>NC_091691.1:77023181-77336704 GCF_041296265.1 Equus caballus
CTGCTCTGCTATGGTTTCATTATTCAAGTCAGAAAGCTGCTATTTCCTTTTCTTTATGTCTTGAACACCAAGTGTGGCCTTGTAATTATCAGGCTCAGATAGGGAATTGCAATTCATTTCTGTACATTAAAGAATGTCTAGAAAAGCATCAACTACCCAGAGATAGGTACTGCAGGGCCCATGCGGATGAAGTCAGGGCAGGGGTCTTCTTGTGGCAGGCTCCAGCGGGGAGCGCCTCCTAAAAGCCCCTCTTCCCTTCTCCCTGTTCCTGGTTTTCATTGTTAATCTGCTGGGAGCAACTCAGGCTGCTGTTCTTATCTCCCAGGCATCTCAAATGCTATTTTAGCTTAAAGTACAGGAGAGCTTAGCTTTTTGTCCAAAGCCTAAAGAGCTCCTACACCAATAGAAAAAAGGGAACACAATTAACTCATTTTATTGATTTCCTAAGTTAAGTCTTGAGATTGAACAAATGGGATCAGATTGCAAAAGATTAAACTTCCATCTCACAGCCCACTTACAGTATTAAAAATCCATCTACCACCTGAGCTTGATTTCACGGTCCTTCGCCTTTTCCCTTTAAATTACATAGCACATCAGGTTTTTACTGCATTTGGCCCCATGTCAGCCCTACGAAGCAAGCAGTGGCACTGGACAGGTGGTATCACCATTTTACAGGTAAGTAAACTGAGGCACAGGTATAAGAAGGAAAAGGTGGAAGAATTTAGTATTTTTGAAAACATCATGTTATTTAATACTGAATTTATGCTATGTAAAATTTGGAGAATGCCCAAAAAGTCACAGCTGCCCAAAGAAAGCCCATGTCTGAACTATGGCCCAAGGATAGAGGTAATGGACTCCTAGGAAGCCTTATGCCCATTCTCCAGTCACTCTCACAAGTCAGGTCTGCTGTCCCACAGACCGACAGAGAGGAGGAAGGAGTCTAGGCATCAGCGAGGAGGAACGGAAAAGGGTGCCAACTGCTATCTTTTAAAGATGAACACTTGCAACTACAGAATTAATTTCCACAGGCGACCGTTTTCCCCAAAACCTTAGTGCTTGACAGAAGGCATTACACTTTGGTCAAAAAAATAATGTGTTCCGTAAGAATGAATGGCAATTATTGTCATTTAGACCAAGAAATCATCTTCTCATTGCAGCACATATTCCCTAAGCACAAACCAGGGAGGCAGGGAGAGGAAGACAAAAGAGGAGCCTTCAAGAGGCAGACACTCCTCCACCCGTGAAGTCCAGTGCAGTGCAGGGCCACAGCTTAGTCCTGGGAACCACCTGCTGACCTGCCTGCCATCCCCCTCAGACCAGAGGGGCTCAGGCGGTCAGTGCAGGCCAGGCTCTGAAAGCAGCAGACCTCATGTCAAGTCCCTGCCCTGCCATTTCCTACCCATTTGACTCTGGGTGAGTTACGGGCCCCCTGAGGCCCAGATTCCACATTTTAAAAGAGGAATATGAGTACACTGGAGTAATGCCACCATAGGGTGACGATGAGAATTAAATTATATGTTTAAAGCAATTAGCATAAAACCTAACACAGACCATGTGCTTTATATGTGTTAACTCTTATGAATACTAAAGACAGGGTAAGGCTTTGGATGACTTAGACTTTCTCAATCTGTGGTGAAGGATCACGTATTAAATTTCCAAACCATCAGACTGATGCTTTCGGAAAATAAAAATGAATCATTAGAAAAACCACGTGCTCGAAAGTCACAGCATCGTCGAGTTGCCTTACTTCTCAGGCACATTCCAAAGCTGTACTAACTCTTCCAGGTCACCAAGTTATCACTTAGGAAGGCTCATCATGTGAAACGTACCCAAATAATCCTCAAAGAGCCCAGAGGGGCAGCCAGGCTTCCAAAGGCAGCTGGCTTCTAATTAAGGGTGACTGAGGCCCAGGCGAGAATCACCTTTATGTAATAAAGTTACATAACCCGTTCCTAATTCAGACATTTGTCCGAGCTGGGCAAGCATGTTCAAATGTCAGCTGACTCCTTCAAAGCCTCAACTCACAGTGCCCTAGAGGGAATCTGGCAAAGAGCCGAAGGACCAGAGCAGAAATAAGAGCTCATCCTTCTACTTGAGGGGTCAGTGCCGTTGCATCTGGGAGCAAAAATACAACAGGAATGCAAAGCTAGGAGGTGCTGGGGACACTAGCAATGCTGGTGTTACATCAACAAGTGGAATGTGGGGTTGGATGGCTGCCTCCTCAATGAAGCCTGTGCAGGGCTTTCCAAGGTCTTCTTTATCCATGGAACCCTCCTTTGAACAAGATACACATAGTTGCCTGCCTGCCCTCTTTCCTCATCCAGGAGACTCCTAGTCACTTCATAGAGCATTTCAAAAGTCACAGATGTAGCAGAGAAAGAACTGGGAAGCCAGAAGACCTGGGTTCTACTCTAGGCTCTACCACTAACAGGTGGTTTGACTTGGACAAGTCACTTCCCTGCTCCTGAGCCTCAGATTCCTCCCCAGTACAGAAGGGGAACAACTGAAATCACTGTCACGGCCCCGTCTGACTCCATGACTTGCTGGGTCGTTCAGGTGCTGCACCTCAGTTTGCACTTGCCCATGATTCACACATGACTCCATACCTGTACCTTTGTCCTCTGCCCCCTCATCCCTGTCTTATTAGAAACAACCACTCTGCACTGATCCTCATCCTCAAGGTGGGTTAAGAGCCTGAACTGCTTATCCTGCTCATTGCATCTCAGCTCCTCGCACACACTGCAAGGTACTCTCTCTTCCCACACTCATCACAATACTCAGACAGGAGGAGGCCCTTGGCTAATCTTCAAAAGTTGTCTGTGGAATTGATTCTTAAGGCTGGACTCAATTAGCCTTACATAAAGGAGGTCGATAGCCGTGTAACCTCCCCTGCAAAGAGAACTTCCATTTCCCATTTATCAAATATGTATTGAGATCCTACCATAGCCAAGCCCTGTGCCAGGCTCCAGAAAGACAGTGGCGAAAAAACATTGTCCCTGTCCTCACAGAGCTGACAGTTTACTACTGAAGCTCATAAAGTCCACTTATGATGAGAGGTCTAATCATTAGCATGGCTTCAAAGTCTTACAGAACATTCTAGAACCACCAAATAGACTATTCCAATGTTTAAATCTGTTATCAGATACCTGCTCTTGTAACACGTTGGGGGAATTTTTTTAGGAACAGTGACTAAGTTTTCTGGTGAGGACTGTGTGTGTGTATATATATAAAGGGGTGCTATTTGTGAGGTTTGGGGAGTTTTGTTTACCTTTTAAAAGGTAGCACTTAGCTGCTTCCCTTCCACTTTGAAACACAGGCTTAGAATATTTCCACCTACAATTAATCATAGATGGCAAGAGAAAGAAATAATACAACATCATTACTGCTTCCATCTCCTACCCAGTCCCTACCCAGGTTACCCATCTCTTCAGGACTTTACACACTGAATTAAAATATCGTAATTTCCCTAATAACTGGGCTAATGTTTTCCTAGAAGATTCCAAATGGATCAAACAAATTTAATTAAGAAAAATTGGAAGTCTAGGACAGAATCCTAGGAATAATCATGTCATACATCCCTGTGGTCCTGAGAGACCAAAGTCCTCAGGTATATGACATATGGGAATTGACATCACTCCAAAGATGTGGCTACTTTTCTTTCATTCTCAATCCACATGTAGCCTGTAGAGAAATTCACTAACAGCCTTCTCCTTGCTGTATGGATGGAGCAATTCAAGTGTAGAGTGGCCTCTATAATTTATTTTCTAGTCAATAGCCATCATCTACGCGCTCTACAGTCAGTCTTTAGAAGAAGTTCGCTGTTACCAAATGAATAAATGGAGAACAGGATGCTTGTTTCCCAAATCCAAAAGAGGAAGGTTCAGATATGAGCTAAGAAACAGTTCTGCCAATAAAGGACATAGGCTTGATATCACTGACGCAAACTGGAATCTGTCACTTCTGTAGCAAGAGACTGTTTCAGCTCCAACTCCAAAGCAAGACCTGCAGCATTTATTGAGTTCACTAATGTGTAAAACGCTAGATTAATGTGGTGGGAGACAGAAAGGCAAAGAAGACAGTCCCTGACCTCAGGGGGCTTAGCCCTTGCTCTACTTGGAATAGCTGTTCCCAAATTGTGGTCCCTAGATCTGCAGCACCAACTTCACCCGGGAGCTTGCTAGAAATGCACATTCTCTGGCTCCATCCTAGACCAGCTGAATCAAAGCTCCAGGGGTGGGACTTGGGAATCTGTGTTTAACAAGCCCTCTAGGTGATTCTGATACACACCAAAATCTGAAAACCAGTGAGGTACAAAAAGCAGAGCACACAACGCCAATGATACACAGCATCAGCATCTGTGATGCCCTTTAGATATGAACACACTCCATACATAAGCCACTCACAACCAATCTTTTAGGCAGTGACACACCTGACTGCTACAAGCTTTTACTAAGTGCTAGTAAGTACTTTTCAGCAATTGATATTTTGCTATGAGGTAAGTTAACATTAGTCCTATCCTCTTTAATAAGCAATCTCTGCATATTCATCTGCGTATTTGGTAACGTGTCAAAAATGCCCTGCGTTTGTCAAAAAATGATTGAATATATTCTTTGGCCCCAATTGGGAGTAAAGAAAAGAAACTTAAGCGAGGATCACTATGACCAAGGTCCTATAAAAAGCAAAGGACAGCAGTAAATTTCTACAAATAAGTCTCAAGAGAAAACCTCAGACTCCCATGGAAAATGGCCTGCCCCTGAACCGTCAGTTCTCTGGGCTTTTTCTTCAAGGCCCTTCCAGGAAGACCCAACCTCCCAAACCTTTGCATAAAGCCAGTCTCCAAAAGCTTGGGACAACACTTCCAGCCCCATTCAGAGATGAGGAACAGGTCTCCATGATCTCGAAGAATAGTACAAGAAACAGTGTCAGGAGACATCACTTACACAATTTGAAAAATAACTTTGGATTATATAATTCTATACACCATACCATCACCCCCTTTCTCCCAGAGAGTCTGGTTTTCCTCCCCTCTAGAACCCAAACGTATAATCTATAAAAAAGAAGAATTAGCAATACCTACTTGCTCCTTAAATAATCTGAAAAGCCCAGAAAAAGAAAAAATAAGTGCATGAAGAAAACAGGGCCATTATTCTCCATCTGTAGGCCCTGGTACCGCCCAGCGGAGAAGGAGGGATGCCCAAAGAAACGGAGACCATTCTGGTACTAAAAACACCCCTTCCTCTTTCAGAGCCTGCTCTGCCTCCATTGCCTCGGGGCGAGCCCACAGAACTCTCCAGCTTATAGAATCTCCCCGCCACTTACTGTAACCACTTACTGTACAAAGGGAGCAAAAACGAGTGCTGGGCTGTCCCACCTTCTCCCCACAACTGTGCTTCCGCATGGCTGCGTTTCACGTAGAGATGAAAGAAACAAAAAGATAATGGATTCGAGCAGATAACAGCCATACATTACCACAGGCTTAATGAAAATGGCCTTTTATTACCACCTCAGCCACCTCCTCCTCAATGTAATCAAGCAAATGTTCATCAAGTAATTCCACATGTATTGGTAGGATACAACCAACTTTTTTTTAAGCCTTGAGGCCAGCTAGGATGACCACCTGTCCCAGTTTGTCCAGGACTTTCTCAATTCAGCACTGAAAGCCCTACGTCCTGGGAAATCTCTTCAATCACAGGTAAACTGGGACAGGTGGTCATCGTTGAACCAGCAGATCCTAGTCTGCTGCTACAGGAAAACAAATTTATAGATAGGACCACATGTTTCCAATCGGAATCCCAACAAGTCTCAGGAAAGGATCATCACAGCCTTTAGTAACTTAAAATAGGTGAATGCTCCTCATGCCAAGAAACTTAAGAGCTGGGAGCCTTGGCTAGTGGTTCACATGGACGCCAATCTTTGAGAATCTTCTGGAAGGCTTACTAACCCCCAGAGATTCTAATCCATAGGTCTGGCCGGGACCCAAGTATTTGCATTTCTAACAACTCCCAGGTGCCACTGACATTGCTGGTCATAGAGCACGCTAGGAATAGTAACAGCCTAGGCTACAGCTCGACTATTAACTTGCTGACAAAGCTTGAGTCACCTATAGGCCTTCCTCGGAAGCCACCGACCTCTCCAGCTTGTTTCTTCCCCTAGAAGTATACATGCTCCCTAAGCTCTCCTCAAATGCTGGGCTTCTAGAACAGTGTTTCTCTGATTTCAGCATGCAGAAGAACCACCTTGAAGGCTGGTTAACACGGATTTCTGGGTTCCTCCCCACCTATTCTGCTTCAGCGGGTCTGAGGCGGGCCCAGGAAGCTGGATTCTAACAAGCTCCTGGGTGATGCTGATTCTGCTGAGAGGACCACTGTGAGGAGCACAGATCTCCAGCAGGAGAGGCCCTTGGACAGTATCACACCCGTTGTGAACAAAGAGCTGAGTAGCGATTATGCTCCAGGCTTTTCGCATCTTTCAGCTTAATATTTTTTTAATCTTCAACAAATTCTATTTTCTCTTCTCACTCATTACACCAACAGCTGCATTCCATCTCCCTAACCTTTTTGTCTGTGGATTCAGAGATTGCTGTCGCTGCAGATAGAGTAATCTCACGGGCTGCAGAAGCTTTCTGCTCAATGCTCCACCCAGTTCGCATGACAGGGTCAGAGAGAAATTCAGGCAGAAAGGACAATCTCTTCACTCCGAAGATGAGAAGGATTCGGGGACACAGCAGCCTGCAAGAAGTCAGTGAGTGGAAATACTTAGTTCCCTTGATCTCCAGATAAAGTATTTATTTTCCCCTCAGGGAGGACGTATTAGAGGGGAAAAACTCCACCAATAGAAATCAACTCAAGTTGTTCAAGTCAGGTGCATCACTGAGCTCCACTCCCGATCTTCTTCAAGTATTTCTCCCAGGGCTTCTTAGAAAATTCTAAAAGAGAATAAATCTTAGTTTGCTTTGGAAACCTTCTAATAGGTACCAATATTTAAAATGATATGGCTCACTAGCCCCTACCCCAGAGTGGCCTGTAAGGGGCAGGGCTGGGAGCTGCAGCATACTCGCAACTCTGAAGTTGAATGTTGGGTTCACCAAGAACATAATTCGTTAAAATATCTAGCTTCTAGCACACGGGGCATTCAAAAAGGTATTAAGCAAGAAACAGCACTGTGTAGTCCACAAGCAGAATACCGTGTGTATCCATTTCCTAAATTTCTTTAATATTTAAGCAATCCACTTCAACTTTCTATGATCTAGGGAGAAGGAACAAAGCAGTGCTTTTCCTTTCGATTTCCTTTTGGGGACAGAGCACCACATCTGAAATTGGTCAGCTTCCCGACCTTTACAGGCAGCATTCTTCTCCTGGAGGGAACACTCTGAGTCTAAATGGAAGGGGATTCAAGTGAGGTTTGAAGGCTAGGTCCGCTTGAGACAGGCCTCATACAGAGCCCACGCTCCCCACGTTACCTGGCGACCCACCCAGAAACAGTCTTCCCTTGGCCAAGACGCAAGAGCTTGTCTAGGTTTCTAGAATGTTTTCTGAAACACTTCCCTGACTCACTGAAGGTGCAAAATGGAAGAAGGTGGTGGGAGGAAGGAGACACCTCTCTTCCCAGGGCAGCACTGGTCTGTTGCTGGGAGCCAGAGAACCCTGGGTAAGGTCCCAGTGGGTCATGTCCTAAGGAAGCACTCTCAGGAAGTGGAGCTGTCAACGCTGCCAGGAGCATTGTTTCACACTTCCTCATGCCTAGATCTGTCAGCCTTCCTGGGTCCAGCCCTGGCCCTCCTCTAAGCAAGCTGCCTGACCTTAGGCAGGTCACTTCATATCTGAGCTTCATTTCTTCCTATGTGAAAAGAAGACGATAACCCCTGCTTGGCCTGGGGTTGGAGGATGCTTTGTGCCAGGTTAAGGGGTTGCCTCTGCTTTTGGGGGAGTCCACCCTGCCAGCTTACACCTTGAGCTTGGTCCACTAAGACTAGTCGATGAGCTCTGCTACTTCCAGATAGCTGGTAGCTGGTGAGAACTTACCCACATCCTGCTTAGAAGCCTTCAAACATTCCAGGAACTTGTAGGCCAAACTCAGCAACTGAGGATCTCTTCTGTCCATCCACCTCCAACCTGCCCTCCAGCCCCAAAGCCAGCCATTCCAGCAACTTATTGGTGATTTAGCTGCATTTTTCTCCTCTGGGCCTCTGCACACACCACTCCCCATACCTGGAATTCTTTCCCTTCTCCCCTCAGCTTTTCAAATTCCTCTAGGCCTAGTGTGGGTCCCTTCTGTGCAAAGCCTTTCTGTCCTCAGTTCTTTCTCTTCAAGTGCCTTCTTGAAGCCTTCCCTGAACTCCCCAGATCACTGTCAGCCCCAACTATGAGCCCCAGTGTGCACCCCTAGTGTACCTACACAGTCTTTATTTTACAGTTTGCATATCTGTTCCCCCTACTAGATTTATAAGCACGCTGAGATCTCAATTTTTCCTTTATCCCCAGTGTCAATTATCAAAGTGGCCATCAAACACTGTTAGAATACATGAACTGGTATCTCTATAAAGTGAGATAACTGAGTTATAGTATCAATGACCTTTTCAAGTACATTGCCAATGCTGGTGGTATCTCGCACTAAACAAACTTAATATGTGAAAATCAGATTTACCTAAAAGATACATCTGAAGGGTTATGTACAACAAGATTCACCAGAGGACTCTTTTTTAAATATCAGGTTCCCATGCATTTAAAATAGGACTTAGTCTGATATTTATTTTTTCAGGTACTTGCACTCAATTTGGTTCAGGCAACATTTACTGAGAACAAACTACCACCTAATGGAAGGTGTTCTTCAGAACTCACTGTAGTTGGGGCTTGCCCTGTGTGCTTCCTCAGCCGCATCATTCAGTGCAATTACTAAGTCTCTTCTTAACGGAGTCGCTGGGACACGAAAGAGATCATGCATCCCCACAAACAAGCAGGCATCTCTTCAGGAGCCACCAGCCCAGGGATGCCCCAGCAGCCACGGCCCCGACTCACGGATGTAACAGCAGACATCTCAGACTCCTGAGACCCCAAACAAGCACCCACAGGCCTTTTTCGTTACAATCTGTAAAGTATTTGTTTTCTACTAAAATATTTGAACTGGATATCATCTTTAGTTTCCTTTTCCCTACTTCCAAGATTCCAACTCCCCATGGAAAGAGCAGGAGCTCTCTGGAGCTTCTGGAGACAGATGGGCAGCCCTGAAGTGAACTGCAAAGCTGCTACTTAGCAGCTATGCAACCTTAAGCTCATAATTGAGCCTCTCTAGGTCTCTGTTTCCTCATGCAGAAAGTAAGGTGGTTTGAGAACTGAACATTACATGCAGAAAGCACTCGAAGACTGTGCATAGAGGAAGCATTCACTCAATGGTAATTTTCATCATCAAATCATCTATCTCCTGATCACACAAAATTCACTTTAAAAGTAACTCCTCCCGGAAGTCTGCCCTAAGAGAAGTAAAAAGTGGTTCCTTCCTTGGTGTTACTTATTTTAAAAGCCAAGCCCCTAAAATGCAAATCAAATCCACAGTAAGATACCACTGCACATGCACTACAATGGCTAAAATCAGAACATAAGCGTTGGCAAGGATGTGGACAAATCGGAAGCTTCGTATTGCTGACTCAACTGTAACATGGTGTAGCTGCTGTGGAAAATGGTTTGATGTTGCCTGAAAAAGTAGAGCACAAATACCTTATGATCCAGCAATTCCATTCCAAGGCATATACCCAAAAGTAGTGCAAACAGGGAGCCAAACACTTTTCCATTAATGTTCACAGCAGCACTATTCACAATAGCCAAAAAGGTAGAAACAACCCAATGTCTGTCAGTTGAGGAACAGATAAACAAAATATGGTAGATCCATACAATGGGCTATTATTTAGCCCTAAAAAGAAATAAAGTTCTGATACATGCTACAATACAGATGAACCTTGGAAATGTTATGCTTTGTGAAAGAAGCTAGACACAAAAGGTCACATATTATATGATTCCATTTATATGAAATATCCAGAATAGGCAAATCCATAGAGACAGAAAGATTAGTGGTTGCCAGGGCTAGCAGAAGGGAGAAATGGGTACAGGATCTCCTTTGCAGGTGATGGAAACACTTTGGAACCAGACAAAGGTGGTAGTTGCACAACATTGTCAATGTTCTGAATGATACGGAAAAGTACATGTTAAAATGGTCAACTGCGTATTGTGTGAATTTCACCTCAGTAAAATTTTTAAAGGCTCTACAAAAGAATAAAAATTTTCCATTTTCAAAAAGTAGGATACAAACGTGTCACTGTTCAGTCATTCTCAATACCTATTGGAAGCCTGCTGTGTGCCAGGTACTGGGCTCGATACTCATATCTATCGCCTAGTGGATCATTTATGTCATCAAATAGGGTTTGTTTGCGCATACATACAAGACACACAAAGAGACATATGCCATCCACAGAACATAATACAGTTTTCTCCCATTCAAAGCTCAGTTCTTAGAGTGACTTTTTTTTTTTTTTTTAAAGATTTTATTTTTCCTTTTTCTCCCCCAAACCCCCCGGTACATAGTTGTGTATTTTTAGTTGTGGGTCCTTCTAGTTGTGGAATGTGGGATGCCACCTCAGTATGGCTTGATGAGCGGTGCCATGTCTGCACCCAGGATCTGAACTGGCGAAAACCTGGGCCGAAGCAGAGCACGTGAACTTAACCACTCGGCCACGGGGCCGGCCCTGCTTAGAGTGACTTCTAATAGGTCCATGAACTGTGTGTATACAAATAAGGCCACTTCCATCATAGCATGTCACTGTGCTTTTGCTCTACTTAGTAAATGTGACTGAATTGACATCTAAAAATTCAGCAAAACCATACTAACCACGCTATAACGTATGATTAGTGAGAAATTTCCCTGTATTCTGTGCACTGATGCCAGATACACTCTGATAACACTGCCTACATAAACTGGTTTTTGACAGTAGAGAGTTATTATAGCAACTGACAATTTCATTCTTGAAGCTTTACAGATTTCACTGTAAAACCATGAGATTCTTTTTTAAGAGTTTTCTGACACACAGCGCTAAAACATTTTCATCAAAATGTGGCTTTTTTAGTTGACTAGACACTCATTCCCAAAGGGCAGACGGGTACATCTTGTCCCAAGCACCATGGTCCCGTCATACGCCCTCAAGCCATGGGGTAGTGGCATTTCCATTATGGAAGCCATCACCATGCTATTTCTTTTGTTTTATTAAAAGGCTTAGGGAAAATATTAATGGTTTTTCTACCTCATCTCTGTTTTCAAGTGAACATTAAAGTGGAAAGAAAATCCTTCAAAGACTAGGAATCCCATGGAACCAGAAGGGAAGATGTATGTATGAACTGCAGGGAATCTCAGTGCAAATCTCCAGTCTAGAAAATGCATAAACCTATGTGAGCAAAGTGTCAAACGTTTACTATGGTGTCCTTCCCACCATTAACTCCACACCACTGTTTGCTTTTGGCACATCTCTCCTGCTGCTTGATGATTTTGAATGGTACATGCTACTTTTTTAAGGTAAACTTCAATTGAAAATATTTCAGGAATGTTATACTACCCTTCTTAATAAATTCCAGGCATCCAAATAAGAATGGAGAAGCCCTACTTTAATTTCCTTATACTGAGAGAGGACAGAGGCAAGGCTACCAAGATCAATAAAGAGATGGCAGCACTGAAACCCACAGTCAAATCAGGGACAGGATATGAGCAGCTGGAACAGGAGCCTTCAGACACCAAGTCTCATCCCCCAACCGGGCTGCTGCTCCCAGACCACCGCTCTGAGGTTGCAGGGGCTGCCAAAATGTGTCCCTTCTGAACTCTTCCTCGTGGGTACAGGCACCAGGGAAGCCTGGCCATTTGGGCGGGGTTAGAGAGGGGGCACAAAACCACTTCACAGCTCTCCTTCCTCAAAGGGTACTATGCATACATCTTTCTCAACAGTAAACTAAAAAGAAACTGTCTGAATTAAGGCATCCATAGAGGTAAGTGAAGATACTTTGAGTTTTTTATTTAGCAAATATTTATATTTAGTGCTTACTATGTGCCAGGAACTGTTTTTAAGAGCTTCACAATTACTAGGTCATTTAATCTTCTAAACAAGCCTGTGATTATTCAGCATCTGGGTATATACCCAAAAGAATTGAAGGCAGGGATTCAAACAGATACTTGCACACCAATGTTCATAGCAGCATTATTCACAATAGGCAAAAGGTGGAAACAATCTAAATGTCCATTGACAGATGAATGGACAAACAGCAAGTGGTATATATATACAACGGAAAATTATTCAAACTTAAAAAGGAAATTCTGACACATGCTGCAACATGGATGAATCTTGAAGACATATGCTAAGTGAAACAAAGCCAGACACAAAAGGACAAATATTATGTATTTCACTTATATGAGGGAACTAGAATAGGCAAATTAAGGGGAAGGGTGAATGGGGAGTTATTGTTTAATGGGTGCAGCGTTTCAGTTTGGGAAGATGAAAAAGTTCTGGAGGTGGATGGTGGTGATGCTTGCACAACAACGTGAATGCACTTAGGTCTACTGAATTATATACTGAGAAATGGTTAAAATATGGTTAAGATGGCAAATTTTGTTCTGTGTCTTTTAGCACAGTAAAAACAAAAAGTAACTCTATTAAGTAGGACCATTACAGTAATGCTCATTTTCCAGATGTTGGCCCCCAGCCAGATGCCACACTGGGCACTAAGGACACAGCAGTCAACCCAGCACCCTCTGCCCTGTCCTGACACAGCCTGTACTCCACTGGGGAAACAGACACCAATTATCATTTAACTACAACTGAGGCACAGGCCAAAAGGTGAGGAACTGCCTGAAGAGGGCAAATCACAGAGGAAATGAAGACAGACTGTGTGGGAAGGAGCAGAATCCCGAGCTGTCCCTGAAACATGTGTAACAAATCCAACAGGTCACTCTGGTGAGCAAAGGCGTTGGCAAGTCAAGAGCTGCTGCACACATTCCTGCTCTCAACTCGTGTGTGGTCCAGGCCTGGCAAACTCCCCAGGGGACAGCAGTCACACATTAATCATGTCCAGGACCTGCTCACAGGGGCCTCAGAACAAGTGCAGCACTCCAAGCGTCCAATGCCCTTCCACGCAACCTCACAGCACAGCACAGTGGGTAAGAGTGTGCACCGGGGAACCAGACTTCCTGGGCTGGAATCCCAGCCCTGCTGTACTCTCTGGCTTCGTAACCTTGAGTGAGTTATTATTACACCTCTCTGGACTTTAGTTGCAAAATGGGAAAATATACACTTCATAGGGCTAAGCAATGGAGTTGCCATGGGAAAAGTGCCTTAAGAACAGTGCTTGCCATATGTAAAAATAAAGTTAGCTATTATTATTGTCACTTTATTCCATCCTCACAAGACCCAAGAGGCAGGTGGGGCAGGACCAACCGCCTCCATTTAGCCGATAGGAAATGGGGCAAAGAAAGAGAGCAAGTTGCTTGGGACTGTGCAGCTGGTTGGAGTCCACTGCTCTCCCCACCACATCATGATACTACAACAACCCAAAAGAATTTGAGGAAAATTTCAAGCACTTCAACAACATTTGGGCACCTACTATACATCAAATACTGGCCACCACTTCTACAGCTGCCTGTAGGCAGCAAGATCCCAGGTTCTCTAAAACTATCACCTTGGTCTGTAATCCCAGGAGCCAAGTTCAGAATCTTTCATTTCATCCACTGGGAAACTGAGCTAAGATAAGAAATGAGCTTTTACTGAGCATCTGCCATAGATCCAGCACTCTAGCCCATGCAGGAGACAGAAGCGGTAGAACTTACGGCATCTGTCCTCCAAACCGGGTGGAGGAGGCAAAAGGTACCTTGCAAAAATAATTAGAGAACAATGGAGGAGTGGGTACCCCTAAATGCTGCCAGCTCTGGTAGAGCCAACAAGAGTAAGAGGAATCCAGCTAGGTTGAGTCAAGTGTCAGCTGATACAGTCAGGAAAAACATTGTGGAGCAGGTGGAATTTAAATGAGGCTTTAAGGATCACTATCTGTGATAGCTAATTTTGTGTGTCAACCTGACTAGGTCTGTAGTGCTCGGGTATTTGGTCAAACATTATTCTGGTTTGTCTGTGAGGGTGTTTCTAAATGAGATTAACATTTGAATTGGTAGACTGAGTAAAGCAGATGGCTCTCCCTAATGTGGGTGGGTCTCATCCAATCAGTTGAAGGCTTGAATAGAACCAAAAGGCTGAGTAAGAGAATTTCTTCTGCCGGACAGCCTTTGGGCAGAGACATCTCTTTTTCCCTGCCTTCAGACTCAGACTGAAACATCGCCTCTTCCTGGGTCTCAAGTCTGCTGGCTTTGGGACTGGAACTTACACCATTGGCTCTCCCAGTCCTCAGGCCTTTGTACTCAGACTGGAACTAGCCATCAGCTCTCCTGGTCTCCACCTTGCAGACAGCAGAACATTGGGACTGCTCAGCCTCCATAATCACATGAGCTAATCCCATAGATACACACACCTCCTGTTGGTTCCATTTCTCTGGAGAACCCAGACTAATGCACTAATGCCCTATCATTGGCTTGGCAAAGAGAAGGGGAGAAGAAAATTCCCAGAAGTCTAAGAAACAGAATGAAAAGAGGCAAGAAGCTGGGAGCAAATGAATGACTAAGGAAGGCCATGAGAAAGTGACTTTGAAGGGGGAATGAGGACACACAGAGAAATGAGGCTTGAGAGGGAGACCAGGTAGCGAGGATAGTTGGTAGAGTCTGAATGTGACCCTCCAGGCAGGCAGGCAGACAGGATGCCTGAGATCCTGTGAATCACACAAATGCAGAATTTTAGGAGAAGGAATCCTACCAGGAGAAGAGTAGAAAGGGCTGGACAAGGTGGCCACGCTCTGTCCAGGAAGGAGGAGACATGGGTACATGTGTGATGGCAGTGCAGGGGCATGGGGATAGGAAATCTCTTGCTCCTGTGAGAGCAGAAGATGCTGACACTCTCTTTGACTCCATCAACAGCTCAGGGAGCAGTTCAACACCCTGCCCGGGTACAAAGGTCAAACAGGCCATGGAGAAGGCCACCTGCCAGTGCCTAAGAACCTGAGATCGGTTAACAATTCCTATGGCCCTCACTAACCCCCCTGGGCCTCAGTTTCCCTATCCGTGAAATGGAGAACCATGCTATTTACCTCAGAGAAGAACTATGAGGATAAAATATGCAATGTGAAAGAACATTAAAGGAGGCAGTAGCCCAGTGAGAAGGCAGGCACCAGTGGAAACTGCCCCGGAGTGAAGTCTCAAATTACGGAATCAGCCTGCAGTCCACTGGAAGAGCAGGCTTCTTATTGACAAACCTGCAGAGCATTGCCTCCATAAAACACACCCGGGGCCTAACTAAAGTCACAGGAAAACAACTTGCTAAATCTCAGCAATGAATCACTACCAAACACCCCTTCCGTGCACACTAACACCCAGATGTCACAGCCAGCTCAGGTATGATTACATGGCAGGGAACATTCAGCGAAGTTTAAGGAGATGCCTAGGGCTCGCCCCATGGTGGTCGATGTGGGGCTAATGCATGCAGATGGGAGGCACACCCAGAACCTGGAAAAGGCAAGGGTCTCCAAATAAAGCAATTCCTGCAACTGGTGCTTGAAACCCCACAATTATAAACCCATACACTGCGGCAAACACCGTCCATAACAGCACACTCACTGCGGACCCAGGGCATCCCTTCCCTACCCGGGAGCTCTGCCATGGGCATGGTTCTGCCCTGTGTTAACTCTTGGTCATGCACAACCACTGTAACGAGGACACCATAAATGCTCTGTGCCTGAATGTGAAAGGAAACAGGAAATAGCAAGCTCCAATAAGGCAGAAAACTCAAACAACTGGAACACACATCCTCCATTCGACTTTAGGGAAAAAAGACAAATGATCGATGAGCAGGGTGATACTGGAGATGTAAGAATAGCAGCTACACTCACAGACAGCACACCTTGTGTCCAGTCCTGTTTCCTAGTGCCTTTCACATACATATAACTCCTTCATCCCCACAGCCCTGTGAGATAGCATCCCCACTTCACATATGAGGAAACTGAAGCATGAAGAGGTGAAGTAAGTTACCCAGCATCACTAGTAAGAAGCAGAGCTGGGATGGAAACCCAGACAGGAGTCTGGTTCCCACACCTGTGCCCTTCACAGAGTACCGAAGTACAGCCTGATATTCTCTACTTTGCATCTCTAAAGGGTAAATAACAGGGTTAAAGGATAGGAGCCTCTGCCCCACAACAAACGTCAGCAGAGTGACTTGTGTGAATTTTCTAAAAGGAACATGATGTGCTTCTTTCAGCACAAAAACAAAAACCAAACCTATTTTTTAATGACCCCCTACCCTCCTTCACACCTGCCTCCAGGGTAGCCCCCAGGAGACCAGCAGCACATAGCTCTCCGGCCCACCTGGACACTCAGCATGTCCAGAGCAGCCTGCACTGAACCAGCTCCTCAAAAACAGAAATGCCAATGCAACTACAACAAGACTGAGTGCCAGGCAGGCTGCCAAGAGGCTAGGCTGGAATCAGCTGTCAGCTACCTAGTGATCCGATTAAGAAGTGTTGGTTAATGCTGGGAGTACAATTAAAAATACATCAGCTGCATCTAAAAAAAAAAACCTCTCCTGTGAGTTTTTCAAGAACTTATTCAACAAAGCAAAAGCTTTGCTGGGTAACAATTAGCCAGCAGAAGGCACTTGGACTTGTAATTAAGTCTTTTTGGATGAGGGATAAACTCCCTGGCTGCCCTGTAGACGTTGGTGGATGGGAGTCAACAAGGATGGCTTATGCCTGAAAACATCCTTAGTGCTTCCAGATGGGGGTTTGGACAACCTCCATAGCTTCTCCATGAAGTTACCCTGATAAGTGCACACACACTTCATCGCTGGGGCTGCTACAGAAAGTCTTACTGAGCATTGGCAAAGGCTCCTTCAGAAGGAAACAAGAATGAGAACCAGCAGTGTTGATACAGGAATCAGGAAATAAAAAGCACCCTCAGTGGATTTAGCTTTTAATCATGAACATCTAGGAGGGCTCATCTGCCCTGGGGAAGCACACATGGGGTGTGTCATCCCTTCCACCCCATGGGTGAAAAAGCCAGCTAGAAGGGTGGTACAGACGAACCAACAAAATCATGTGCACAGGATGCCACCAACCCTTCCCTGGACATTCTTTACCTGTGCAAGGATGCAAAAGACTGGTTTTATAAAGTTCTGTGACGTGCTTGACCAATAGAAAACGTTTCACGAATCTGGAATGAATTCATCTCCCTGAGGGTTGAATGCAGCTTCCCCAGGGCTTTAGAACCCTACCTAGGCTCCTCTGTGCATGTCCCTCTGCCCCAGTCCACCTGCCTCTGTGGACTCTGCAGCCCTCCCTCTCTGCTGCCATGGAACTCCGGGCATCATTTATCCAAAGCTGAGCAGTTACAAGGCAGGAAGAACTATGGCCCCAGGCCTATCATGTTCCCGCTGTGGAGTATGGGGCATATCTATTCCTCCAATCCTCCATTATGACAAGAACCATGCTCTGCTCAGGTCACAGGACTTTTTTGAAAGAATCAAATGAGGCAATGTATGTCATGGCACTTCAGAAACAAAGCTCCATGCCAGCCAATATTAGTCATTAACTGCATTGACTCACAGAATGGAATGCATCGAAACTTAGACCTGAAAGGGAGTCCTAATGCTAAAACCACTTAACAAATAAAACTCAGGCTGCAGGAGAGACTTAGACTGTCACACTGAATGAAATCCAGCTATCTTAAATAACAGAGGAAGAAATCAGATGGACCTGTTTAGGACCAACCTTTACAGGGGGTTATAAGGGAGTTTTAGCCACCATCCCTCTAAGATGATCCCCCCTTCACAAGTAGACTCTGGGTGATGTCCAAAATGCTACTGCTGACATCTAATGTCCTGGGTAAAGAACTGATCCTGTGCCCCACTGGATAAAAGACATGCTAAGAGTGTGTTATCCCCAATGCCAAAGATCAGAGGTGAAAATCAGGCATTCCACACTTTCCTGTGACACAAACACTAAGACAGAAAAAGCATACAATGTTGTATGTCTATAAAAAGCTTACTGAAATTATAATAAAACAATGATTACCCCTAACAAAACCCAAATATTCCTTAAATCATTGTTACATGAAGGTATGGTCAACCAATTTATACGTTGATATTAATTGATAAAGGATCTAATTGATTAGGTCCTTTTCTAAAAGACATCCAGCTACTCAGTCCGGAGAACAGTGTCCTGCCTCCCACACTGGCCCACAGGAAATCACAGGAGCAGAATTAAAAGGCAGCTAGAATGCACAGGATTATTCCCAGGTTCATCCTCTCCCAACCTCCCATTGGCCCCACCTGCTCCTCCAGCCTGTGATGCACTGATGGCCTCCCCCCTCCAGTGTCCCCAAAGGAGCCTGAGCATTTCCTTTAGTCCTCATGCTCCCTGACTCCAAGTGACAGAACAGAAACAAGAATTCAGGATAAGAATGCAGGACCACAATAGGGGTGGAAGGAGTTGGCACTGGTTAGCCTGGATTCCAGTCTCAGCTCCACCAGCCAATTCTGTGACCAAGGGCAAGTCACTTCTCCTCAAGCTACACTGCCCTCATTCGTAAGAGGAGGGGATTGGGTGAGATAACTGTTAAGGTTCTTTCTAGCTCCAATGTTATCGAATTCTAAGCCATGATTTGAAATTTTCACTCTCATCTTTTAAGTTTCTTTCCAGGTTCCTCTTAACATGCCTAATTACAAGTAACATTTCCAGAGTCAACAACATCTTTACTCCCCATGTTTTTTCATGAATTCCTGCAAGACAGAAGTGCTTCTAAGAATCAGTAGCAGGTCAGCCTTCAGTGTGGGTCACTGCAGGGGCTGCTGCCAACTCAAGAAATCTCGATGAATCCCTCTGACAGCATCCTCCATGACTCCTACGTTCCCAGGGCCCTGTGGTGGAGCTCATGGTGTGCCAGATGGCATGGATACACAAAGCACCACATGAGAGCCCACTCAAAATAGTACTTCTAGGTCTTCTATTTTCCATCCCTCGTATTTGTTTTCACCACAATTCCTACTTTCATCTTGGCTGAGAAGAGCACATCTGAACTGCTGAAGGTAACTCTGCTCTGAAAACTCAAATAGGATAATGGATAATTCTCCATCGCTCCTCTACTAGACTTCAGTGCAACCGAACTCCAGACATTTGAGGAGGCACTTCCCCTACCTCGAGGCAGCAGGTGAAACTAGTCTCATATTCCCCACCCCACATAATCCCAAACCCCACATGCCACAAACTCTAAGTCCAAGCATGTTAAACCCCCAGCCTGTTGACAGAGCGGGGAGCCTTCACTCTTTAAGTCAACTTTGATTCACTGCTCGGGAATAACCTAGCACTTATTTGTCACTAGCTACTTGACAGGGTCATCTGATCTACCCATCTACAATGTAACCTTGAGAGCCAAGACCATTTCCTCCATGCAGCGTGGAGCAAGGACTCCATTCTGGAGGCCTAACTGGGTCTCAGCTTAATCGAGTCCCCAGTGACTCCTCCACCCCCTCCCCTTCTGCCCCTCCCTACTTCCTACCTGTAGCCTTGTGAATGACCCTAACTGAGAAAGAAAAGACACCTGCTTTCCTCCTTGGTATCAAACCTAAGGCAGAGAGCCCCAGTCTCCTACCCTCACATCCTGCTTCCCACCACTGTCTACCGACAGAAATAAAAAGTTTCATATGTGACTATTTACGACTGATTACTAAGTCCCAGAGTGAGATGGACAAGACTGAACGCAACATCTTTGGAGCAGGGCTTGAACTGTTTTCCTCCAGGGACAGGTCAATGCCAGTTGAGGTTCACTCTCACGGGCACGTGCAGAGATGGAGCAATTCCCAGCTACTGGGTCTAGCACTATCCCATCCACTCCCTCTCAAGAGGACGTACAAAAACGCACATGAGTATAATGGTAAAGGGATGGCATTGAATCTAAGACATGCACACACATGCAGCAAAAAAAAGCCATAAGTTTTTCTCTATTAACTATTCCTGGGAACTAGTTACCTGAGAGATTCCTCTTAACTAATCACAATACAATCATTTGTAGCTTAACGAGGGGGATACATTCTGAGAAATGTGTCATCAGGCAATTTCATCATTGAACAAACAACATAGTATGTACTTACACAAACCTAGATGGTATAGCCCCCTACACACCTAGGCTCTATGGTACTAATCTTATGGCACCACCATCGTATATGTGGTCCTTTATTGACTGAAACATCGTTAGGTGGCCTATGCCTGCATATTAACATTGAAAACCAGTATTTTCAAGCTCCAACCCTTCATGGATGAACTCCCTGCCTAGCATTTCCAGGCTTTAGCTAACTAAAGGGGACATTTCACTTCATTCAAGCACAACTTGTACCATGAATCTCTGAATATATCAGTAGGACTATAAGACAAACAGCCAAATCCCTGCTGGAAATGGTCTCAAGCCACATCTAAAATCAGAGTCAATGGAAAAGTAATAGGTGCTGAACCCCTGCCCATGTGCCACCCCCTGTAAACGCCCACCTAACAAGCCTCCTTTCTGACACTGGCCCCAAGCACTTAAATGCTGCCATTGCACTGAGCACAGCACTTTGTGCTCCCCGGAGCGAAGTCATCATCATAATTATTATTAGTCTTTGATAGCAAGGTAGGCTGAGTGGTGCTTTAAAAGCATTTGTAGCTCAAAAACCTATGGGGCAACAGGCAGTTTGAAAGCATTTAGCTGGATACTGAGATCAGTGCAAAAGCCTACTTGTCACGGTGACAGGAGGTGATAATGTGACATTTCACAAGTTTCAAAACAGCAGGAGAAAGCCACCTCCCTTCTATTATTTGGAGCAACACTGGACTTCCTAACATACTCTCTGCATGAACTGTGAATCACTCTAATTATTCAGCAGGCTGAATGCCACACCAACCACAGTCCACAATCAGATCTGTGCTGAACTTTTTGTGAAAAGAACATTTCTAGCTTTTGTACCTGCTGTCTTCCCCATCAGCACCATTTTCCCCCAACAAATAATAATTTGCAGAATTCTTTATTGAAAGGGGCCTCTGCTTCCACAGTGGGCACTGACAACATTTCCTGTTTTCTCCCCTTCCCAATACCTCCTCTCCACTTTAAGAACAAAATCAAGGACTGAGTACTATCACATAAAATCAAGGACAAAAAATTATCCCCCAAACCACCATCTGCTCTCTGCTTTAAAACAGTGTCTCCTGCAGTCCTTCAAGGATCCTCCAGAAATTCAAGGACAATGAACATCAGAACGTGCTTCGGGGAGCAGAGTGTAGTGGTTATGTATTAGAGGCTCAAAAATCCTGGTTCTGCTGCTTCCTAGCTGTGTGACCTTATCCAAGTTACTAAATCTCTCTGGCCTCAGTTTTCCCTTATGTAAAATACAGATAAGAGAAATTTCCCTCTTTCCACAGTAGTAAATATTGAATATGAGGTTAATAGTCAGACGCTGTGATATTTTGATATGATTCACATTACAATGCTAATAATTAACAATAACTCTTTCTAGGACTAACAAGCCTGGCCAATAGCAGTCTGCCATAGGCTGGGAAGAAAATAAGAATAATAGCTTATTTCACTATACTCACTAAGACTCCTCTCTCTGCCAAGCTCCCCTTTTCTTCTCTACCATCTCTCTCCTTGGGACTAGGGCTGCCTGCTCAGAATTTGCCCAGTAACATGTTATGGTGGTTGTCATCAAGGAAATGGCAAGGGAAAATAGGCACTGGTTTAAGCACCAATGTTTAAAAACAGTTAAGTAGGGGTGTGAAACGGGAATTTTAGTACTTCAGCTGAAACTTAAAAGGCAAGTAAATTCTATACATAAACACCATCTAGTCCCTTAAAATCCTTCACATTTCTTTCCTCCACCTCTTTCTCACAGCACCCCAGTTACACACACATCCACAGGTTCAACCAGTTGGACAAATGGTATTTAAAAGTATTAACCTAGATTAATGGAGGGGAGGGAGGTTTCTACTAATTTATTGAGACCCACTGTTCATAGGTATTTTCTGAAAAGCCTTGAAAATGAATCTCCAAGATGAGTCTATGCTACTGAAGACAGAATTAATCCAGGATCTAACGGCTTCCTTCCCATAAAAGCAAAACTACCAGCAAGGAGGAGCGAGTCTCAAGTCACTCCTAATTCATGCCCCCTTAGAAGCACTTCAACATGGACTACCACATCCCAGGCAAAAGAGGTTTATCTTCCTTCTTTATTCTCTATTTTCTCTATTTGGAGCTCTCCTCAATTGGAAAAGGTAAAAGTAAGTACAAAAAATAAGCACAAAGAAGATTCTACAGGCCCAGATCAGAGAGGAGTTCATGAGAATGCTTACTGCTTTAAGTGGGACTACGGTTTAGGTCTTAATTCTGTCCAAAGTATTGAAAGAATCTGCAGTAGAACCTTAGTCATCACCTTCCCATATCTTTGAGGAACCACTGAAAAGAATGTATGTCTGAAACCTATGTAGTAGCCCCTTGTGAAATGCTGAAGGAAGAGCAAATCCCTGCCCATGGTCTGCGATTTTCATCATCTACCTTTTCAGAAATTTTAATACTTGTCTATCAGATATTAGAGAGGAGATTCCTTTAATGAAAAGTGCTACTTCAAAGACCAAGAGGACTTCTGAGATCCGAAGTCTAAAACTCAAGGATGATCAAAAATCACTGTCGTTCCTTCACACCCCACACCAGGCCTGCCCTACACTCCAGAGGAATCTGCAGTCTCCACACAAGGCCAGAGCCCCTCAAAGCTGGAGGGAGCAGTGTGAGGAGCACCAACCCACTGCAGTCATACCCGGCGTAAACCCGGAATAGTTACTCAGCAAGATGGACCAAGTGTTCAGCTTCAATAAATCCTGATACCACTGCATTTAAGCACATTTCCCAAGCTTCACAAGCTTTTCAAATAATCATTTCTCCCTCTATTTTCTACTACCTACAGCCACACAAAAGAATCTGTTTGAGGGATTACAACAATTCCCTCTGAACACTGCCCTGGGAATGACAGTTCCAGGAGTGTTTGATTGACAGGGAGGAAGGAGAGCAGCATCCTGAAGCACTGCAGACAAAGAAAGGAAAAGAGACAGGGCCAGCCCGGTGGTGTACGGGTTAAGTTCACATCCTCCACTTCGCCAGCCCAGGGTTCGCAGGTTCGGATCCCAGGTACAGATCTAGCACCACCTGTCAAGCCATGCTGTGGCAGCATCCCACATAAAATAGAGGAAGATTGGCATGAATGCTAGCTAAGTGACAATCTTCCTCACCAAAAAAAAAAAAAGAAAAGAAAAGAAAGGATAACGAGTGGTGGAAAGATGTAGAAGAGATTCATGAAGTTCATCCACTGTGGCCCTCAGAAACATGACCTGGAAGGGAGAGGCAAGGGCCAACACAACTGCAGAAACTGCCAAGGAATGGATCACAACTTGCTCTGCTCCTCAGAACCGAGAACCAAGAGAAGCTGAGTGAAGAACATGTAAGCCACTGCGCCGCCCCTCCCCACCAGTGCCCTGGCGTGTTACACTCCAGCTTCAAAAACCCTAAACGGTTTCCAAAACACTGGAAACAGCTTGACTTTTTACAGTGATGCCGGGTAAACGTATACAGCACAGCCAGATAATGATATACCACAGAGCCGTGGTCCTCATCTGTGGTCCTTGTCAGAATCACCTGGGGAATGTGCTCAAAGGCAAAGGCACAGGCCCTGTCTGAATCCAAGGAGTCTGGGCCCCCTGTATTCTCTATTAGCTCTCCAGGTGATTCTGTACACATCAACGTTTGAGAACCACTGCCACACAGCCACCTAAAACAAATTCTCTAAACAATGAAAGGGAACGATCTTCAAGATATGTTGTTAAAGTAGCAAGTACGGAACAGTGTGTTTAGCATGCTGCCATATGTGCAAGAGAAGATGGGGGAATAAAAATAAAGGGAGAAGAGTGACGTCAGCAAGACCAGCAAATAAGACATCATCTGCTCATACCCTCCCCCGCCCCCCAACAACAATTTGGCATCCATCCAACCAAGGACACAAGTGCCTTTGGGAGAGTTATGGGATCCAGCACTATTTGCCAAGGAACACAGGAGGAGTCTCACGCACCCATGCATCCCATGTAGAGAACAGCCCTACAGACCTCAGTCCCGGCTGTGGACTCAAGCACCTGTAAACTGGTTCCAGCCCCTCTTGGGTGAAGTCTAGAAGGTCCTGGAGAACACTGACTTTTAGATTTTTTTTTTGCTCCAGTGGTGCACTGGGATTCTCCGCTGGACTCCTGGACTTCCACAAAGGTTTTCTCACCCCTGGGTGACTGTCTGAGTTTGGACACATTGGAGAGGGTAAGAGGAACAGTTTGACTTCACTCACATCACCGTTCCCCGAGGAGGCACAGCCCAATGCCACGAGAACCTCCTCAGCCCATGATTTCTCTCATGGGGGACGAGGGAGGGTGAGAGCATATGAGGGAGCACCCAGCTTCCCCAGCTATGCAGGATAATGCCAAAGATGCTTATTTCTCTCCTGTCCCATCCAGAATACTGAGTCTTGAGCTCATGACAGTGGGAGGCCAGGGGGGGCGGTGGGAGGAAAAGGCTGGGAGACCAACAGATAGGATTCTCGGAGAATATTAAAGGGACACAGATCCTACTAAACACATTGCAGACTCCACCACAAGCCCACCTGTGAGCGGCTGGGGATGCCTCACCTGTGTATTCCCCCAGGGTGGCCCATGGGCAAATCCAGCACTCCATAATCCTGGCCCCCACACACCCCTACCCCATGGCCGGCTCCCTGTGTGTACTCCTGACGTCAGTGAGAGCAAGCTTTGGCAGATGGCTAGTGAAGATACTCTGAGAGCCGGCCAAAATCTGCAGGCCAGGGACAGACCACAAACTTGAGCTCTAGCAGCACCACAGGAAAGCAAAAAGGAGGCTGTCAGCACCTGCCCTGGTGCATTACAGAATGGAGAAGAGCTGAAGAATTCTGCCACAAGAGGGAGCAAGAAATGTGGAACATGTGTATCCATAGGTCTGAGAAAGCCTCGGAATCCCTGGCAGGGCTGACAGAAGGTATTTGTCTCAGGAAGTCAGTCAGTAAAGACTGAAGGAGGGGACTGCTACTTCAAATGTGAAGACAGCAACTTAAGACTTCAAGGAACATGAAAAGAAAAATCAAGGAAACATGACACCAGAGGATCACAATAATCTTCGAGTAACCAACCTCAGAGACATGAATCTGTGGTTTACCTGATAAAGAATTCAAAATAGCTGTTTCAAGGAAGCTCAATGAGCTGTAACAAAACACAGAAAGACAATTCAACAAGATCAGGAAAACAATACATGAAAATGAGAAGTTTAACAAAGAGATAGAAATCTTAAAGAAGAGCCAAACAGAAATTCTGGAGCTGAAAAGTGAAATGAAAGAAATGCAACAGAGAGCATGAAGAGCAGAATGGATCAAGCAGAAGAAAGAGTCTGAAGTAGAAGAAAGGATCATTGAAATTATCCAGTCAGAGAAGAACAAGAAAAAAAGAAAAAGAGTAAAGAAAGCCTTTGTGAACTACTGCATACCATTAAGGGAAGCAATCTGTGAAATACTGAAGTCCCAGAAGGAGAAGAGAGTGGGGAGTAGGCAGAAAGTTTATTTAAAGATACAATGGCTGAGAACTTCCTAAAGCTGGAAAGAGATCTGGCCATCCAAATTCATGAAGCTCATTGGTTCTCAAATTCAACTCAATAAGATCTTCTCAACGACACATAGTAATAAAATTGTCAAAAATCAAAGACAAAGAGAGAATCTTAAAAGCAGTAGGAGAAAAGAAGCTTATCACTTAAAAGCGAATTCCCATAAGGCTATCAGTGGATTTCTCAGCAGAAACCTTATAGGCCAGGAGAGAGTGAGATGATATATTCAAAGTACTTAAAGAAAAGAAAAAGTCAACCAAAAGTACTTTATCAGGCAAAGTTATCCCTCAGCAATAAAGGAAAGATAAAGATGCTCCCAGACAAAGAGAAGCTAAGAGAGTTCATTACCACTAGACCTCCTTATAAGAAATGCTGAAAAGAGTTATTCAAGAAGAAGTGAAAGAATGCTAACAGTAACATGAAAACATAGAAAATATACGACACACTAGTACAGGTAAGTTTATAGTCAAATTCAGAATACTCTAATACAGTAATTAGGTAGTATGTCAACCACTTACCTCTAGTAAAAAGGGTGAAGGACAGAAGTATTCAAAATAACTATAGCTACAATAAGCTGTTAACGAATGCACAATATAAAAAGAGGTAAATGGTGACCAAAAAAAAGATGAGGAGTAGAAGGGTAAAGTTTTTGTATGAGATTGAAGTTAAGTTTTCATCAGCATAAAACAGACTGCTATATCAATAAGATGTTTTATGTAAGCCTTATGGTAACCAGAAAGCAAAAACCTACTGCAGATACACAAAAGATAAAGGAAGTCAAAGCCTATCACTATAGAAAATCATCAGTTCCAAAAGGAAGACAGCAAGAGAGGAAGAAACAAAGGAACTATAAAAATAAAAGCAAAAAAATACTAAGGTAGTACTAGTAAGTCCTTACCTATATCAATAATTACTCTGAATGTAAATGGATTAAATTCTCCAATACAAAGGCATAGAGTGGCTAGGTAGAATTTTTTTTTAAAGTAGTACTCAACCATATGCTGCCTACGAGGAAGTCACTTCAGCTTTAAGGACACATATCAGACAAAACAGACTAACTCAAAAGCTGTAACAAGAGATCGAGATGAGCATTATATAATAATAAAGGGGTCAATTCATCAAGAGGATATATGAAATATATATGCACCCAACATTGGGGCACCTAAACATATTAAGCAACTACTAACAGATCTAAAGGAAGAAAAAAACAATACAGCAGGGGACTTTAATAGCCACTTTCAACAATGGATAAATCATCCAGACAGAAAAATCAATAAGGAAACATTGGACTTGAACTATACTTTATTCTAAATGGACTTAACAGACATATAGAGCACATTCCATCCAACAGCAGCAGAATACACATTCTCCTCAAGTCTACACAGAACATTCTCCAAGACAGATCATACTTTAGGTCATAAAACAAGTCTTAGTGAGTTTAAGATGGAAATCATACCAAATATCTTTTCCAACTACAATGGTATGAAAATAGAAGTCAATAATAGGAAGAAAAGTAGAAAATTAACAAATATTTGGAAATTAACAGATTCCTGAGCAACCAATGGATCAAAGAAGAAATCAAACAATGTCTTCAAAGAAATGAAAATGGAAACATACCAAAACTAAAGGGATGCAGCAAAAACAGTTCTAAAAAGGAAGTTGATAGCAATAAACATCTACATTAAGAAAAAAGAAAGATCTCAAACAACATAACTTTACACACCTCAAGGAACTAGAAGAACAAATGAAGTCTCAAATTAGCATATTAAAGAAAATAAAGAGGAGAGCAGAAATAAAATAGAGAACAGAAAAATATAAAATATTAGTGAAACTAAGAGCTGGTGCTTTGAAAAAGTAAACAAAACTGGAAAATCTTTAACCAGACTATAAAAAAAAAGACTCAAATAAATAAAACCAGAAATGCAAGAGGAGGCATTACAACTGATACCACAGAAATTCAAAGGATTATAAGACTACTATGAACAATTTTACACCAACAAATCAAATAACCTAGAAGAAATGGAAAAATTCCTAGAAACATCACAAGCTATCAAGACTGAATCACGAAGAAAGAGAAAATTTGAACAGACCCATAGCAACTAAGGAGATTGAAATAGTAATGAAAAACCTCCCAACAAGGAAAAGCCCAGAACCAGATGGTTTCAGTGGCAAATTCTACCAAACATTCAAAGAACTAAAGCCAATCCTTCTCAAACTCTCTGTGAAACTGAAAAGGAGGAAACACCTCCAAATTTATTTTAGCAGATCAGTATTACCCTGATACCAGAGCCAGATAAGGACACCATAGGGAAAGGAAACTACAGGCCAATATATCCCTGTTGAATATAGATGCAAAATCTCAATATTAGCAAACAAATTCAACAGCACATTAAAAGGATTATACACCACGATCAAGTGGGATTTATTCCTGATATGCAAGGATGGCTCAACATACAAAAATCAACAAACGTGATTTACCACATTAATAGAATAAAAGATTAAAATCATCCCAATAGACGCAGAAAAGCATTTGACAGAATACAACAAATTTTCATGTTAAAAGCTCTCAAACTGGGTATAGAGGGAACATACCTCAACACAATAAAGGCCATATATGACAAGCCCACAGCTAACACCATACTCAATGGAGAAAAGCTGAAAATTTTTCCTCTAAGATCAGGAACAAGATAAGGATGCCCACTCTCACCACTCCTATTCAACTTAGTACTGGAAGTCCTAGCCAGAGAAATCAGGCAAGAAAAAAAAAAAAGCATCCAAATCAGAAAGAAAGAAGTAACGTCATCTGTGCTTGCAGATGATATTTTATATAGAGAAAATACTAAAGACTCCACCAAAAAAACTATTAGATCAATTATTTCAGTAAAGATGTAGGATACAAAAAAATAAACATACAGAAATCACTTGTGTTTCTATACACTAACAATGAAACATCTTAAAGGGAATTTTTTTTTAAAATCCTGTTTGCAATAGTATCAAAATTTAACCAAGATGGTGAAAGTTCTATACACTGAAAACCGTAAGACACTGATGAAAGAAATTAAAGACAAATGAAAAGATATCCTGTGCCCTTGGATTGAAAGATTATTATTAAAACATTCATACTACCCAAAGCAATCTACAGATTTAAAGCAATCTATCAAAATTCACAGAAATAGAAAAAATGATCTAAAATTCAGATGGAACCACAGAAAACTTCCAACAGTCAAAACAACCTTAAGAAAGAAGAAAAAAGCTGGCGGCATCACACGCTTGATTTCAAACTATATTACAAAGCTATAGTAATGAAAACACTATGGTACTAGCATAAAACAAATACATAGACCAAGAGAACGGAATCAAGAACCCAGAAATAAACCCACACATATACAGTCAACTAATATTTGACAAGGGAGCCAAGAATAATCAATGGGGAAAGGAGAGTCTGTTCAATAAATTGTGTTGAGAAAACTGGATAACTGCATGAAGAACGAAATTGGACTCCTATCTTACATCACTTACAAAAATTAACTAAAATGGATTAAAGACAAACACAGACCTGAAACCATAAAACTCCTAGAACAAAACATAGGAGGAAAGCTCCTTGACATCGGTCTTGACAACGATTTTTTGGATATGACACCAAAAGCACAAGCAACAAAAGCAAAAATAAGTGAGACTATATCAAACTAAAAAGCTTCTGCGCAGCATAAGAAACAATCAACAAAATGAAAAGACAATCTACAGAATGGGAGAAAATATTTACAAACCATCTATCAGATAATGGGTTAATATCCAAAATATATAAGGAATTCATAGAACAACTCAAAAAAATACTCTGATTTAAAAACAGGCAGAGGACCTGAATACATATTTTTCCAAAGAAGACATACAAGTGGCCAACAGGTATATGAAAATGTACTCAGCATCACTAATCAGGGAAATACAAATCAAAACCACAATGAGATGTAACCTCACACCTGTTAGAACGGCTATTATCAAAAAGACAAGAGATAAGTGTTGGCAAGGATGTAGAGAAAAAACAACCCTTGTGCACTGTTTAGGGCAATGTAAATTGGTACAGCCACTATGAAAGACAGTATTTAGGTTCCACAAAAAATTAAAAATAGAACTACCATATGACCCAGCAGTCCCACTTCTGAGTATATACCCACAGGAAATGAAATCAGGATCTCAAAGAGATATCTGCTCTCCCACGTCCACTGCAGCATTATTCACAATAGCTGAGATACGGAAGCAACCTAAGTGTCCATCAATGGATGAATGGATAAAGAAGATGTGTTGTATATATGTGTAGATATACATACACACACACACACATATATATGTACGTACACACACATACATATACACACAGTGGAATATTATTCAGCCATAAGGAAATTCTTCCACTTGTGACAGCATGGGTGGACCTTGACGGCATCATGTTAAATAAGTCACAGAAAGACAAATACTATATCACTTATACGTATATTCTAAAAATGCCAAACTCATAGAAACAGGGAATAGAGTGGTGGTTGCCAGGGGCTGGGATGTGGGGGAAATGGGGAGATGTTGGTCAAAGGATGCAAACTTCCAGTTATAAGATGCATAAATTCTGGGGATGTAATGTACAAAATGGTGACTATAGTTAACAATACTGTATTACACATACTTGAAAGTTGCTGAGAGAGGAGACCTTAAATGTTCTCACCACAAAAAGAAATGGTAATTATGTGAGGTGATGGAGGTGTTAACTAACTCTTGTAGTAAACCTTTTGCAATATACAAGTGTATCAAATCATCACTTTGTGTGCCCTAAACTGACACAATATGTCAATTATGTCAGTAAAACTGGGATAGAAACAAAAAAAACTAAAAAAATTTTTTAAAGGATGGGGAAGGGAGACACATACATGTGATTGCATACATATAGATATATACATGTTTATGTATAGATATGTATTTTATGTATAATATATACAAATTTATATATATACTTGTATGTATATATAGTGTATATATATAAAATATACATATATGCAATATATATATCGTACCTATATACACAATCTCTTTAAAAAGAGCCACAAGAAATGGGTAACACTGGTTGCTTCCAGGGCCAGGAAATGCCTGATTGGGAACAAAGGTAAAAGGAAAAGATATCACCATGTTCCTTTTAATCTCTTGAATTTTGAACTATGTCAATACATTACCTAATACATTTTTGTTACTTCAACTCTGAAGAAGATGTGGGCTGAAGAGACAAGAAATATCAAAGATAAGAAAAAAGTTTCAGGCTTTCCTGCACACAAGCACCATGAGCTTTGGCCCAGGGTCGTCCTCTCCCATGCCTGGGGCTGCTGCCTGGGCTCCAGAAGTCAAAGTGGAGACAGCCCAACTTCCTGCTAGGGAAATCGCGCCCTGGAACCTGCTCAAGAGGCACGGTCGTGTGGCCTCTTCTTGAATTTTGTTTCCCAAGTCAACTGTAAACTCTGCAAGAAAAGACTATTCCTCAACCATCTTAGTGTCTCCCTTGATACCTAGGGTCAATCAGTGCCTACAGCCACTTAGAGTCCTCTGTGCGTCAGATAAAAGTCATTTAGAGACAGACTCTGAGCTTTGGAATTAAGTTCCTAGCAGCTGTTATAAAGGCCGCTTTGAATTGCTCTGCCTGATTATAAGATATATATTCCTCTAAGACGACAATACCCTCCCCCTTTTCCTCTTTAAATTCACACTCCAACCTGGAAAAATACAGGACAACAGCCTTTATTCCTCATGACCAAGTTTCCAGCAGAATCCTGCCCTCATACGTCTGCATTCTGCCTCATATTCCTGAGACCCTCTCCCAATTCCCATTCCCTCTACTCCATGGAGAGATCAAAATGGCCACATTGCCCCACAGTTTCACTTCTCTTCTTCCTTCAAGGAAGCCTGAGATCAACTAGGGACACTAGTTGATAGGTGGGTCCAGAAGACAACTACAAAGCAGAGGAGAAGCTCAAAGATCTCAACTGTGTAATGATGAAAGGAGAATGGATAATCCAACAAACCAAGGGTTGATCAAATCTGTCTTTGCCAGAGCCAAAAACCCACTTTAAAGCTGACTTCACTCCCACTTATATATACACACACACCTTCCTCTGGACGGACAGAACCCTGTAGGTAAAGGGATTCCAGACTGCCTCAAAGCCACGTCTTGGACTTAGTGTTACAAATTCAGTTTGGATTGATCATTTGCAGATTGTAGCAAGTGTAAGTATTTGAATTGCTAAATTGAATAATCTTCTGTTTACTCCTTAAACATAAGTTGGAATTTTAAAAATAACAGATTCCTTGCATACTATCAGTCTCACTACAGTAAAAGCAGGCTCTTGACAGTCTAGATCCCGTCAGACTGTTAGAAACTGCTGTGAAATAACTTGGATACCTTGTCCACGGACTTGGGAGGAAATACGGCACAAGGCTAGGTGCTAAGCACCCACAGTAGGACCTTGGTGTTTCTGTTTGTAAGTGTCTAACAGTTTTATAATGTGTTAGAATCTACATTTAAGTGCTTTTTATGTCATTGCCTTTCATCCATACAAAAACCCATTCAACAGACAATGTTCATTATTATCCCATTTGACAGGTGAGGAATCAAGAGGGGAAGTAACTTGCCCACAGTAACACAGCCTGAAAGCAGTAGATCCTTGAGTCCACATTGAAAGATTTTTCCATGGCCTCTCATGGACAGAGCTTTGGAGCTCTATGACCTACAAGATCAGCTAGTTCAGAGGATTCACAGAGGATGAAACTGATAACACAGATGATGTTCCCAATGTCATATAGCATGGCCATGGAGAAGGCTTCCTGTGTTCTTGTCATTTAATGAGAATAACAACCATTGACTGGAATATCCACTGTAGGGGCCAAGAGAGCCTTACACCCATACTACTACCTACTTGCCTGCAGACTCTGAAACGACTACATCAACTGGTTTGTATTTTTTTTTTTTGTATCCACGCAAATTAGTAAGAAAGAATCAAACGAGGTTGTGACTGTAATTACCAGGTGAGATACAATTAAACATTAGCTGACAAATAGAAAGCCTTTGTGCTGACATCTCCCCTACCTGGAAGGCCTGTGCCCATCTTCTCAACCTATTCATATCTAAGTCACACTCCAAGGCTGAGCTCAAAACTGACCTCCAGAAGGCCATTGTATGTGTGTGCATGTGCACATGTGTATATGTGTGTGTCCAGTGCAGTTCTGAGTGCAGCCAGAGTAGGTGGGACAGAGAAGAGAAGGAACACAGGCCTGAGTTCTGAGACAAACTCCAACTCTGCCATTTAGTGGCTCTTAGGGAAAGCACCATCCCTCTTGTTTCAGTTCTCTCAATGTAAATAAGGAGACAACCTCGTACCTTGGAGGATTATAGCAAAATCAAAGGAGATATTGGTTAAGGCCCTTGGCACAGTGCCTAGCACATAGGTGTTTGATAAATTACTATTAGCTCCGTGGAACATCCCCTAATCATCTCTGCCATGATTTCTCCATCTTCAATTGCCAAGACACTCGCAGGCCCTGTTGTGGGCACTCATGCATTATAGCAACTGGTGTCAACAGTTTATCTGCCCACTTTGGGGGTGGGGAGCTGGAAGGAAGGCTAATTGTTGCCTTTATATCCCTTAGAGCCTCTTGTAAGAAGCTATTTACCACAATGCCTCTGATATCTTGCAATGAGCTAATTCAAGGGGAAACAAGTTTCAAGCAACTGGAAAACGAACAGAGGCCACAAGGGCAGTTTAACAGTCAAAAGGTTTTACAGGTACACACACCACCGACGCACTCCCAGTTCCTCTAAAAGATTCTTAGTCCCATCTACCAGAAGGGAAAATCCACACTCCATTGACGTTTTCAGTAAACATTATTTCACGGCCTGCTGTATGCCAGCACTGTGCAAGGCCCTAGAAGATCCAAAGATGACTGAGAAATAGCAGGCACCTTCAGAGAGGCCCTGGTGTAATAGAGTGACATCAACCAAAGATCACACAAACAGTAAAGGAGCATAGAGAAGGCCCTGTTCTGCCAATCTCCAACTGGGCCTCAGCTGGCTCTGCTGGAAATGAGGAAGTTGGATAGATTATCTCCAAGGTCTATTGCAGCTATGTCAATTAGTCTATTAATAAATTGACTTTGGAGACATGTTAAAAATATATGTGTATATTTTTAACACATAATTTAGTAGTACATAACGGTTAAATGTTTTCCATAATGAAGTTGAACGACTGTCACTTCAATCTCCATGACAAAGAGATATCAGTATTCAGCATTCCTTTCTGCCATTTTTCCCACCCAGGAAACAAATTATTTATGGCAAGGAGCTATGGGACAAAGAGAACATGTGAAGTATGCCCAATGGAGGGGGAGGGGAGGCAGCAAATGGGAGCCATGCTGCCTGGAGCAGAAACAGAGACTACAGTAAGGAGTGGGCAGTTCAGAGGATGACTAAATTGAAGACCAGCACAAGAAAGAGGTGCCAAAGTACTCTGGTTCCATTTAGAAATGGGATAGAAGGCCCGACCCACCTCATGAGATCCTGAAGGACTCTCAGGCTAAACCACACTGAAATACTGCTGTTCCATTTTTTTGGCGACTCCTGAATCATCAAGAAAATAAAGCGCAGGGCCAGCCCCATGGCCGAGTGGTTAAGTTCGTGCGCTCCGCTGCGGCGACCCAGGGTTTCGCTGGTTCGGATCCTGGGCGCAGACACGGCACCGCTCATCAGGCCACGTTGAGGCGGCGTTCCATATGCCACAACTAGAAAGACCTGAAACTAAGATATACAACTATGGACTTGGGGAAATAAAGCAGAAAAAAAAAAAAAAGAAAAAGTGAAATTATGCTCAGTAGCCTCTATTTGATATATCCTCCTAAAATAAAGTTTAAGAAGCACGTTGGTGCCTAAATAGTTAAACTCTTAGCTATCTACAAAAGGAAGAACCCATTACCCAATTTGGGGGTGGTTCAGAGGAACAGTTTCCTTGTATTTGTTTTAATTTTTTAAACTTATTAAGTATCAGAGCCCAGCTATTCTCCCTCTGAGAGATGAACACTCAAAGGCCTGAGATGTCACTTTTGAGGAATAAGATCCAGGCTCTCACAAGCAGGAGCCTTGTGCCACCAGCCCCATGACAATGACCAGCCTAGGTGAATCCCCAACCCTCAACAACAAGTACTTCCTATTTCTATTTTCCCAGGACCCTGTTCTCTACCAATAAACAAGATAAGTTAATGCATGCTAATAAATTCCTGGTTACCTTTCCCAAAACCTTTATAACCATGTAAACATGTTTTGCTAATTTGAGGAATTCTCAACTGCACTTTGGGCAGGCCAGAGTACAGGAAATATTTAGGTCTACAGGCCTTTGGAAAGCTCATTCTCAAAAATCCCTGTGTTTCTATCCTCTGATTCTTCTTGGAGACACTGCCAATTCCAAGGGTGTGCGGTGTGTAGAGGGATCCATAGGGTAGTAGCCAGCATCCTCTCCCAACTTTGCACTGTGCATTAAGGTGACTCAGTCATACTAGAAAGGGATACGTACTTGGGGCCAGAAAATATCCCTTGGCCTGGGCCCTAGCAGATCACGGGCTCTTTCCCTAGGTTCCCTCAAACTGAGCTATGATCAAACTGAATGATTTCCAACTTTACTTTTGTTCCAACAACTAAGAAATTCCAAATAAATCTTTAAGCAAGAGTCTTAGCTTTTGAGTTATTGGCATTTTTAGAATAGGCTTTCTTCATTGTCATGATCTAGGTACAACAAAGTCAGAGACTGTCAATGGAAAAGAGGCAGGTGAGTGAAGGAAGTTCCTTAAGAATAGTGGTGCCAGCATTTCCTGAAACCACACTGCCTAGCAAGTCACTGCACAGACACTATCAGTAACAAGGGTCCTGGATTTAAGTGACAATCCATGCTAGTCCCATATATGCAATTGTCTTCATTCTGTTTCCTAAGAAGATGCAGCCAAACAGCTCCAAGGCAAAGGAGCAAGGGACTCCAGCATAACTTGACATGACACTGCTTCCCCACACCGGTGACTTGACCCATTCAACTACTTAAAAAAATTACATAAATGTATTATACAAACAAATTTACTACGAATCAATTTAATAAATTAAACACCATAGTTGATGGGACTGAATTCTGATGAGAAGCATCATTCAGAAAATTCCATATTTTAAAATTATAACCACCCTAGAGAAAATAAGACTGAAAAACCTAATCAGCTGCACTACTAAGAAAGTGGCATCTGGGGCTGCCCTATGGCCAAATGGTTAAGTTTGCATGCTCCACTTTGGCAGCCCAGAGTTTTGCCAGTTCTGATCCTGGGCGCAGACCTAGCACCCGTTCATGAAGCCATGCTGAGGCAGCGTCCCAGTTAGCACAACCAGAAGGACCTACAACTAGAATATACAACTATGTACTGGGGGGGGGCAGGGGAGGGGGCTTTGGGGAGAAGAAAAAGAAAGACCGGCAACAGATGTTAGCTCAAGTACCAAACTTTAAAAAAAAAGTGGCATCAACATAGATTGGAAGTGTAAAGTTATACTTCCATTGTTTGCTATGTGTGACATCTAGTCATTCCATAAAACTCCATATAACTGTTGAGAACCAAAAGTTTCATTTTTGGCTCTAGATTTAACATTTAAAATGATTTTATGCTGCTTGCTCTAGACTATCCTTATTAGTTACCATTTTGGGAAAACGAGTGACTGCTTGCTATTTGCAAAATTCCCAAAGCAACACATTATCTTCTTTTTAAAGCTAAAAGGTACCAACTCTTCCCAAACATGAGGCTAAGTGGGTGAGCAGAGAAGAAGCCTGATGTGATGACTCAATGTACAGGAATTAGTTGATTGACAAGAGAGAGAAGTTTCCCGTTAATGGTGCTGTTAGGCAACAGAGAGATAAACTGTTTCCCATAAGGAGCTGGTGGTTCCACAGTTAGAAGAACCAAAGTTGTAGGTGTGTCTATTCTCACACCCACTATGGGATGGAAATCCTCCAAACCCACAGAAAATTATTCTCTTCCTTTCACAGATTTACAATCAAAGCAGCAAACGGCCTCCAAAGGACTGGAAACCTATTCTTTCCATTCAGCTGAGAAGTAGAAACAGGATCCAATGAACTCCTGAAGAGCCATGAAGCAGAGGAGGTAGTGATAAGAATTAGAGCCAACTGCTTGGTTAGAGGGCACAGTCCACATGATCACCTCACTTCTGACACCAATTGCAAGTTCAGAGGTCCTCAGCTTCAATAATTCAGTAGAAGGATTCACCGAAAGCTGTTACCCTCACTGTTATAGTTTATTACAGGGAAAGGATACAGACAGGATCAGCCAAAGGAAGACACATATGGGGCTGAGTTCAAAGCACCAACTGCATTACATTCCTGGCACCACTGTATGACAATATGCACAAAACACTGTCAACCAGGAAGGTCACCCAAGCCTCAGTGTTCAGAGTTTTTATTGGGGCTCATTATGTAGGCATGAATGACTGCTGTGAAATAATAAAGATATGTATTTTTTCTGCCACCAGTTCCTAATATTTGGTCTTTGACTGTTTCCTGACACAGAGCTTCTAAATCCCTTGGAATTTCCTGAGTGATAGGAATGCCTTTTGTTCTAATGAGGTAACTCTTGGTGGGCCCATGGATAGGGGCTGGTGAAGAGAAAGACCAAGCTTTGATTAGAAGCTTGGAACTTTCAGTCCCATCTCCCATTCTCTGGAGAGGGGAGAGGGACTGGAAATTGAGTTATGCCTACATGATGAAGCCTCCAGAAAAATCCTTAAAGCATAGGGTTCAAAGAGCTTCCAGGTTGATGAACACATCCAGGTGCCAAGAAGCTGACACACCCCAACTCTACGAGGAAAGAAGCTCCTGTACTCAGGACCCTTTCTATGTGTCTCTTCATCTGGCTGTTCATCTACATCCTTTATAATAAACCAGCATGTGTGTTTCCCTGGGTTCTGCGAGCTCTTCTAGCAAAATACCAATCCCAAACAGAGGGGCTAGTGGGAACTCCAACTTATAGCTGGTTGGTCAGAAGTACTGGTCACAACCTGGCACTTGCAATTGGTGTCTGAAGTAGCAAAGTCTTGGGGGACTGAGTCCTTCACTTGTGGGATCTGATGCTAACTCCAGGTAGGCTGTCAGAATTGAATTTAATTGTATGACAACCCAGCTGGTATCTGGAAATTGGTCAGTGTGGGGAAAAAACTATACGTCTGGTGTCAGGTGTGAGTGTGGCAGTAATGCGAGAGTAAAGGAAACCAGTGTTTCTCCCAGACAACTGCCCACGTGGCTGATCCCAGTCACCAGCCCCTCTGGGCACAGCCCAAAGTCCCCACCCTAAGTCACATTGTTGGTCTTTCTGGCATGGCCACACCCCACCCTAAGGTGTGGCCAGCTCCCACACGAAATCATATTGTTGGTCTTTCTGAAATGGCCAGCCTCCACCCTAAGTCACATTGTTAGCCCATGACAAAGGCCAGACCTCTTTGTGGGGCAAGGTTAAATTTTTTAATATGCAGGGGGTACATGGCTGTGCCAGGCATAAAGTCAGATACACAGACCCATTAACACAGAGCCAAGGAACCAGGTCAGTCAGCCTCCTAGAATTAAAGCCAGCCCGCTCTTCTTTCCTACTACACCTCTCTTTAAAAGGGGGTGAAGAGCATGGCAGTGACAATGAGTTGGAAACTTAAGACTAAAACAAAGTACACATACCATTTCTTCTTTAAAAGGACAGTTTCTCCATGGGAAATTAGTGTTGCTTGCATGACCAATGGGACTTAGTTTGTTCTGATTCCACCAAGTAGTTTTCCAGCTACTTTTTTGGAAGCTAACTAGAAGCCTGCTAATCTAATGCATCCATGAGGCTAAACCAAGTTCTGCTGTGATCACAAACCACCCAAAATCTCACTGGCACACAACAAACGTTTGCTTCTCGCTTCTGCTCTGCCTTCATCATGGGTTGGCTGGGGATTCTGCTCTGTAGCAGCCTCATTCTGGAATTTAGGTTGACGGAGCAGCTCCTACCTGGAACAGTGCTCGTCACCACGGCAGGGGGGGAGGAAAGGAGAGTGGCAAAATGTGCTGTCTGAAACGTCACTTCCACTCACATTTTCTATGCCAAACCAAACCCTATGGTCATGCCAAGTTCAACTGGGTGAGGAAGTATAAGTCTACCAGATGGTCAGAGGAGGAGGACCAGATATTGATGGGCAGTCAAACCCCTACCACATCCATTTCCCAACCAAAGTAGCAATCTCCTCATCCACATCCTGACAGGGGATAAAGGGGTTTTGACTAGGAATTTGGGGGTTTGTGCTTGGTCCCTAACACCAAGGTGTAAAGGGAATGTTTTGTACTGAGTTCAAAGAGTAAAGTGGAATAGTTGCAGAACTAAACGTTTCAGTTTCACATGTCTATCTTGCTTTGCAGTATCAGTGTCAGAGGTCCGAAGTCCCCATCACAGGAGGTTAGTAGCCCTTCACCTCCAAATGACCATTCCAACATAAGACAAGACGATGGCCAGAGCTGTACCAAGAGCTTCAAGGGTAACCCAAGCCTGACAGCCAGCAACAAGGTACACTCATGTTCACCTTCATCTGCAGATCCAGCAGGACCGACTTACCGCCTGAAATTACATCATCCTCATTCTAGTTGTAGGAATTCACAGTGAAGACAATGCCAAAAGACACACGACAGGGAAATGCCTCTTCAAGAACAGAAAAAAGATGTATCACAGAAACTCCTGATAAATTATCGACTCTGTTCAGTATGGAGCTAAAGTAAAACCCCGTCACTTCTTCACACAGACTGCCATACAGGCAAGGGGAATTTGGTATTTGCATTATTGGATTGTTTTAACCTCAATGAAGCATTTAACACTTCTACTAAGTTTTATCTTGCTTATTCCAACCCATCAAGGTAACAGCATCTAGCCCTGAGCACTACACATTAAGAACTACACATTAAGAAAGTCACTGGCAAACGAGCAAGTAGTCATCATCGGCGGGAGAGGCAGTCAAGGGTCTGTTAAGTGAGTAATAGCGCAGGGGAACGGACATGTTTATTTAGCTTGGAGAGGCCTTGGGAACATCATCTGTCTAAAAACATCTGAAGAGCAGTTGTGTAGAACACAATAGCATTCTCCTCAACTCTGGAGGGCAGAAGTAGAGTCAACAGGCAGGTGGGATTCAGGAGGAAGACCTCAGTTATTGAGAACAGAGCCACCTTCTAACCAGGTAAGGATTCCATAGGCTCAGAACCACAGCCTTCTGCCATTGGGAGGTGTCAAGGAGTACCTGGCTGACACTAGCCCTGGAAAGGGGTGCTGGAGTGGTTGACCTGTATGGGGCTAAGGATCCTAGGTGACTCTAATTACATCATTATTTATCTGGATACATGAAGGTGAGGAATAAGGAACAATGAAATAGTTCTGAAACAGCACCAGATCCAGAAAACTCCCACAGGTCTCCCTGGCACCATGGGAAGGACACGATGTAAAGTGAGAACCTAGTGTGCAACACTGGGTCTGCACACAGACCCGCCCTACTGTTTCCCATGCACCGCCTAGATCCCTCAGGTGACTTACACAGTATCTTCTGCCCTTTCATTACTCCCACCAAGGTCTTGCTTAGGGTTGAGCACACACTAGGTGTTCAATAAACAATTCTCCAGCCAGAAAACATTATCACCTTCTCATCCAAAGTCTTTGGTTTACGGTGACGAAGCTGACAAGAGGCACAGCTGTAATAACAATTCAGGCCTTCGTGACGTTCACTTTTCACTCTCTCATCCAGAAACAGGACTTACGTGGAAAATATAAGAGAAGCTTCTGGACCATGTTCTCTACAAGCTACATGCATGCCGAATAGTCGCCAAAAAAACTGGAAAAGACCCTCAAGAGACCTTAGAGGTAGAGAAATTTATTCTTCAGCAACATAAAGGACTGCTTGGGATGAAGGGAGACGCTGGGATTCCAACCGAGTAAAACATTAAGTTAGACATCAACAGGGGTCTAAAGAAAGAAGTGTATGGGTTATAAACTCTCAAGGCCCTTCGCCATACCTGAGATAGCACCTAACAGATGCGCACAGTTCATCTAGCAAACATGCGCCAAAATTTCAGAGGATAAAGACCCCCCTCCTCCAAATCACTTCACGTGCACGAGCTGGTTGAGTCAAGGCCCCAGGAAGTTTCTGGCAGCAGGACTCACGTCCACACTTCTTCAGACCCTTCAGCGTCGGGGACACATCAGGGCTCAATACATACTTTCAACTGATCTGCTAGTCACCCTAAAACAGGGAACTCCCGGAGAGGCAGCAATCGAGCACCTCCCTGCAGGAGAAAGTCTCTGCCTGGCATTTTCACGTCTTTCTCAGCACAGACGGAAGGTGAAGCTCCCGCCAGGATGTAAAAATTAGAATGACTACAAAGTGACCCACTTTCAGGTGTCTTTCAAAGTTTTAAGGGCAATAATCCCTTCAGAATCATCCCCGAAAGTTGAGGTATTTAAATAAAAAATGCTGATGGGAAGAGCTTTAAAAATGTACTTCATTCATTATAAAAAGTGTCTTTTTCCATTAGTTTAAAAAACATATTCTAACAACAACAAAATCTCCAACCAGCTTTACCCAAAGTCAAAAGAGGTTGGAAGTCAACTTACCAGTGGCAGTCCCAGAAGAGATTTCTGCAAACAAGGGGAAAATGTCATTTGAAGGTACTGAAGCATACCAGAAAAAAAAAATGGTTTTCCACTAAGGTGGTGTTTTAGAAATTCAAGCATCATTCTAATTACACCTACAAACTTGTTACACCATTGGCCTTCACTGGTGCTTGTGACACTGATGGAAGAAACCATTTACCCAAAACTGATACACTTCAAAGCACTTTCTGCATGGTTCCTTCATTTTTTTTTTAACTTTTTGTTTTGTAAATTAAAGGGGCAGCTCCTCCCAACACACAAATTACCACCACTTCCCTAGAATGTAGAAAGGGGATGCAAGACAGTAGCTCAGTTTAATTATGATTTATTGAGGGCAAGTTATATACTATGTAGTCTTTTTTCAACACACTTTCACGTTCTGCCTTCACTCAGTCGAACCCCTAGCAGGGTATCACAAAACATTTGTGCCAGACACAGTCCTGGATATCTTAGTCCAAGCCCCTCATTTTAGAGGTGAGAAAATTGAAGCCCAGAGAGGTGAAGTCACCTGTGCAAGGTCACACAGCCAGTGAATGGCAGTCTTATCCAGGCAGGAAGAAGGACTTTAGAAAGCCCTTTTCTTGCAAGGGATACATCATCTGGCTAGAAGGAAGCAAAGCAGGAGGGAGCCTCGATGCCTCTGGAGTCCTGCTGCTTGGGCCAGCTTCAGTTCAGCGCAGCAGGAGACTGCTCACCTGGCAACCTCAGGGAAAAAAGGAGCATTGTAACACAAACAGCAGGTAGGAGGGAACCAGGGAGGGAGCGGAGCACAGGCTGTGCTCTCCACCCTACATCCACATGTGTTCAGTGAAGAAGCACAACCACCGCCAAATCATCTAACCCTTGGTGTTTGGGATCCACATTTTAAAATTCTGTACTTTCATCAAGGGCTGTTAAATCGGAATTAACTCAGCCATAAGACTCAATCTCTTTAAATGTATTTCTATATGAATCACAGACTCTTAGAATTGAAGGAGACGTTATAAAAATCAAGCCATTCTGGGTAAAAATAAAAAGCATACATATTTAGGTTTGTTTAGGCACAGAAAACGGCTGGAAGAATACAGGATGAAATGTTTTCTGCAGCTGCTTCTGGGGAGGGTGTGAGGAGGGAAAGGAAAGGGACAGACTTTACTTCACATAATTCTACACTTTTGTTTTTCAATACGAGAATGTCTCACTACCCTCCATCAGTCCCCTGCACATTTTCTCCTCTCCTGAACCCTAAGCATCATCATTTCAGAGTTCCATCGGGGACCGCCGTCTTGTCTCCTGCTATACACTCAAAGGAGTGACAGCTTCCATAGCTTCCATTTCTACCTGATCCTAATGAATCGCTAAATCTCTATTTCCAGCCTGGAATGCCTTCTTAGGCTCTAGAACTGAATGTCCAAAGGCTCGCAGGTCAGTAGCACCAGCTGTTCCACAGAATCCTCAACCTACATGCACCTAACAGCACTCAGCATCCTCCCCTCTTCTTCCCCACACTCGGCTCCCTCCTTTAAGCACCCAAGTCGGAATCCTGGGAGTCACCCTCAGTTCCTTCCCTTTAACCGCCACACCTAGTAAGTCTGTAGGTTTGCCCGGAACCTCTTTCAAAGTAGGTGTTTCTCCTCTCATCACCACACTGCTCTATCCTGAGTCACTGCACTGACCTCCTGATGAGACACCTGCTTCTAGTACATCCCCCACAACCCACCACATGGCACGTGGGTCAATTTAATAAACAAAGCTGATAAAGTTCATCCATTCGCCTTCACTGAGCAAGTACTACATACCAGGCACCATCCTAGGCCCTGAGAAGACAGCTGTCAACCAAACAGACACTGCCCCCATGGACTTTACAGTCTAGTGATGAAACTGAATTTATGGCTCTCCATTGCTTCAGGCAAAATCCAGCTACATCACGGGTAGCTCAGAGGCCTCTCCTGATTCTGGCGTCAACAACCTCACCCACCTCACTAGTTACCAGTTGTTGTTCCCTACCCCCGAAACTCCAGGCATTTTGGACCACTGCCAGTTCTCTGAATGCACAATGCTTTCTCATGCTTCTCTATGCACTGTTCCCACTGGCCAGTCTGCCTAGTTACCTTGTCCTCTGCATCTCTGTTTAAGTGTCACCTCCTTCAGGAAGCCCTCCCTGACATGATTCATCCTGACAACTTTCATCAGAGTCCCTGTGCAGACCTCTGTCACAGCACTTTGCACACAGTCCTGTACTTGTGCATTTAATCTTTCCCACAGGATGAAAACCATCTTTATAAAAAGGCCCTACTCTATCTCTCACCTCTCCCCTGTGCCTGGCACACTGATGCAGAAATATGAAATATAAGGTATCTGCTTCCTAAGAAACAATAATTACGTTGCTAAATCCTAGGATCCTGTGGGGTAGACAAGAGATGGAAACAGGTACCAGCATTGACCGATGTGAAAAATGAGGCAGAGGAAGCCACAGCACACAGCCAAAGACAAAGCTACACGGACAACTCTATACGCAACTGCCCCCTGAATACTGCTGCTTTCAGGTGCTCTCTGATACACTGAACACACAGGACCTGGCCTCTGCCCTATAAAAGCTCACAGTCACTAGCAAGTATGTGCATCAGGTTTTAAAGTTAATTTTTCAAGTCCAGCTTTCAGGAGCCTGCCTCTGTCTCCCTGGATGCCTGCCTTGGATGGTGTCTCTTAAAACAAGCTTCGGGTCTTTCCCTGGATGTGATTCAGAGACCTTGGCTTCCTCTTCACTCCAGGGCTCAGTTTTGCTTTTGCCTTATTGTTCTTCCTAATTCCCTCAGCTCCCTCCCACCCAACATTCCTCCACACTCAGTGGAAACAGCACTGAAAAATAAATGTGCCAAGGTGTCCTGGTTCAGGATTAGCATGCCAGTCCGATATTCCAAGGATAAAGAGTTTCCATCACACTACGACCTGCCATGAATTCTTCCTGGGGACAGTGGATTGAACACCACTGGGTTCTTCCCCACCTTTGTCACCAACTAGGAGAGGCTATCACCTTGAAGCAGTCACTGAGTCATTGTGGGTCTTGGGCCACCTCGTAAGGGGTCTAAATTCCAAGGACCATGAGTCAAAGAATAAGATCCTAAAACTCTATTATCAAGCCTTCCTGGACATTGGCGAGCTATGATGTCAGACAGATCTAGTTTTCAATACAGGCTCTATGCTTGACTGACCTCCACGCCATTGTCCCAAGTGCAAATCACTCTGAACCTCATGGCTTCACTCTTTTGCAAGTCTTTAATGTGTTGCTTTTCTTTTTCGCCAAAAAGACATTAATGTGACTTAAAAGTATTAATTCCTGTTTTCTTTTTTGTACTGTAACGCTGCATTTGCCGATTTAGTTCATTATTTTTCAATGCCACAATTATACATATATGCAAAGTCCAATAGAAGAAAATTCTCACTGTCATAAAATACTGGCTCCATCGCTCGTAAGATTGGGATAAAATCCAACCCCTGTCAAGTGAATCAAATAAGACTATGGACAAAAACTGCTGGGTTCTACTAAAAGTTCAATATATGCTAGTTTCCCTTCCTCTAGAACTTTGATTTGTTAAAAAGCCTGAACAGAGCTAGCACTGGATTGCATCAGAGAACTCCGTTTTGGGCCTCTGGAGTGTGTACTTTTATTTTCAAGGGACATGAGGGAGATCAGCTCTCTGACCTGGTCACTTGGCATCTTGGTGATCTGCCCAGTTTCTTTGGGGCAAGGTCCACCCTGAATCCTATCAACTCCTGGATTCCAGCTTCCTCAGCCTAACTTCCAGGCTCCAGGGATGCACGAAACCAGCAACGCGGAGAGCCCCTGCCCCAGGAGACACCTGCCCAGCTCAGAGCCTCCCTTGTCTCTGACCTAAGATAGCTGGGGGCATGCTGACGGTGGTAACTGGAATATAGAGTTACGTAAACCAGAGTGCTGAGCCATCATAAAAAGGAAATCCTTTCCAGACCACAATTCCTCAGCTGAAGACCAATACATTATACAGCAGTTCGATTTTCAGGCCTTGGTGGAACGCGCAGCCTGCTGATCCCATGTCCTGGTCAAGCACCCTATGCTTTCTGCTGAGGTGGCAGGCAATTAATTAAAGCCACTTGCCTAATCATACAGCATAAGCTGCTTAATAGAATTTCAGAGCTTCCTGGGTGTTTCCGGGCTTGACCCAGAGAGGGCCCTTCCTCACTGGAATCTGAGCAGAGTATTCTGGGATGATGAGTCTGGGTTCAGAAACTAAAGGCATCACTCCTGTATGAAGACAGATGAAAGATGACAGGTATAGTCTAGTAAATGAGGGGCCACTGCTTTTAGCATGATTCTAAAGGATCGCTTTTTGGTGATTTTTATTTCAGAATTTACTAAAACCTTAAGCACTAGGACCAGAAGGGAGCTTAAAAGCATATTCCATTATCCTGATCACTATAAGACGGACAGCCCACAGGTCTTGACATCACAAGCTTCCCCAGATAAGAACATATGAGAGCAGGTGATCTGTTTACAAAAGCACCCACAGGCTCTAATGACTCAAGAAACCTAAGATGTTTTATTGTGATTTATAGTCTTAAAATCAAACTTGGGAAAGCTAAAATATCATTTCCTAAGTTCTGATATTGGGGTTCTTAAAACCTACATAGAGTGGGTGACAAAACTACTGTTGTATATCAGCTGGTGTTAAAAAAAAATGTATGTATTCTGCAAAACTAAAAAAATTAAATAGCGTCACAGTGAAAAGTAACTCATGACCCTGTTCATACATTGGTGAATTACAGATACTACCCTTGGACAAGTAGCAACTAGATTTTCTTTTCCTTATTAAAAATGCTGGAAACCAAACTAGTTACTACTAGTGGCATGTTAATGCAGATTTGAAGTGGTTGTCTCATTGTCATGGCTATAAAGCAAGTAATTTGAGTTCCTGATTAGGTCTTTCACAAGAATATCAATGTCCTGTAGCACAAATTAATCCCGAATTAAATTCCGGCTTACCTAAAAGGCTAAGTAATTTCAATAACAGTTATGGTCATGATCAACGTTCGCAAGATTGAAAGTAAGGATGTCTTGTGGAAGGTACAAGAATATAGTGCTCACTTCAAAAACAGTGACTCAAGCTAGGAGGGATCCTGTGCACAATGAGACGTTATCTTAATCGTAACACATGACCCAGAATATAAGAGACTCCGAGTAGACTGTATTATACTCTGACAACTTATGAGCACAGCAGCTTGAGACCTGGGAGGAATATTTCATTTTCCTTATAAAAATAAACCCAGGTTAGCCTGGGAGTGGGGATTTGAGTAAAGCCTGTGTCCAAGATTGCAGTGTCCATGCCCCCAACCCCTAGTGCACATCTCTACCACCATCTGTGACTTCCCATTGTCAGGATGAACATGACCAGCTAGGATAGCAAGATGCCAACGAGGCCAAGGACCTTGTTTGAATCCAAGAAGGACTGTCATTTTTCGTGGGCTCTGAACACCCAGGACCCTTCTCAGCCATGGCCAGGGCTCCACAGGTGTGTGGTCGCCTCACAAGCCTTCCCTATTTATGTAAAAACATGAACCTCCACACTTGCATATATCTAAGTGTGTAGACGGTATGTGCCTAGAGAATAACAGGGGTTGCCTCTGAGGAAGGAAGAGAGACTGAGGAAGGAGGGATAAGGGGATGAGCTTTCACTTCTTATTCTAGAGATCCCTACACTGTTTGAAATGTTACCACATCATATCAGGTCTGCAAAATTTTTTGAAACTTAGCAAAAATGTTAACCAGAAGAAACATCTGACAATCCATGACCACACAACACAGAGGTCAAGAGTCCCCTCTTTGTACACTAAATTTGGCTCCTTTAATTGTGAAAATTCAAACAGTTAATGCTCCACCTGCCTTCCTTGACTGGAAAGGTAATTCAAGTGCATCAGCATACTGGGGAGGGGCAGGCAGAGTTTAAGTGGTAATGTCAATGTGGAGCCCCAAGAGCTTGGGCAGTCCTCAATCGTCTCAGCACCTTGTTTCTAGTCTACAGAAACACATCAGTTTGGGTTCACATTTGTTACCTATTATTTGGAAGCACCATGAGGGTATTTAACACCATATGCTTCACAAGTAGAAATGCAGATTAATAATCCATTAGCTTGGTCAACAAGCATTTCTAACTGGGACAGGCCACACTGAGGCGGAGTAACTGAAATTAGTCAGAAAGCTTTCCTAACACAAGGGCTGTGTGAGGCCCTGGAATGAATAGTCAGGGGAGGGTGCTGAAGCGCCCTTCTCTGAAGACCCTTTAAAATCATGTAGATTCCCACCTGTCCAAGGCAGTTCTACGAGAGTCCTGCCTGACACTGGCTGTTATGTTACAGACTCAGGTTTACAAGGCCAGCATTTGAAAGACTATGTGCCTTCTAGGTACTTCGCCTGTAACACAATAATGAGAGCAGAACAGACTGAAAAGGTCTGCTGTAGAGCAGACATGCCTTCATCCCAACGGCAACTCTTCTTCTAGTGCTTTGAACTCACAAATTAACCTGAAAAATAAGTTAAAAAAAAAAAAACTTGCATTCCAAATTTATATGCTTAATGTATATAAAGTTTTTGGCTTGGGAAGATGCTCCATAAACAGTAGCTGCAGCCACTCCAGATAGAAAGCAATCCTTTGGCACAAACAACCAGACCTCACTTCATGTAAGTACAGTGAACTAAGAGTTACCTTTTCTATTACATTACGCCTTTAACGAAAATATAGCTCTTATGCATTGTCTTTTAATATGACCCACATTAGGGCAAGATTTAAAAAAACTTACAAGTGTTCATATTCAACCAACTACATATCTTGGTGATCCTTGAGTAACAGATTTCTTTCATCTCACCTTCAGTATTTTGAGTTAAGATCTTGTTAACTTTTGTACACCCATCACTGCTTCTAACCACCTTCCAGCAGTTTATCTACATGCTAATGAAAGAGACCCGACTGCTCCCAAATGAATCACAGAAGAGTCATTAAATTGCTTTGCCTGGCTCTCCCAATAAACACAGTGAGTCGTTTCATTCTATTTCCTGCATCAGAGCAGATGCAAAGAGGAAGAGCAAAAAGCTAAGTGTGTTCACCAAAGACTTGGCAATTGTCTTTTTACCAATCAGAAAAGTAATCTCTCAGAGCGGTTTGTGTGAATTAGGAATTTCTAAGCACTAATGAGAATCAGAAACCACTACAAACTAAGATCCAAAAATGCTTCATGAAATATGAAAGATCACAGTATCAAAGACTACTTCAACATAAGTTCAACATGTTTTTAAACTTCAAGTCCTTTAATACTAACAGGTCAAGAGGATGAACTAGAAGAGCTCTCAACTTCTTCCCATTCCAGGATCCTGAGGATAAAAATGGGACCTGCTGTGGTCACATCCAATGAGGTTCCAGTGAGGTCCTATGCCTTTTCTTGGACCACAGCCTACAACAGAGGCTTCAGACTATTCCAATTTAAAGGAAAATCTCAATTAACCAGAACTCAACTACCCAGAACCAGCCCACTGGACTTCCAGAAGAAACATGGAAGAAGAAGAAAATACATTCATATTTAAAATCAACTTCTAGGGGACACTTAGTATCAGCATGCACTCAACACAATCCCCTATGCCTTTTTCCCTCTTTTAAATAGAACTTATTTTTAGAGTAGCTTTGGGGTCACAGCACAACTGAGCGAAAAATACAGAGTTCCCATATGCTCCCCACTTCTCTCCACATGCACAGCCTCCTCCACTAACATCAGCTCAAGAATGGTACATTTGCTAGTGTGTCAAAGTAGGTTCATGAACTGTGACATCACTCTAAGTCTATAGCTGTTTAAACAAATGTATAACGATATGATAGTATCATACAGAGTAGTTTCACTGCCCTAAAAATCCCCTGTGCTCTGCCTAGACATCCCTCCCTCCCCACGAACCCCTGACCTTTTTACTGTCTCCATAGTTTCGCACTTCCAGAATGTCATATAGTAGGAATGATATAGCATGTAGCCTTTCCAGATTGGCTTCTTTCACTTAGTAATACATATTCAAGGAGCCAAGCCTCCATGTCCTTTCATGGCTTGAGAGCTCATTTCTTTTTAGCACTGAATAATATTCCATTGTCTAGATGTACCACGGTTTATTTATCCATTCACTTACTGAAGGACATCTTGGTTTCTTCCAAGGTTTGGCAATTATGAATAAAGCTGCCATAAACATCCGTGTGCAGGTTTTTGTGAGGACATAAGTGTTCAACTCATTTGGGTAGATACCAAGGAGCACAACTGCTGGATTGTATGGTAAAAGTATGTTTTGTTTAAAAACGCCAAACTTATGTTGTTTTCATCTACAGAACAAATTCAGTAAAACTTGCTGTTTCATGATTCTAACACCCACATTCAAAGAAAAAGGTATGTTTTTAGCTCTACTTACTTAAGTATAAAAGTGGCCCAATACATTCTAGGAAAGAGTTTCAACATTTTATCTCTTATCTCTTATATAAGAGATAATCTCTTATTTAAGCATTTCCATTTGATGACAGAGCCAAAAGCTAGGAGTCAACCTTGAAACCTCTCCCTACCACCTCTCCCATCCCAGCCATCACCCAGTTCTGTCACTTCCACCCAAGTCCCAGTAAGTGTCATCTGTCACCTAAGCCACAACCATCCCTATAACTGATCTCTCCACCTCAACTCCTGTCCTCCTCCAAACCATTCTCCACAATGCAGCAGAATGATTAATTAAATCTGTACAGAACTGTGTCACTCTCCTCTTTAAAATCCAACAATTGATTTCCTTTGAATATAGGATAAAATCCAAAATTCTTACCTCACCAGAAGGCCCTATGTGACCCTGGCTTATTGTCCTATCCTTATCTCAAGCCCCTCCCCTATTATTTACCATATTCCTGCCCTTCTGATCTTTCTTACATTATGGTTCTTCCAACATTACAAGCTCTTTCCTGCCTCTGGGCCTTTGCACTGGCTTTCCCTCTGCTGGAGACAGACTTTTCTCCCCAACTCCAACCAAACTCTTTCTCTTCACTTGCTTATCTTTTGCTTTCTCACCCCTGACCTCAACTCTAAAATAGGTTCCTGTTATTCCTGCGCCATGCTGTTCTGTTTCACTATACAAACCATCCAAATGATAATCTTACATTGGTCTGTGTAGGAATTTAGTGTTTGTCTCTCTCACAAGACCAAAAGCTATTTGGGGGCAGAAACCACATCTGTTTTGTTTACAAATGCATTCTCAGTACCTGGTATAAATACTTAACGGTGAAATTAAAGAACTGATTGAACAAATATGGACCCTGGGTTTTTTTTCCAACTCTCAATAAGAATTCACTAGAACTCTACAGTAAAACTTTGGAGGTTTTCCTGTATATAACAGTAGAGATTCCCATAACTAAATGCTGGTATTTCCATAGGTGGAAACAGAGGATAGCAGGAACACATCTAATGTGGAATGGGGCACACGAAGCCATTTCCCTGAGAACATGAGCTGATAATAGGGACGAGCAAGTATTGAGGTCAAGTCATCAATAAACAAGTTGTACTTGTTTTTGACATGATAAGGTCTTCTGGGGGCCACATGTCTAAAGCAGAAACAGTGTCTGGCATATCATAGACACTCAAATACTTATGGCACAAAAAAGTAGAGAGGAGATCCCTGGGTCCCAATTAGCTCACCCAAGAATATTGCCAAGAACCTCTGGACTCTCAATCAGATCTGTCCTTTCCTACACCTAACGCCTCAGTTGGGCAGGGAAGCCTCCATTTCCTATTCTTACACTTGTTTCCTTTGTTGCCCTTGCCCAGTCAGACATGCTTCTTCCAAATAGGCGGCTCAGACAGATGGCAAAGAGCACTCTGCCTAGGTCTTCTCCTACAAGTTTCACGGTTTCAAGTCTGCCGTTCAAGGCTTTAATCCATTTCGAGGTGGTGTGTGTGCCAGGATATTTTGATTTTTCACCTCCATTTCTACCTTCTCGGCAAAGGCATTCCTCACAATTAGGATCTGCAATTACATATTCCCTTGTGTGAATTCCTAACTCTTACTACCTGTACTGTACATGTCTTTACAACTTAATCATGTAAGGCCTTTGTATGTGAACAATCATAGACTCACGTAATATGGAAAGTACCTGGGAAGACCCCTCAATGTCACCTGGTCCCAATCTAAAGCCTGCCTGGTCACTGTCTCTCCAAGGAGTCGATGTTCTGAGGGAGGAGCTATGGTTATCAAACTCTTGGCATATGTAGAAGCTTGTTGAATATCTGATGACTAGTAAGAATGATAATGTGCATGAATCACCATGAAGTTTCCAGATTAAACATAAACCTGCACCTACTACCACTGCACCATGACATTTGCTGTTATCATTGTTTTATTAATGGACTTTTCCAGAGGAGAGTTGGCTGCACAAAGCACTGTAAATGCACGAAGACTAACAAGCTTGAGAGACAAAGAGAAGGTGTAACTCATTACCCTCGGTGGACTCCCGAAGAAGTCAGATGGGTTTGTCTACAGCTGTCAGCCACTTCTGAAAATAAACAGACCCTAGGTGAGAAGGTACACAGTCAGCCTCAAAGTCAAGTTAACCAAGCCCACAACTAACCCCACGCAGATCTCCCCTGACCTTTGGAAAGGCCTCCTAAGAAATCATGCTCAAGTTTTGGTGCAACACATGTTTCCTCCTGGCTATGTTGTCAAAGAAAAGATGCTTTCCTCTACCTCCTGACTCAGATGTGGAATGATTTCAATCCCTGTGGAAAACTTTTCGTACATTCCAACTCCCTGGCATTTTCAAGGCGCTTTCCCATGTTTATTATCTTCTCTGACCCTCACAACCATCTTCCAAGGCTGGGCCCAAACTTTCAACCCAGGAAACTCAAGCTGTGAGAAGTGAAGTGACATCCAAAGTCACCCAGCTGGAGCAGAACCCAAGCTGCTGGCTCCTGGCTGCTCTCCCAGCCCACCACGCCATCACCTCACCTGGCTTCCCACACTCACAGTGGCTTCCTTTTCTTCCCACAGCACATCAGTTCCCAACTCCTCCACCTCCATGTCACCTAGGCAGACTTATCTCCCAAGTGTTCTAACAGGAATCTTCTACTCCAAGAAAGAAAGTCCCTTCACTGTTCTCCATCTCCAGGCCTTTATGCTGCTCCATGCCTCCGAAATGACATCCCTTCTGCCCCTGTCCATTTCCCAAGGTCTTTCAAGTCCCACTGTGTAGAATACTCCGGGTCATAGTGGCCACAACCTGCACCCTCCTTCATACCCCCACATCACTTATCTTCTACTGCATATTCTATTTGTTACTATTTGTGCTGCTGCTGTCCTATTCAAGTCTGAGCTTCAGATGGCAGGAACTCTTTTGCTCAACCCTCATCCACCCCCACAGAACTAGGACAAGCATGCAGACACTCATGAATGAACATAACGAAGCTGGATTTGGCGAGTCACAAAGTGAACAGGATGTTTGCAGACACAGATGGCATGGACAGGTGTGAGAAGGGCTCCCCTCAAACTCATGGGACCATGTGTTAAGCACAACATGCCAAGGTCAACACTTCCTAGGTTAAGGATGGCATGTCAGGCAAGAACATCCAACATAAGGATAGAAGCAGAAGCAACAGTGGGGTCTGCCAGAGGTCTATCTACATCCCTAACTTAGGATCAATCCAGGGTAAGTGCTCTCCTGACAATTCTACTTTATGAGTCATGTATTTTTGTTTTGTTTTTTTAATGTTTAGCAGCCATCTACAGAGGGCAAGGCTATGTAGCAAGCTAAGAGTTACCTGTTCAGAGGCCACAGCCATAGTACCTCAGTGTTGAAACAGGCCTTACAGGTAAGTCTTAGGCAGCAACCTTGCCCTCTAAAAGAAAATCTGTGGATCAGTTAACATTTACTCAATTTCAGAGACCATCACCAACATTCTCTACAAGAACAGACATTTTAATCCTCCCTGAAAGACTACCTCATAAAAGGATGGTCCTGCAATGAATACATTCCTGTAAACAGGGTGCACTCCCCATGAACAGTCAGCCAGCCTCTGTTTGAACACCTCTGGCAGTGGGAGCTCATGGGGGCAGCTCGGTGGGCCACTCCAGTCATCTGAAAGTTATGTCCTTAGACTGGGTTGGAATCTCTATTCCTGAGATTTTCCACCCACTAATCATAGCTGTGACCTCAGGGAGAGGAAATAACAAATCTTAAGGACCGGCACAAAGTAAGCCCTCAATAACATTAACTCTCCCTCTCTCTCCCTACTCCATTCCATATTAAGCTCAGAACTATGTGGAGACAGCGTCCATATCCAATGCCCATCCCCAACTACCAACATCAATGCATTCTGAACTCATTCTCTCCTCTAGAAAAAGCCCCTGAAATATTTCAGCCATTTCCCACACATTATGGTTTCCTGCCTCCCTCACCATCCTGGCCTTTCTCCTCAAGATATTCTTCAGTTTGTCTGGGTCCCTCTTAGAGCACAGGATTCACTGCTGGGGGGTTGGGCACAAAGCACTAAAAGTCATGGTTGCTCCTTTGTGGAGTTCACAGTCTGGCTGAGAAAAAAGATTAACTCACATTAAAGGAAGAACAACTCTGCCTACACCTGAAGACTAAGTTGTGTGAGTAGACCACAGACACTGAAGAGACTTACAGGAAGGGGTGTTATCAGGATTGGTGTTCCAGGAGCACAAGAGTCACTGCTCTTACCACATTCCACCTCCCCCACAAAACAATCAAAAAGCATACAGCTCTGACCTTGCCTACTATAGCCCAGATGCCTCAGTTTCCCTCAGTCCCTGAAGTAGGGACATTAGTGGCCCCTAGAAAGCATCCTTACAGATCATCAAGCTCCGGACAGAGTCCTCATTTTGGGGCAACCAGGAGGCAAATGTCCTGAACTGTCAAACACAACTCAAGGGGCAGGTCCCCCTCCCCGCTGCCAAACCAAAGGCAGAGGACGAAAGTTTCTACAGGAAAAACAGAGCATGACGTCGGGTTTTTGTTTTTTAGGATTCAAAGATGCCCCAATTCAGGAAGCTGGGAGGCTGAGGAACCTCGCCAAGGGCAGGGCCACCAGCTTTTTGTTAAACTGGTTTGGCATCTTTTTTTTTGGTTTATGGAAATGACTACATGCAATTTAGCCAGCAGACAATGCAGATGGCTGACAGCCACTCTTTCACTGGTGGTTCCTCCCAGTAGAGGGCAGAGAAGGTACCACTCTTGCAAGGAGGCTTCACTACTTTCTCAAATCCCTCTGTGCTTCGATCTTGCAGGAAACGGGCCCTTTCTAAAACCGTCCTGCCTGGCCCCAACTTTTAAATCAGGTTCTAAAATTTATTTACGCATGTTGACATTCTCCAACAGCTACAGTGTGAGGAAAATAACCTTCAGAACACTTCCCCCACCTTCCCACTTCCAAGCAGATTCCTGCCAAACACTAGCATATGGTTGAAATGTCATCATCACTCCAAAGAGGAATCCCAGTGCCTGGTTTTTGATGCCACAAGTTAAGGATAGCAGAAGAATGTCTCCTATGTGGCTAAACAATCTGGAAAGACCGTGCTGATCTACTAGTGAGAGCAGACTTTCCACAAACAACACTTTGCCTTTACAGAGCATATTTTCTCTAAGATTGCCAACACTGCTCAGCCACAGCCTCATGGAACCAATGAGAGAAGGCAAACACTAGAATATGTCAGATCTTCAGGAAATCTATGGTGTACTCTAGCAGCCAACTTGGGACCCCTGAGCCCTCAACCACATCACATTAACCCCTTAAGCACCTCCCCTTCACGGGCTGATACTGAAGGACATCGGATCAGATTATGGAGTGTCCACGGACCCCAAAGTCCTACAGTGTGCCAACCTCTCTCAGGCAGTGTCACCTGTAACCCAGGGTCAGTACATCGCTGCCCAAGGAGTTGGAAGATGCATCTTTCCGCTGTACAGCATCTCACAGCTGACCCCACTCCAGTCCCACCAGGGCAGCTTCTCCCTCTCACATCCTGGGTTACGAATAGCAACATCCACCAGCAAAGCAAAGTGCCCTTGACAGAGACCTCCTTTTACAAACTGGTTGAGGCAGCCACATTTTACATTTCAATGATTTTTTGTTCGGTGTTCATGCAACTGTAGCTAATAACAAAAACGACTTCGTGCAACGCAGTACAATCAGACCTTCTGAAATGAATTGTCCCAAGGTTGTCAACTTTTCAAGACACAAGATGATTCAAGACCTTGTGTAAACAGACCTCTGGTGAATGAGAAGTCCAACCAAGCCCATTCTATTTATTCCTTTTCTCCCCATACCAACTCATTACTCTCCAAAGCAGGAAGAGCCACGCATAGGAATTAATGCATCCTGATGTAGAACTTGGAGGGGTAGAGAGTTTGGCCCTGCTCACTTCAGGGTAGTGTCTTTCCTCTGGGTGCCTCCACTCTCCCAGGAGACCGGCAAACAGGGGCCCTATTCACATTCTGGTTTTCCCCTCCATCGCAATGGCAGCCCAGTCCTGCACACCACCTTGGCAAGGCCACTTTACTGTTTCAACCTGTCACGTTAAGGGAGAAGGGGAACACCTGGCAGCAGCTCTAGGCAGAAACAGCACCACTCTCCTGGGGCACATAATCTTAGTTTCTCCTCCTATCTTATTTCAGTACCTTTAGGCACCGCCAGCAGCCCAGGTGCCTGATACTGTGGGAAACTTTCTGCACTGCATTTCTGATAGGATTGTGAGCACCTTTCCTAAAAAAAACATTCACAGGTCCAGTCAGCATCTAAAAGCTAGTTGAGTAAAAATGGCTTCATTTAGCAGAGACCAGGCACCTCTCGCCAACCAGGATCATTCAGGCTGCAGCAAGATGAAAAAGTGACCCACGGAGCTGGGCCTCCCATGCCAGCCTTGATTGAAGGTGATTACTTTGCTAGTATCAGTAATAAGAGAAGAGAGGAGGCATGATTGTGATGCAAACTCTAATTTGCTCTGAGATCCCAGAAAAACACATTAGATGACCTCTAGCATCCCTTCTACGTCTAAACTCTATTAACTTCATAAGTTAGCCATGTAGGCAGGAACAGAATCCTATTTCATTTAACACACATAGCATCAAGAAATAAGTTCACGTTATCGGAGGTGTATAATTCCAGGCAAAGAAAAATTCAAGGAAACTAAGTGGCTCTCTTCTGCCTGAAACCACAATGGTTTTTAGTGATGGTTTTAGGTAAGAAAGCCAACAGATCCTCATGCAGGACTCAAAGACACAGAAGCTGGCCCACAGTGACCTTTGAGTTTAGGCTGTCAAGTGGCTCACTACTCCTAATCTGGGGTACCTCTTGCATTATTATTGTGCTTTAGTTATCTTTATGTAGTAGTTACTTAGGTCCCTTTTTCACCCTCTATTTCAAGCCTAAAATGTGCCTCCTAAAGTCTATACCTTATTATGGGTGGTATTCTCTCCAAATAAAGCATAACATCCCAGCCTGGCCAATGACACCATCATCATGGCTGCTAACACACTCCACCTGCTGTCAGGGAGAGAGTCTACTGAGAAAGACAGGTAGCTCAAGTGACAACTGTGAGTGTCCTCCCCCCACATTTAACAGTATTTTCATTTAAGGGAAAGGTCCCCTTGCTAAGGTATTCATGTACATTATACACCGAATCTGTGACTTAATACCTCCTATGGAATTAGATCTGTTTAATAAAAAAAGGTTTTCAAATTGTGATGATTTTTAAAAAATTTTCTATCAAGAGTGATAAGTAGAAAACGTTGCTTCCTATTGGAGCTAAAGCTGGGTTAAGAAATGTTAAGACTGGGAGTCAACTCAGTGCTGACATATCATGAGCTGTATATTGCTTTGTGGAGGTCCCTCACCTCTCTTCTATCAGGAGGGTATGCGGCTCATCAGATATCTGGCAGGGTTTTGGAGTGTCTCTGGTGTGCTGGGCATGACCCCCACCTTGCAGGAGGGATCACCAGAGAACCAGGTGTTGGCTGCAAGTCTGCAGACCAGGAAATGAACCAACTCAGGACAGAGACACACATACATCTACCAGAATGCCACTGATTAACGTCTAAAGTAACCTGGCTGCGAAACCAGGGCCAGCCAGATTCTCCTTCCCAGGGGTCTGTTCAGGGTAACAAGACGGCTTGACGGAAGGTACTAGACAGTTCCCTTAAGCTGCACGGCTGGTGGATGGCTCTCCTACACCCTAAGGTTTGGATGGATCATCAACAATCAAACATTCTCTCCCAACATGAGAGTTAAACTCAGACAACAACTTGTCCCTGTCCTCTTTTTGTTTTTTTTTAATCAGTTACCAGAGGAGTCATTACCTTATGCCGGATATCGGGTAGCATGTCATTCATATTTTCCCAAGAATACACACCGGCCTCAGGACTTAACGGCCACACATTTTATGAGTGATCTTCTAGATGAGTTCATCTGACTGATGGGTAATATTGATAAATGAAGCCCAAATTATTTTCTGAAGTGGCCATGTCTAGTTTTTCAGTTAAGCCACAGGAAAGACAGACACAAGCAAGTTTGTTAAGTCTTCTGTTAAACATCAGGTTGAAAAAAGAAAAAACCTGGTTTGTCAATTACAGGCTGTTATACTGGTCCTTAAAGATTTTCTCTAGGGCCCGGCCCAGTGGCATAGTGGTTCAAGTTCACTTTGGTGGCCCGGGGTTCGCAGGTTTGGATCCTGGACACAGACCTACACACTGCTCATCAAGCCATGATGTGAGATGTGATGGCATCCCACATACAAAAGAGAGGAAGATTGGCGCAGATGTTAGCTCAGCATCAATCTTCCTCAAGCAAAAAGAGGAAGATTGGCAACAGATGATCACTCAGGGACAATCTTCCTCACACACACAAAAAAAATTCTCTAATTTATTAGGACTTTAAGAGTTAAAAACTCATTGCAAAAATAAATCAAGTAAAATTTAAACTGCTTTGGACACAAAATATTAAGTAAAATTTCCCTCCTTATCCCCACTTCTCACCCCAACCTACCAAGAGAAACCACAGAGCTTTGATTTCATACAATTGCTCTTAGGAGATTAGGTTGAGTTAAAAGCATATGAAAACGCCACTGATAGGGACTCAATGCACAACTTTTTTTGGAGAAAAGGGGAAACCAAAACCAAGTATAACTACACAACATTTTACTTTATGAAGATCACCATCTTGGACATCAATTTTTATTTCATTTGGAAAGAAGAGCTAGTCTTGAATGCACATACTGAATCAATGGTTTCAATCTTTTAAGGGAACATAAAAGATGCCAAGAAAGTTTTAAAGGAAGAACTCCCTGGAAAGGATATTTAAAAACCTACAAAGTTAACTGAATCTCCGAAGCATACTTTCAGTGACTATCACCCTGGCAAGCACACCCTAGCTGGGAATGCTTGAACAAAAACCAAAGAATTTCACAGATTTCCTTAGGAAAATTCTTGCTGTGTAATGCACAAGGCCCCCTCTACTTTTGCCCCCTTGTATGCATCCACAATTTGAAAGTTCAAAGACCATTTTATGAGGCAATGTGTTGAGCGCTTTCACTGGCATTACCAGGTGTCTCCAGGCACTGAGGATGGCTTTCTGTTTTGTTTTGTCTTTTAATATATAAGCTCAGACTTTCTGTTACTGACCCCTGAAATAAAGCTTAAGTTACCTAAATGATGTGTGTAAAGGATCCCAGGCATCTGTTTCATTCCTCCTCCCTCAGGTCCACACTCTGATCCATACCATTCAACCTCCCCCTTCAATCTAGAAATTATTTATCAACCGTCCCAACCTCTAGAGACTCAATCCACAGCAGAAGAGAAACAAGGCATAGGAGGCAAGTAGCTGCAAGAATCAGAATTGGATTACCCCATGAAAGGTCATGGAAATGCTTTCCCTCCGTACTGTCCTCTGGCCCAAATCCTATTGGCTCTTTACGATCTGGTTTAAGACCCACTGGCCTGCAAGAAGCCCTCTCCCCATCCTGCCTCCCCAGCTGAGACAGGCCGTGACCCACAGTCAGGAGATTATCTCCTAGGCCTAGGGCTCATTCCTCAGTTTTTTAAAGCAATATATGTAACTTGAATGTTCAAGTCTGCAAAACAAATAAAGCCAAGCCCATCTGCCATCTGGCCCCATGAGGCAAAAACACTTTATCATTTGTAGAAACCACAGCATAAAGGCCACTGCTGCCCTGGGGCTTACAGTCTAGGTTAAACCAACAACTGAGAAATAAAATACACCATTAGCGAAAGCTGTAAAATTTCACATAGGGCAAGGTTCTACAGTATTTATATTGCACTTATATGAAGTAGCATATGGGGCCTTCGCTGGCTTTTTGTTAATTCTAAATTATTCAGCACTGCATTGATAGATTACTAATTAAAATGCGAACCCCTAAGGCACAAGCCCAGCTCCAAACAATCCTCTTGGCTTTGTTACTGCCTCTAACAGCATCGGAGACAGACCTCTCTACTTGCCTCCCGCCATTCAAACTGCCACAGCACACCAAAGGGCCTTCATCCACCCAAGTCAAACTTGTTCAACAGCTAAGGAAGCCAAGTGGAAAATCTGGTGACAAGGTGATTGACTGAGGTCCCTTCAGAGGCCTGCAGTTCCAGAAGACTGAGGAAAGGAAGGACAGTTCTCACACCTGGCATTTGAGAAAACACTCTCTTCTTTGAACAAACCTGAATTCCCTTTGTCTCTCACGTTGGAAGGGAAAGGCTGCCCCAGTTAAGGGCTCTTCCTCGATTCTCCCTCCCACTGCAGTCCCGGAGACAAGCGGGGCTTCCCCACTGCCTGGTCCTCAGCTACACCAGTACCATCTGGGACACTAGGGAAAACTAAGGAAATATGAATAGAGTATGGACTTGAGTTAATGATAACGTATTAAGATTGGTTTATTAGTTGTGACAAATGTAGCATAATATAAAATGTTAATAGGAGGAACTGGGCATAAAGTGTATGGGAACTCTATTATCTTTGCAATTTCTGTAAATCTAAAACTGTCCTAAAGTTAGTTTATTTAAAAAGATAATTACAACACAAAATGCTGATGAAGCTGTAGAAAAACTGGATCCCTCATACATGGGGCAGTTTCTGAAAAAACTAAACATGAACAACCATAAAACCCAGCATCTGCACTTCTGGGCATTTATCTCAGAGAAATGAAAACTTATGCTCACACAGAAACCTGTACACCAATGTTTATAGCAGCTTTATTCTTAACAGCCATAAACTGGAAACAACCCAGCTGTCCTTCAGTGGGTGAATGGTTAAACAAACTATGGTACATCCGTACCAAGAAGTGCCCAGCAATAAAAAGGAATGAATTATCAATACACACAACATCCTAAATAAATCTTGAGAGGACTGTCTTGAGTGAAAAGAGCCAATTCCACAAAGTTCCATACTGTATGATTCCACTTATATAGCATTCTGAAAAATTATATGGAGAACCGATTACTGGTTGTTGGAGGTTAAAAAAGCGCCAGGGCGGGGCCAGGTCCATGGCTGAGTGGTTAAGTTCGCGCACTCCGCTGCGGTGGCCCAGGGTTCGGATCCTGGGCACGGACATGGCACCGCTCGTCAGGCCACGTTGAGGCGGCATCCCACATCCCACAACTTGAAGGACCTGCAACTAAGATATACAACTATGTACCGGGGGGATTTGGGAAATAAAGCAGGGAAAAAAAAAAAGGGCCAGGGGACAGAGGGGCACAGGTGGGGGTGGCTATGAAAGGGCAATGAAGGATCCTTGTGGTGATGGAAATGTTCTGTACCTTGCCTATCAATGACAAAATCTTGGTTGTGACATTGTACTATAGTTTTGCAAGAAGACTGCCATTGGGAAAAGTTGAGTAAAGGGTACATAGGATCATTCTGTTTTGTTACAATTGCATGTGAATCTACAATTATCTCAAAATAAGGAGTTAATTTTTTTAAGCCACTAGGCCTGAACAAGTAGGTGGCCTGGGGGAAGGGACGATAAGCCCAAGGAGATGTGTGGAGTCAGGACCCAAACACAAGTCGGGTGGGAGTCCACCCAGCCAGGTTGGGAGGTTGGCCACACACTGAGGGTAAGACTGTGGAAGCCAGGCCCTCAGAGAAAGAGAGAACAAATACAGAAAAGTGAGATTGGCTGGGATTTGAAGGCATTGGTGTGAACGTGTATTTCTTTATATTAAAAACCCTAAGTGTAGAGGATTACATGTGTATATACAATCATTTCCCAGCTCTGTCCAAAGGACCTAGGGGCAGTGACACCCCAGGAGCAACCACATATTTATGCCCAGAAATTGGTTTCCAACTACCACTCTTCACTAAAAAGAACCAGGGCTCCTCAAAGAAGTGGTTGACTCTGGGCTGGGGCAGAGAAGCACAAGATGAGTCTGGAACATTATGTTGTGGTGAAAACTGAGATCATGTCAAGAAAGCATAGACGTCAGTTTAATTGGATGCCCACTGACCTGATGTTGGACAATTCGAACACCAAGATAAATTACAGTCATGTATTATAACCTATTGAACAAAATACAAACTTGTGAGCCCACACACGTAAGTGAATAAATGGCTATGTATGGGGAAAAGAGAAAGCACTTCCTTACAATAGAAGCCAACAAACAAATGGAGAAGGAATGATGGTAATAACCAATCGCCAGGTGGCAACCACCATACTAAAAATAAGTTCAGGTAAGAAACATCAAAGGAGGCTAAATCAGTAGGTGAAAGCCAGAGACATTGTCTCAAAGTATCTCCCCACAAAATATTTACTACAAAGGGGAGAAAAAAGCAACTGCATCAAGGAGAAGCCTTACAGATACCATCTTGAACAAGTGATCAGAGTTAACAGGACCAGTAACAGGACAAAGTAGACGTGATGTGCCACCCAATGGGTTGCAATCATCTTCACAGCATCTGGCCAAAATAGCCCAGAAGGAGAGCCTTTCTAACAGTGTGTGGGCCACCACCTCCAAAAATGTCCAAGTCATGAAAGTCAAGGCAATATTGAGGGAACGTTCCCGATTGAAGGAAACTAGAGAGAGACGACAAGCAAGTGTAATGTGTAATCCTGAATCAGATCCTTTACTATAAAAGACATCACTGGGTCAACTCAAGGTATACAGGAATTCCTTGAATTATTCTTGCAATTTTCCCATAAGTTTGAAATGGTTTCAAAATGAAATATTTTTTAAAAGAAACAGCTTTTGCTCTTCATCCTTTCACCTTATTTCTGCCTGGAACACAGACACGCTGCCACGAGGATGAAGTCCCAAGGTAGGTAAGGATAGCAGAACAGTATATAGGAGCTGTAGAAGTGCCACACCAGCCCTGGCTGGCCCACCTCAATGCTTCTCGTTATGTGGAGGAAAATAAACCCCTCAATGGTTCAAGTCACCGTAGTAGGGTTTTCTGTGGCTCACAACCAAAGCCATCCTAACACATTTCATAGGTGAAAGACTCCTAACTCCACTCCTATTTCCCACTGTTGGTAATTGAAAACCCACCAAAAATGTCAGGAAAGCTATGACTTGCTCCAGGGACAAGGCGGCAGAGAAGCTGCATGTTCTGTGCAGCAACGCGCAGTAAGTAAAGGAGGCGTGGCCAGAAACGACCATAGCAGGTCCATTTCCACCAAAAATGGGCAGGGGGTGGGGGAGGAGGAGTAATGAGGTTCGAGGTAGGACTCTGATAGACTAGGGATGAAAGAGGGACAGAAGACGTCTTCAGCGGCATTTTCAATCTGTGTAGCACAGCTGCACCTGCTTCAGATATGGGATGAGTTAAATAGGCTTTCAGGTGCTTGCTTTTCAATTGGATCGCCACTGAGAACAGTCTCAATGAGAAAGATTCTAAGTTCTGGACAATATGGACTGAATATTTCTGTCCCCTCCAAATTCATATGTTGAAATCCTAACCCCCAAAGTGATGGTATTAGGAAGTGGGGCCTTTGGGAGGTAATTAAGTCATGAGACTGAAGCCCTCATGAATGGGATTGGTGCCTTATAAAAAAGACCCCAGAGAGCTCGCTCCCCCTCTTTCTGCCATGGGAGGATACAAGGAGAAGTCAGCGTCTGAAACCTGGGAGAGGGTCCTCACCAGAACCTGATGATGATGGCATCCTGAGCTCAGACTTCCAGCCTCCAGAACTACGAGAAATAAATGTCTGTTGTTTATAAGCTACTTAGTCTGTGGTACTGTGTTATAGCAGCCTGAACGGACTAAGACACTGTAGTTAAAGTAACCTTTGGAATATAACCTGTCAACACACTGGGGAATTCTATAAACAGCTATTCCATTCATAATTCCACTTTGTTTCTTAGGCGTCAAGTTACATTTCATTTTTCCAATCACAATGTACTTTTAGCATCATTGTACCTTGTTGGGCCAATTCCTTCCTTAATCTTTGAAGTTCATACCATTAAGTTTAATTTAATTCTCACTCTCAACAGCCCTGTGAGGTAAATCCAACTGCTTCCATTTAACACATAAGTTAAGGAAGATTAAGCTACTTGCCCAAGTTCTCATAGGAAGGAAAGGTCATAAATGAAACAAGAATTCTGAACCACGACTCTACTCCAGGGTTCTGCTGCCCGACTGCATGGTATATCGTTAATAACACTGTCAGTTTATAACATTTCTTCCCTGCCTTCTTAAGATTAGAAGATTATGTTATGACTACACTATAACTGGCTAGAACACAAGGTCAGAAGATAGTCAGTGGGAAGGAATGCATGTATTTTACCTAACCTCAGAAGAAAGAATGTGCAGGAAATTCAGCATTCCTCCATCTTCCTCTACTCGCTCACATTTGCTTCAGAAGTGAAGAGTTGCAAAACACTGCTCCCCAGGGTGAGCCCACACCTGCCTTCCTGAGACTCTCCTTGCAGCAAGCATTGCCTCAGCTAGGATTTTCCAGGCCCTTGGAAACTTCACAGAAATATGAGAATTGCAAATGCTTGGCTGCCAGTCCCCGTGCAGCCCCGAGTACTGAGTACAGCAAGTACTGAGTGCTTGTTATGTAAGGCACAGTGCTTGGCCCTTGGCACAGCCTCATGGGTAAGTTGAAGAGATAAGGCAAATATGTAAAAAGTTAAGCAATGACCCAAGAAACAAATAAGTGCTGATCAATGACAGGAGCAGAGGCATAAGAGAAGGATATGGGCAAATACCAAGCAAGACCCAGTAATGGATGGATGTTATTTACAGTAACTCTTCAGAGTACACAGAATAGACTCCTTAGGCTGAGGTAGTCAGGAAGGGTTTATGGAAAAAGCTAAAGTTTGACCTTGGTTTTGAGAGAGAGAATGAACTTAGATATAGAGAGGGAAAGAATATTCCAGGTAGATACAGCGCAGATGCAAAAAAACTCAAGATACATTCAGAAGATGACAAGTGGACCAAATTCCGCCAGTGGGAGTCAATCATACAAGGCAATAGTCAACTGACAGTATATCAGACATGATGCTCTGGCTACAAGAAAGGCTTCAAACTGTAAACAGAAGGACACTGCTATGTCATGTGACACCGAGTCCAGAGTTCTGGTAAGTTCTAGTGTTGTTTCAGCCCGGGACACATGGCTGCACAGGGGAGGGGGTTTTGTCAAGATGAAACTTCTGCCAAGAAGTCACAATGGGGTGTGGATGATCCTGGATGAAGAAACCACCACAAATGGTTACCATTTAGTGAGTGCTGAGCACTGTCCCATACAGTTCACCCTTAAAACGAACCTGAGAGAGAAGATTACAGGAGAAAAGCCAGAAGAGGCTCCTCATCTAATAGCCAAATCCAAAACGAGATTTGGAAATGCAACAATAGATCTTCCTGCCAATGCATATTTATCAAAAAATACATATGGGATATTAAGGGGATCTAATCAGAATGGCTGCTCGAAGCCTGTAGACTCAGCAGAGACTTTCAGTCTAACGACCACTGGGGACCCGTGTTAATTATAGCAAAACTGCACTGGAACCTTCCTTAACATACTAGTGTGTGAGTGAACGAACGAATGCAAAGAGATTGCCCATACCACTTCATCTCTTATAGGATGGCCCAGAAGAAAAAGTACACTGATGTCCAGGCCTAGAAAACTGTAATTCCCAATATAGTCCTGATACAGTGAGGTCCTGTCTAATGAGCTTTGGCCAGGCTCAGTACCCAAGCAAGACTCTCCTACTCAGTGACAGGGTAGACCTCCCTCATTCTAATACTGGAACATCTGTGAAACAGGTTAGGGGAGTCTGCCAACTGAAGCATTACACTAAAGATTCACTTTATAGGGTAAAGTCATTCATTTGTTTAAAGAGTGTTTCTTGAGCACCTTCTACGTGCTACAAATGTTCTAGGTTCTGGAGATTCAGCAATGAACAAGCCAACGGCTGCTCTCACAGAGCCCAGAACCTACTTAAGGAAGACAAGCCACCAAATGTGCCAGGTATGGATAAGTGCAAGGAAAAAAATGAAAGAAGATGACAGATCGAGCGGGTGGTGGAGAAGGCCTCCAAGGAGGTGACTCACCAGAGGCTTGAATGACAAGGAGCCACCAGTGCAAAGGCCTGGGAGAGGACACCAATGCAGAAGGACTGGGAATGAAGGCACTAAGGAGGCAAGAAGCTTGCAGTGTTCGATGAACAAGCAGGAAGGAGGTTGGTGTGTATGGAGCCGGCACGTGAGGGAGACAGGGATACTAACAGGTCAGGGCAGGCAGGGGCCAGATTATGCAGGGCCTCGTAGAACCAACAGGGGCTTGATTTTCTTCCAAAAGCAAAGAGAAGCAGTTGGACGGTTTCAAGCAGAAGAGTGACAGAATCCAACTGACACTTTACAAGATTGATCTGGCTACAGTGTGAAGAACAGACTGGAAGGAGACCAGGGAAGAAGGAGGCAAGCCAATTAGGAGACTGTTGCCACTATACGGTCCAGAGACCACAGTGGGCTGGAGAGTTCAGGGGCGTGAGGGGGATGAGAAGTGAGGACTTGGGTTTTGGTTGGAAGTCAAGTCAACAGGCCTTGCTGATAGAGTGAGTATTGAGGGGAGATGCCTGGATCCCAGGCTTAAGGATTAAGTTCTGGAAGACTAACTGGATCCTGGCATTTACTGAAATAGGGAGACCTGGAGGGAGAAACAGGAAGAGCAACAAACAAGTTTGCTTCTTAAGCACCTTTTGTTGGGAGGTGGCCACTTTTAGAAACATACACACTTTCAGGCTGAACCATTTCACTCTCCATAGTGGATCCGCAAAATTGTGGAAGAGGCAGCACTGTTATTTTTCAAATGTACAAGTTGTGACTCAGATTAAGTGACACTTTCACAGAATCTTAGAGATGGAAAAGGACCCAAGAGATCTGGTCCTACTCCCTTTGTTTAGCGAACGAGGAAATTGAGGGCCAGAGGGATACAATGACTTGCCCAAGTTAGTGTCACATAAGTGTCACTATTAGTGTCAAGGCAGTTGTGTCACATAAGATGTTACAATCAAAATCTCCAAGCAGAGAGCTCAGTGCTCTTTCCATTGCATGTGCTCAGCCTCTATGCTATTTATCACGATACGTATAGCAGATCGATGTTTATTTCTGGTGTCACAGCCTGAATACACCAATAGACTGGAAACTGGAAAAAATACACACACACAGTATTGTAACTAGTGACATAGGCCTTACTCCTTTAGATACAAACAAGCCACTTAGTCTCCAGGAAAACACACACACATAGCAAGTACACAGGAGATGGCATGCCCTCAACCCCATCAGCCCACAGTTCCTAATGAGGTACACCACCAGCAGGCACGTGCTGGAACCCTAACTTCAGGGCCTGAGCCCTGCCTTCCAGTCCTACCTTGCAGAGTAAGTTTGAGCATGTCACTCAACAGCTCAGGGTCTCAGCTCCTTCTTTACCTTCCCTACCTCAGAGGACTCTTGTGAACAAGAAAAATGACAACTAAATGGGTGCACAACTTGGAAAGTATAAAGTGTATATAAAAATATAAGATATTGCTGTTAAGAATAAATAGCTGATATTTTCTGAAGGGGAAAAGCACAAGCCAACAAATTGTGGGTTCCTTCAAGGCCACTTCTCCCTTCCCACATGGCCAGCATTAGGGCACTGGGGAAGGGCAGTAATAGACACTGATGCACACGCAGGAAGTAGAAAACATGTTTTCTTTCATCTGATTATACAAATGCTTTACATAAGGTGCTAGTGATTTGCCTGATGCAGATATGCTGTAACTTCAGACCTCAGACATCAGGCCCTGTTCCTAGAAGGACACACCCCATGCCAGGGCTCTCATCAAGTGACGAGTAGAGTGGCAGCTGGGGGAGTCAGAAGGAAGGCACAGCACATCTTGGAATCTATCACTGATCAGATGCTTGATCCAAAGCAAAATTATGAGCTTCCAGGACATTATAGGGAACTGACATCCAAAAAAAGGCAAACCAGGTCCTAGCCAGCCTTTCAGGGGACTTGATCCCACTTCACTGCAGCAGCCTTTCTTCTAGGGCTGAGCTGAGCAACATTCTGTGCAAGGGGGTCCATGGACCGCCAGCCCAGCCAGGGGCAGAGCCCACACTGTGCCCCGTACCTCTTTAATTTCACTCTCCTCCACCTGGATTGCCCTTCCTCTCTCTAATCTCCCTCATTCGTTTTTATCCCTTTCCCGTCTGCATCCAAACTTGCAACCTACACATGGCTCATCCTAAAAGACAGGTAACAGATGGTCCTTTCACATCGCCCTTCTACTTCCCACCACTAAATAACCACCGCCCAAACATGGAACTAACACACATTTAAACTATTTCGTACTGAATCAATAATGCTTTGTAATTCCCATTCTTAGAATAAATTCAAGTGAGTTGGAAACCTATTTCTCGAAGGGAAACAAAAACCAATCAATTCCTTTAGGGTTACTTCCATAGATAAGTGGAATCTCAAGAACAAAATGGTTCCCTCTTTCCTTTCTTTTCCTGTTTATTTGAAATTACTCTTTTCACCTTAATTTTATTTTCCTTCCCAACAAGAAGTCATTTCTAGCTATTTCAGGAGGGCAGGCAGTTTCAAGATCATAGGCATAAAATTCCCATTCTAAGGCTCTCCCCTATGGCATCCTTGCTGGATGGTACCCAGCCTGCTCAGACACCTACAGGGATGAAGCCTTCACTTCTGTACAAAGCAGCCCGTTCCACTCCTGGGGGGCGGGCGGTGGGGCGGAGGGGGTCTGATTGGCCACGTGCTCCACACACCAAGCTAAATCTACCTCCCTGCCACATATACTCACGGTTGATCACTCTGATCTCTGGAAGAATTCAGAGAGGAGACACGAGAATTCCATGTGACAGCCCTGCGGTGCTTCAGGATTATATCTCCTTTTCTCTGGACCATAAGCCCTGAGTCCCCCAGCTGTTCCTCATACGAAATGATTTCCAGGCCCTCTCTGTTCCAGGCAGCTACCTCCAGATCAGCTCCATTTATTGAGATCCCCTTAAATGCGTCATCAACATCAGAACATAGTTGAGTGGAGTCACCTCTTGGAAGGGAAGGAGGCTCAATGCTAAAGCCAATAGTACAGCAGAAGTCACGCAGCACCAAAATTACCCTTCAAAATCCCTTACACTGTCCATCTTCACAGCGAGATGCTCTCACTTGCAGAAGCTCTGAACTGCTGAAGGAAACATATTCCCTCCCTCTCTCTCACTGTCACCCCAGGGCACATCCTCACCAAGTAGGGGGATCACTCACGCAACTAAAACAATTTTTTCTTGTTTTCCAGTTGGTTTGTTCCTTGGGGATTGTCTTCTTTTGCCTAGCACGTTTGCTGCATTCCTGACTTTAAATGCATCCATGAACCAGATCTACCCAGGACAGGACCACCTGGCTGTAGGACAGGGCCACCATTACCCAGTTCTCCTCAAAGAAGATCTGTCTTCCTCGGGTCTTCAAGTTCAACTTCCCCTCCATGCCTGGTCCTCAATCCAGGCCAACACTTCACGATGGCCAAAAAGGAGCCACTGCTGGGCACAGTCCACCCAAAAAACTTTACAAAACTTCTATTTTGAAGATTCACCATTCTAAATTATTGTCTTGATAAAAAAGCATTCATAAGGAGGTTAATGTGATAGGAATCTTACCATAGTACATAAAATCAATAGCACTATCCTTTTCTAGAGGCTGCAACAATTTAAGCAACTATAATTTTTTTGCTTAGAAGACAATTGTGCACTCATCATTTATCATCCAGGGTGAAAAAATTATTGGCACAAGTTTCTTGCCTATGTATTTCTGGTTATACTTAAAGTCACCTTAAGTCATGTTGGAGTACCCCAGCAGCAGACAAACCACAGTTAAGACTTATTCATTTAGGATAAAAAGTGCTATTTTATAAGGGGGATTATGAACAGCAAGCTTTGAAAGAACTTCACATGACACCCCTGTTTAAAACAGTGTCAAAACAGCAAAACTAAAGCATAATTACATAAATCAAGATAATCCTAATTTTATGGAAACACAGGCCATCTTACCAAAAAAAAAAGTTGGTGTTAAATTAACTTTGTTCTCGAAAATAAGCTCCAAAGGACGACATGGGTAAGACAGAAGGTACAGCTCAGTGTGTCGGAGGCAGTCCTGAAAAGACTCATGCAAATAAAATGTTCCATACTTCGGATATTGTATTTTTATGCTCTAGATGAACTCATTTTTTAAAAGAATACACTAAATAAGCTTTTATAACAGCTTGTTACCATTTTTTCTGTTTGGATTTTTATATACTCCTATCTTTACCTTCCTCTTCAAATGGCATGGTAATTTATGGGAATCATTTTTGATACCAATATTTGATGTTTTCACTATCTTGAAGGGCTCTGCAAACCAAGCTTCAGCCCTACCCTGCCCCATCCAATCAGGCTGTCACCCCTCTATCCCACTCTCCTACACATAGCCTTGAGCCCCTGAGGCTAGAGGGAGGAAGAGCGGTTTTCTGGGTGAACAAATGAGGCGCCCATTCTAGCGAGCTCTTTGAGCAGGTCAGAAGAGGGAACAGCTCTGGGGGCTGGAAGCACCACGGTGATGCATTTCTGATCTTCATCCCCACCTACTGAAGTGCGGTACTAGACAAGCAGAAGTGCCCTCCTCAGTGCTCAGAGGCAGAGACAGAAGGGCACGGTGAGGGACTGCCGGGAGGGAGAGGTGAGACGTCCTCCAAACCACTATCTTAAGAGCTGCCACAACAGCCAAGGAACCTCACCTTCTTAACTCGATGGGGGCCACATTCCACCACTCTTAACATCTTGGTAAAATGCTTCCTTGACACACTACTCCTGGACAGCACTTACTACACTGAATATAATTGTGAGTTCCTTCATAATGAAGACTATATCTTATGCACCTTTCACCTCCAGCACTGTGCCTGACATCAAGAAGATTCTCAAACATGTACGTGTTAGACAGCATTGCCCAACCCATGGAGACCGAGAGTGGAAGACGTTTCATCTCCGGGGCAGGGCAGTTCTGGCACACACAATGAGCTGAAAGTGGACAACTCCACAAAACAGAGCTTCAGACTCCCTGCAGAGTTCACAACCCAAACTGGCACAAAGTTGAATCAATGCTACTTCCCATCCGTATAGCTTTCTGTTAAGTCAGAGTATATGACTGACAACTATCCAACTTCCCCATCTCAGTGCCATGAACTCTCTCAAATACTAACCACTGTTTACCACAGTGAATAACTACGAAAAATTACGATTTATTAAGGTGTCCCTCTTGCACAGTAATGTAACAGAAAAACTACAGATGCATGAACACAGCTCAGCGGGAAAGTGCTACCAGTGACCCTCCCCCGCCCCACTCCCTCCCCCCCGGGCAAAGCACAAGAAGCATAAGGTGAGATTTTAAATTCCAGCATTAAGCCAAGAGTTGATTTATTGAGATAAAGTAGAAAACAGTTATAGCCTAACTAATTATTTAGCTGGCACTTAACTACATCATTTTAGATACAGGCTAGTGTTCCAGGGATGCTGGTGTTATTTACAGCCCTGGACACATTATTCTTTGGCCAGCATTTAGGGAGTTTGATTTCTGAGATGGTTCACATTGCGACTTAAGCACAGTTCAGACTGATACCCTTAGCATCTGTCCCACTCAGCAAGAACTCTCTACATGGCTGAGCGTTGTGTAACCCCAGCAGCCTGCTGAGTGGGGTTGGGTTTCACACTGCCTGTCAGATTTCAAGGATATTAACACAGTGGGCAATCCCTAGAGCCTTTATTAAGGATGGATTACAGAAGGTTAAGGAATGTGAGGCAAGGGAGAAGGAAAGAAGTGAAAGAAGTAACTGGAAAAAAAGGAGAGGACCTATAACACTTTTAGCAGAGGAGATGGACAAAATACAAAAAGAAAAAAGATGTTTATTGTTGGACTATTTGTAATACAGATGTTAAAGCCCATATCCTAGCATTTAAAGACAATGAGTGTTAAAGCCCATATCCTAGCATTTAAAGACAATGAGTGTGACAGCAGGTTACAGCTCTTCCAAACATGGAAACCACCATCAGAAGCCAAGGCAGGGACTGAGGATAATCAGAAGCCAGACTAGGAATCTCAAGCACAAGGGTGCAAGTACCATAAATAACCATGATCTAGCAAGAAATGATCCAGGCCCAGGACAAATCTCCCAAATCCTACTCTACATGGGTGAGACGCATCATATTTTCACTAGCTCTCCGGTCTTTCTGATGCACCCCAAAGTGGGAAAACCACGGCTCTAGTGCCTGCAACATTCACAGCCTCTGCTGAGGGAAACACATGGTTCCCAGTGCCTGAGCCATCTTGGGAAGTTCCTTGGGCCTACGTGGCCAAAGCCACCTGGACCAGGTATACCTGCCCAGGAGCAGCCAATCAAGAGTCTGCCTTCTACAAAAGCTTTAGCGCTTTTGTCATTAGTGGCACAGGAATAACAATGGATAAGGGGACCAATCTAAACTAGAGCAGGAGATTCAGAAAAGGGTGTTTAATCCAAGGCAGAGGTGAGAAGAACAGAGCCAAGGGTAACTGAGTCACACTGATCACATCAGCATGGAAGGAAATGTATCCCTGCTGCAGACAGGATAACCCGGTCCCTAGAGCCTTGGAGGTTTTGAGCATCTTTGTGGTCCTCTAATACCGTGCTGGCCTGTTAGGCCAGACTGCTCAGACCAGCTAAGCCTGGTTCCTGAGAGAGCATCCTTAGAATAGAGCCTACATCTTGAAGTGCCCTTGCAACCAAAATAGCCAAGTACGCCAAGTGCCAGGAAGGGCTAAAGATAGACACAGGCATCCTGTTAGTGGTGTCAAGGTGGGGTGCTCTTCTCAGTACAATCTGGAGGCAGTCCCGCAATTGTAAGCTATGGAACAGTTAGGTTTGGAGCTGTAAGGTTGAAGATTTGCGATGACAGGTGGTCTTCAAAGCCAGGACCTTAAGACTCCTTTTGTTCCTTCTTTGCCCACACCTAAAAATGGAAACGCGCATGCAGAGCCCTAGAGCTTCTCCACCAAGGCTGGTGCTTCACTAGGTTAGAGGACCTAGTCCAAGGCTGGCCGCCCCACACGGAGGAGCCCCACATGGAGGAGCGAGAGCCAGTGAATCATCACCCAGAACACCCTTCTCAGCCCTCCAAGCTCTCACCCCAACACCGCCCTGAGCTGGACTGTGGCACAAGACCTTCTCCTAGCAATAGGACTAGCAGCAACTATTAAGACAGTTCATGTATTATCTCATTTTATCTCATCAGCAAGCCTCTGAGGTTTGTACTAGCTCCTGACCCACGTTGTACAGATAACTGAAGCCTAGAGGTTATGTAAGTGCCTAAGGTCACACAGGTGGTAAACAGGGAACCAGCACTCAAAATCCAGGTCCACTCAATCTAAAGGTTATGCTCTTCACCTCTATATTTTCCCTGCCTTTTTCCAGAATTTAATTTTTTTTAATTGTTGCATAATATACAAAATTTACCATCTTAACCACTTTTAAACATACAGTTCAGTGGCATTAAGTACATGCATACTGCTGTATGATCTTCACCACCATCCCTCTCCAGAATTTTTCATCTTGCAAAACTGAAATTCCATACTCATTAAACAACTACCCCCACACCTTCCCTCCACCACCACTCTACTTTCTGTCTATAAATTTGACTCCTGTAGACACCTCATGTAAGTGGAATTATGCAATACTTGTCATTTTTTAACTGGCTATTTCACTTAGCATAACGTCCTCAAGATCATCAATGTTTCACATGTGTCAGAACGTCCTTCGTTTTAAGGCTGAATAACATTCCATCACACAAGGTACCAGATTTTGCTTATCCATTCATCCATCATGAACACTGGGCTGCTTCCACCCCTTTTGGCTATAGTGAATAATGCTGCTCCACTCTCCTTTCTTAGGTTATATTCAGTGGTTGACATCCCGCCTGACACACAGCAGGGGGAAAGTACAAAGAGCATCCTTCCATCTACTTTCAAAAGAGCATTTCAGGAAATTAGGTGACATGGGCTCTCTGATTTTTCAATCAATGGATATTTATTAATGCTATTATACTTGCCATAACATTGAGGCAATCATAGGCCCATGTATTAAGTTAATTATATTAATATACATATATTTAAATGTATGGGACTATAAATCAGTGTAACTACAAAATTCTGAGAGCCTTTAAATTTTTAATCAAACAGACCAGAACTGCTTCATTCAAATGAGTATTTTCCTGACAGCCTGAGAGGCTCTACACTGATGGATCACCAAGAGCTTTCGAAGCCCAACTGTAACTCCTCCTGAGGATGACAGCTAGCAAGAGGCCACTCAGAACCAGCATTAATACCTGCAAGTCACACTTTGTCTATAACAGAAATAAAAGTCAGCGAATCTCTACCTTACTCAAGCAGCTTAGTTCTTTGAATAACTTTTGGCTATTTCTAGAACAGCAAGCCTACCTTCCAAGCATAAAGTTCTGCTGCCAGACAAAGGAAAGAGAAGAATACATCAGACTTGAAGCCAATTTCAGAAGAGGGACTCACGAGCTCCAGAAGGCCGAGGGGACCTCTGCCAAAGAGACCATCCAGAAGGAAACAACATTCGTTCAGATGGGTAGGATCTGGCATGGTGGTTATCAAGTCAGTTGTTCTCACCATTTTGGTACTCATAGTTTGTTACATAGTTATGCACATGTATACCCAGTAACATGACAATTAAAAGAGCAAGCAGCTTGACAGCAAACACACACTAGTTTCTGACTGAGGAGACATTTATTTTCCTTATTTTACAAGTAAACATTAGCCCTCTGGCAAGTGCAGGCAAATTGAGAATGTGATTAAATCTGATGATGAGACAAGAAAGTAGTTTATCTCCTTTTAGTGTGCTAATACCTCCTTAACGCTGATTCATACAACAAATGAACCACCAGACTGGAAGAACTCAAGGTCAAAAGACTGCTTTGCAGGAATGGGCTCTCCCCTCTGCCTCATGTGCAGGCTGTGATGCACATTACGGCAGGTAGAAGGTACTCTGGGTACTTGTTGGCTGAGTGATGAACATAAAAGATGGTCTGATCCTCAGATGAAAACTATGAGCATTATTATTGTTCCTGTGGCAGAGAAGATGACTGAAACAGACTCGATCTAATGTTCCTCCCTGATTCACTGGCTCTCACACGAAGGATGGGGATCCATACCTTCCAGTGATCCATCCGTGTGGAGCCTCTCATTTGAATGTAGCATCTCCATCTGATCACGTGAATATCCATGAGTCTTCATGAGATTAATAAAAACTAGTGAGTTAATTGAGGAAAAACATAAGATGATGTTTTTAATGTAAATGATAATTTTAGGAAGGTATGGGCAAAAAAATATATATATAATCAAAATTATGTGTAAAATTAGGATATTCAAAAAGAAGGCAGTCATTCCAGATTTCATATCCACAAATGTTATTTGCTGTTATTGACATTAACACCTTGTGTTAAGCCTTTGGGCACAGTAATAAAAAAAAATAAAACATTTAATTATCTCCTGACAGGGACTCCACATCCCATAGATTTAGGCAAGTGCCAGGGGAAACAGATGGGTTTTCCACTGGGCACTCTGAGACAAAGCCTTGCACCAAGACAGGAGAAGATAGCACTACAGGAAAGGTGGCTCCTGCGTGAAAACAGGCCTTTCCTGGAAGAGCCTCGGCCTGGAAACAGGAGGGGAGTACAGCCAGGCTTTAAAACCAATTCGGTGACATTTATTGGGTGCCTACAGTATGCAGAGCCATATCTTGGGAACTGTGAGGGATGTAAGTATAAGAGTCAACCTACATCTTCAATGAGAGCAATTTTACAAATATATACGCACCATCGTCAATAGCATGCACATAAAATAAAACAGAGAATCCAAAATTACGTATAATCTCAAACCTTCTTAAAATTTGGCTTTGTGACTTATCCTCTTTTCAGGAGAATTACTTTTTTTTTTTTTTAAAGATTTTTTATTTTTTTCCTTTTTCTCCCCAAAGCCCCCCAGTACATAGTTGTATATTCTTCTTGTGGGTCCTTCTAGTTGTGGTATGTGGGACGCCGCCTCAGCGTGGTTTGATGAGCAGTGCCATGTCCGCGCCCAGGATTCGAACCAACGAAACACTAGGCCACCTGCAGCGGAGTGCACGAACTTAACCACTCGGCCATGGGGCCAGCCCCGGAGAATTACCTTTTGATATGTTAACTAATGAAGCATAGTAATAAAATGAATACCTATGAACTCACCATGCAATCTAGCAGACTGCAAACAGCACCGCCACCCCCACTGCCCGGTAACTGCTATTCTAGCTCCTTTTCCCTCATTCCCTGATTTTTCCTCAGTTTTATCAGGTGTCCTTCAATAGTGTTTATTTTGCTTATTTCGGAAATTCATAAAAGTGGTATTCTGTACATAGTTTTCTCCAAAGCACCTTAAATAATAGATAAGCTGAGCATCATATAAAATCAAATGTTATGTTCTGAGCATGCATAGTACATCTGGTGAGACTATACTGGGACCTGGGCGGGCAGTTAGCAAAGTAAGTTCAACCAGAGTCTAAAGCGAATGGCCAGGGCACAAAAGTAGATAGTTGAATACAGGACAACTTACCTGCTCAAATATTTTACCGTTTTTAATTTTTGGAGGAAGATTAGTCCTGACCTAACATCTGCCACCAATCTTCCTCTTTTTGCTGAGGAAGATTGGCCCTGAGAAAACACCTGTGCCCATCTTCCTCTATTTCATATGTGGGATGCCTGCCACAGGATGGCTTGATAAGCAGCGTGTAGGTCCATGCCTGGATCCATAGAGCATGGGAACTTAACCATCACGCCACTGGGCCCGCCCCCAAATATTTTACCTTTTCATCTTTCACCAAAGATACACAGTAACCAAGTCACAATATGGACAGAACTGGCATTCTATTGCCCAGTATCCTTTTTCACTTGTGGTGGCCAGTCTCTAAGCCAGAGGACCAGAACTTACTAGTGCTGAAGAGATTACAAACCACGTCTTTGAATCTCTTGCAGAAGGCATCTGGATGTTCTGGTTACTTTTAGGATTTCATGTCACAATGCGTTTGAATTTTATAATGGCAAAAGCTCTCTGGGAAAAATCATAAAGTAACTTTTCAAAACAGATCCCTTCATTCCTCCTCAAACTTCAGCAAAGGAGAGAGAAGCCTGCAGGACCTGTGTCACTATTAGAGTCACTCAAAGAACGGTACTAATTCATGAGCCAGTGAATAAGTGTTAAGAGGAGCATAATAAGCCATTAACCTGGAGCTCCAACATAGAAGTATGATCATCCCCACAGCAAATTAGCAAGATATTACCAGCGCTCATCTACGCCAGGATCCAGACAACCTGAGGACCTCTTGCTCCTGTCCAACCTGCAATGCCCCTGCTTGAAAGATGCTTCTGAGGTGCTTTGACAAAGCCTCCAATAAGCATCTAAAGTTATCATGGGGAGTGGTTTGGATCCTGGGTCTCCTCCTGTAGGGCTCTCTCCTAAGATGCTGAAGGAGGGAGTCTTGTCTGAGGGGACCAAGCTGACAACCTGAACAAGGAGGGCGAGCTCCTTTTCCAAACACCTGTCCAGCCAATAGGCAGTAAGCAGGGCACGCCCATAAATGTGAAGAACTTTGACTTAAAGGGCAGATGGGAGAGGGTTTCCAGGAGTCTCATTCCTGGTTCACCGGCTGTAGTTCAGAAAGGGAACAAGATGCCATTAGACATCAACCATGGTGGAGAAGAAGATGCTCTCACTGCAGGGTTTTAAAGGGGAGATGGAGCCAAGCGCCTGGAAAGCAGATGATGCCCCGGCAAGAAAGGATGGTTAAACTTACAATCAGAAATAAATATTTTTACTCTGCTTGAGTTTCACATACATCTTTCTTTGTTACATTTAGCCTTTTTTGAAGATGTGACCCTCTTTCAGGGCTTACGTGGCCTAAGGAAAGCCAAAAACAAGGGTTTTGCCTACATTTGGGACAGTTTTAAGAAGCACCAGGATACCCATGGGGCTGAGAATGGTGGTGGCAAAAGGATGCAAAGCAGCAGATTCCCAAAGGAAAGACCTGCAGGGCAGACCATCTGCCCTTCTTTCTGCACTCCGACTCTCCTTTCTCCCTTCTTCGACCAGGGGGATTCTCTCTGCTGCTGGGGGGGGCAGGGCAGTGCTAGGTAGAAAGGACCCTCCATGTTAGGGCCTCTTTAATGCACAAATGATGTTCCAGATCCACCAGCAATGGGACAGAACATTGTAGAAGGCAGTAGAGCAGAGAGGTCAGAAGCCAGGCCCTTGGCCAGACACCTGGAGGTGGGGTCTGTGCAGCTTTGGGCAAGTCATGTAAACCTGAGGTCCCTTGTCTGTAAATGGGGATGACAGTAGTGCCTACATCCTAGGGTTATTGTTAAATGAGTTAATACATGGTGCGTAGAAATGGCCTGGCTCAAAAGCACTCAATAAACATTAGCTACCAGAACTAGCCGTCTTCCAGATGTAGAGCTCAGAGATGCGCAAGCTCCAAACGAAAAGAAAAATACATGCCGAGGTGCCTTATTTAAAATATACTTGTATATTTTATCCTGAACACTCTTGTTTCCATGATTTCCTATCTCTAAAAATATAATCATTTAATGAGCAAAAACCTAGTTATAAATATTGCCTTTTAATAAGGAAGTGCAAGGAAAACTACAAATGAAAACACCAAGCACATGAAAAGACGCTCCAGTGAAAGTCAACTTTAAATCAAGAATGAAACGTTTAGTGTAGGTTTACAGGGAAGAACACTGACCAGTGCCGGGGAGGGGTGAAGAAACAGTTCTTTTCTGGAGGCTACTGGTCATATCCATGAAGACTGCAAATGTGCACACCAGCAACTCCACCTTCCGAAACTTACCCTAAGGAAATCATTGAAAGAGGTTCCAAGAGTGTTCTGCAACATTTTTCACATCATCAAAAAACTGGACTTAAATGTTCATCAACATGGGAATGGTTAAAAACATTGTGGTACATCCACACAAGGTCATTTCATGCAGCCATTAAAATGGGAATGTTACCTCTACAGCTGGCCCTCTGTATCCACGGGTTCCACATCCCCAGATTCAACCAATGGCAGACTGAAAGGCCTACGATGGTTGCGTCCATACTGAACATGTGTAAGATTTTTTTTGTCATTATTCCCTAAACAATACAGTATTACAACTATTCACATAGCATTTACATTGTATCAGGTATTATAAGTAATTTAGGGATGATTTAAAGCATAAGGGAGGATGTGGTAGGTTATACACAAAAACTACACCATTTTATATAACAGACTCGAGCATCCGCGGATTTTGGTATCCACGGGAATCCTGGAACCAATTTTCATGCCTTGAAACCAAGAGACGACTGTACATGCCATGGGGGAAAAAAAGGCACAGTAGATTAAGATTTAGCATCATATGTATGGCTGATTCCACTTATTTTTTAAGAATATATTGTATTGTGCTTAAGTCTAAAGCAGGGCTGCCCAATGGAAATATAAGGCAAACCACACATGGAACTTTTCTAAAAGCCATGTTAAAAATAGGTAAATCAAAATATTTTAGCCAAATATATCCAAAATATTATCACTTCAACATTTAATCAATATAAAAAAGTATGAATGAGATATTTTACGTTCATTGTCTGTACTAAGTCTTAGAAATCTGGTGTGTATACAGCACACCCCTATTTGGGTGAGCCTCATTTCAAGTGCTCAGTAGCACACGTGGTTACCACACCATTGGACAATGCAGGTCTGGAGACCACATGTAAGTGGTTAACAGTAGCTGTTTCTGGGAATGGGATTACAGAGCCTCTGCCTTTCCTGCCTTGTATGAATTGTTTCAATAATCATTTGTATTAAAAGACAAAAAGGAGCATTGTGAAAAATGCTTTTTAATATTCCTTTAAAGCTCTAATAGGAGACTAGAAAGCACAGCTTAAATTTAAAAGCTTTTTTCCAACTGCTCCTTCCCCAGGGGGTGGTGTGGAGCGGGAAGCTTTTCCCCAGGCCTCGCTCGCGTGCTGCTCCAGGAGTAAAGTATTTGTAGCAGTTCTTCCCCTTCTTTCTCTCCAAGACCCCTTCTGACCAATCCACCCCACAGAATGGCAGGGGATGGCCAGAAGAAAAGGCCACCACCCAGCACCAAGACTACAGGGTAAGCAAACTAACGATCACTCACCGAGCACATACAGTGTGGCAGACACTGTGTTGGCAGGCACTTTACGTATGCTAGATCACACAATCCTCCAATAACCTTCTCATGAGGCAGGTGCCATCCCAATCTTTCAGATAATGAAATCAAGGCTCAGAAAGTGTCTGTTCCAAGGTGGCAGAGCTGAGAGTGTTTAACCACAGTACCCGGGACAGTCCACACCAAGATCATGACCACAGAGGCCAGAACTGCCTATACCAAGGTCACGATCTCCTCTTTCTTAAAATCATGCTGTAAGGCAATTGCCTTTCTTCATTAGAGAAGAGCAAATCCCAGGCATCTTTTATTTGCAACAACAGATCCTGACGTTTCTCCTCTAAGCTCATTCATATATCCTCAAATGTAAATACTTCCACTTAGACAAACCATTGTCACCCCAAACTTAACATGTCAAAATCAAGCATTAACCTTACGCTATCCCGACTTCTGTCTGTCTACCTGCAAGCTGGAAACTTCAAGGTCATATTTCACTCTTCTCCTTCCCTCACCCGTGTAATCAAACATGTATTGAGTTCTAGGCTCAATAATCTCTAAGTGACTATAAGAAGCAATAATAAACACACCTAGCACCCAGATCTTCATTTCTAAATACCATTCTCCAATAAAAAGAAACCGACATTGCCTTACCAAGGTATCAAAGTGACACCATCAGCAATGAGACACTGATGTCACATATCTCCTGAGATGGTGCACTGAGAAAAGCACATCACCTCTGATGTGTTCTTGCCAAAAATTCATAACCTCCAAGTAAGCATGAGAAAACATTAGACAAACCCAAATGGAGGGTCAGTCTACAAAATAATTGATGCCTACTCTTAAAGTGCCAAGGTCTTGAAAGATGAAAAGGAACAGGAACTGTAACAGTTGGAGACTAGGGAGCTATGATGATAACACAACATGGAATCCTAGATGGGAACCTGCACCACAAAAAGGTCACTGCTGGAAAAACTGGTGAAATTCCAACAAGCTTGGAGACAAGTAAATAGTATTGTATGAATGTTAATTTCCTGGTGGCAATAATTGCACTACGCTCACACAAGGTGTTAACGTTAGGGGAACCCAGAAAAATATACACAGGAACTCTGCTATTTTTACAACTTTTCTGTAAGTCTAAAATTCTTTCATAACAAAGAGTTTTAAAATATTACTATGGTTACTACCCCCACATACGTCTAGCTCATTCCTGTCCCCCATGATTAAACTCACTCTCCCATCGTCTCCTACTGAGAGTGCCCTTCTTCCCAGGCTCCATGTGAATTCAAATCCTATTCATTCCTCAAGGCCCCTCATGTCCCACTGCCGCTAAAGTCAGTCTTTCCCCACTACCGCAGCCCACCTGACCACAGCTTCTGCAAAATGCCTGAAACTGTCTGCACTCCTCTCATGACACATGGGCAACGCTGTCTTGTTCATTAACTTAGTGTATTTAGGTTTGACTGCCCAATGACAATGCAAAATGTGTTCGCGTAGACAAGTATATCAGTGTGCACACGCTCTGCTCACTTTAAAATGGGCTGCTTTGTAGTGTGGTTTCCAGGAACCTAAGGAAGAACAAAAGAGAGGTCAACTACTATTTCAAACCATACAGGTTTACCTTGTATGCATAGTGACAAATCCGCCATCACTTAGGGAAGGCAGTATTTGGACTTATATACTGTAAGCAGTATATTTTATGGGTTGACCCTTACCACAGAAAAATCATAGTATTAAAAACAAGAAAACTTGCCATAATTTAGAATGTCTATTTAGTTTCTACTCCGAGGTGCCTTGGCCCTCCAACAGCAAGAGAATGGCATCGCTGTTGAACAAGATCAGTGCAATAATACACTTAGACTCTAACCAGACCTGCACCTGTCAAAAAGCCTTCTAATGGGTGGTTATCCTGCAGTTAATGAGATATTAGGAGCACATTAACCAAAAGGAAATGGGAAGAAACTGGCAGCTAAAAAGCAAGCTTTCCCAAGAGGCCCAAGTGGAGAGACACGGTGTCTTACAACGAAGTTCAGACCCAGCAGGACTTCAAAGGGTTTTGAGGTACAGGGGGACAATCTCCCAAGCACCTACCTACTAAGTATAAGGCAGAGCACTAAACATACTGGAGGCTCCCAAAAATGTTTGATACCACCTCTGCTCCCCAAGATCTCAGCCTAACTGGGGAGATGTGACATGACACAAAAACTACCAACAAAGAGGGACAGGGGAAGCTTGCTCAAAGCATACAGGTAACAGGCAGGCAGAGAACATGCCGTTTGAACTGAATAACAATTTCCATGCAAACTTTGGAATTCTAGCGGTGGCCGGCAGGGCCAAGAAGGTCCTACTGGGTTTAGAGGCCCACCTGAGAAGGGGGAACAGAGGGGAAAGGGACTGGGAGCAAGGAATGGGAAAGAAGGCATGAGGCAAGGCAGAGGATGGGGTTGGGAAGGAGAGCAGACTGTGGCACACAACCTCCACACCGCTCCCTAGTCTCACCTGGGGCCCTAAGGAGGCCAGAACCCTTGAGCTGCCCAACCCCCACTCAGCCAGGTCATGATGGTCCTGCGTTCACCTGGGCTCCCAGAATCAGATCCTGAGATGACGCTTCCTGTTCAAGAGATCTATTAGGCAGTGCTCCCAGGAAAGGGAGTGGGGAACGGGCCAGGGAAGGAAGCCAAGCAGGGGCATGACAGTCAGGAAAGTCTCAGGCAGAGCAACTTTGGCTCCAACTGCACAGGAGCTCTGGAAACAGTGTGGGACACACCTTAGAGCTGTCCCATTCCCAAGGTGGGGGGATAGGAAGCTACAGCTGTGATACTCCCATTGATTAAAGAGCTGTCCTGCTGGGGGGCTGTCACTTCTCAGGCTCTAGGAACCTCTAACAGAGACACAACTGCTGGCTACTGAGAGCAAGCAAGCACCAGGCAGTGTGCAGGAGATGAGTAAAGGGCAGACAGAGGACCACCACCAGCATCTGCCACCATTGACTGCCAGCCTTTGTGTCCCTAACATCACCCCCTTTTTAAAGGACAACAGCACTTGGGAGCCAACAGGCTGATTCATTAGTCCCTCCAATCCGGGCAGGTGGGTCCAGAGGGAAGAGGAGCTCTTCCTGCCTTACAGACTGACATTTGGGAGGAACCTACACTACCAGATGTACAGATAAGGGACAGTTAGAGGACACCAGCCCAAAAGCACATAAGTTCTATTTTCCAAAGGACCGGCCCCGAATCGGTGCCCTTAGTAAAAGCCTCTGTGCTCAAAGCCACCATTGACATACACAGGGCGTGTCCGCCAGTAAAGCAACCTCCTAACAGTATTCAAAAATCCACTGCTCGGACACCACCTATCAATCAAAAACCCATTAGGAAAAGGATTATTCGAAGGTACTGGTTTCAGTCTGGTGATTTCCCACTCTGCTGGCTAGAATCAAAGCAGTATACTGAAAATCTCATTATTTGAAAGAGCAATATTTAAATTTTTCATCCAGAATAACCCTTCTATAAAGAAGAGCTGCATTATTCAGTCCGAGGGGGAGGTTGTACATTTTCTACTCTAAAAATCAGACTATTTTCTGCAATTACCATAATCGAATCATACCATGCTTGCACATGTTTGGGCGTCTTCTTGGGTGGGACCTGTGCAAATCAAATTAGCCCAGATTGTCTTTTCCTGTGGGTTGCAACCAAAGTACCAACACTTGCCACATATATACCACTTGGGACGAGCACGCCCATCGTCAGCTCCACCTTTCTGCAAGCGTGGATGGGGCTGACTCACCTTGACATCACCGTCAAAGCGGCTGGCATTCACTCTGATTTACTTTTCTCATCCAGAAAAACCTCACCACAAAGAAAGCAATTTCTCAGAGGTGAAGTGTTGGGTCTTCTGAAAACAGGAGAGCCTTTGTTAACAGGAAGTGTCCTTTGCCAATGACTAAAATCAACTCCAAAAAAAAAAACCATTCAAATAACATAGGAGCCTTCAGTTGAAGGGAGCAGATGGATAAGAAGAGCAAGACAAGAGTAACTTGGAGGGATGGAAAAGAAGAAACTCTCTTCTTGAATAACTAGGAATGGACATAAACTAAGCTGTTACCTGAAACTATACTTGCGGGCTAATTTATACACTCAAGTCTCTCATATTCAATAATAACATCTTCCAACTATGTCACTAAAGCAACAGGTATGACCAATAAAGGGCTTTAAAATTTCCATCCACATATAAATGCTGTGGGCATAATGGATAATTATTTCCATCATGCATTCAAGTGCATGCCTAGATCCAGTGTTGATCACATTAGAAAAGCCCACTAGCAGGTTAAAAATAAAAGGGAACACTGTCTATTTTGATAATACACTAAAACTAAATCTCCCAAGAAACAAAGTGAGTCTGAGTAGCAGGCTCGATTTCTCTGTATAATTGATGATTCATATGCACACGTGCTGAAAATCCAGCCTAGCAAGAGGGGTGATAATGGTTAGGAAACAACGCAACTGCTTCTCATAGTAAGGCGTAAGTGTGCTCAACTCTGCTCGAGAGCACACACACACAGAGCTCCAAACACAAATCTAGAAGCTACTGCATCAGCCACGGAAAATCTTAATTTCAGATTCAAAACCCTAAAGACAATTAAGAACTAGAAACCCATTAACAGAGTGAGATGCAGTCCACCAGCCCTAGGGAGAAACCAATACTGTTTTTGGATTAATTATGCCAAACCCTCACACTTTTTTTAAATATCTGTCCTCCCAAGACTTTTCTCTGGTGAAACAGTTTTGTCTCTATCTCTGTAAGTCTGGAAAAAGTACAGTGAAAATTCTTTAGCTCAGACCTCCACTAACTCATAATTCCTAGTAATGAAAGTGCACTATACTCATTTCTAACCAAAAATCACGTTGAGTGTTTTCCCCTGAACGAGTTCTGTCTTTAAAAGCAATCCCAATATTAATTCTCATTTTTCAAAGTCAGGGCTCCAAAAATTAAGGGCTTATTCAATTGCCCGGTAGTTTCATATAATACAGCAATTAATTACTGTCTGATAAAGGACTTTACGATACGTTGCAGGTGTAACCAGTTGAGTCACTTATCCTTGGGAGTACAAGTGGTATTTTCGTGCACTTTAGTGTAACAAAGCTTCAGTGCTTTAAAGACTCCAGTGCATATTTACCCGGCCTCGCTGGCTTCCAGCCTCCAGAAGTTCCGGATAGCCCGCTTCAGGAAAAGAACTGAAAGCTGGAGCTTTGAGGGCTCCTCCCAGGACTCCCACGGGTAAACGGGGTGGCGTTCTTTCCCAAAGCCAGCAGTGCCAGAGATTTCACCCCCTGGCCGGCACCGACACCCTCTCCTCTCCTCGAAACTGGAGTCCATCCGTGACAGCTGCGGGGGGAGGGGGTCCGCGCGGTACCCTAGTGGGGGCGGAGCGTGTGTCAGATGCAGCTGTGACCCCACCCCCAGCCAGGTTACAGCCTCCGCGGCCACCTCCTGTCGGCCCATCTCGGCCCTGCCCACCTCCAGGAGAAGGGATTAGAAAATTCCTCTAAAGAAAAGGAGTGGCCGGCCAGCCATCCAGCCGAGAACTCGCCCACGCGTGGGGCAGCTGCGAGCAATCGCCAGGTGAGGATGCGGAAGTAGCTCTTCCTCCCCCGCCCAGACCTGCTGGCCCAGGCCGGAGTCCTGGGAATCGCACACCCACACCCGCGCGCGTGCACGGAACACGCACGCACACTTCTGCACGGAGACGTGCGCACAAAACACTGTCAAACCTGTCCCGGCCACAGAGAAGAAGAAAAGGCACATGAGGAGTCGGGACATATAAAACTTATTTCTTTTAAGGGGACGAGAAGGGTGTTTAAAGGCCCCTGCCCCCCTCATCCCTGGAGAGATGCCGAAACCCGAGGAGGCCCCGGCGGCTGCAGCGCGGCCGTAGGCGCTCGGGGAAGCGGTGGCTGGTCCCTAACTTTTAACCACAGCAACTGCCGCGGAAGTCGGGCGTCTCCGCCCGGCCACACCTGTTCCCGATTCTGAGGGCCGAGCCCCGCACATCCATTCTGACCTTGAGGTCATTACCCAAGTCAGCATTACTGCGATCCCCTCCCTACAATAAACGACGCCCGGCTGGTACCCACCCAGAGGGGCCGCCTCAAAATGCCCATCGCCGGCAGAGGAAGAACGCGCTTCCCTGGGATCTCCAGAGCTCCCTCGAGCGCCTCTCGCTTTCCCACTGCTTGCCTCCCCCCTCACACCAGGTTGGGTCCCTTTTTCTCTCCACTCCCAAGCGCAGGAACACCCTCCTCAAGTTCAGGGTCCTCCCTCGTCGGCACGTGGAAGGAAAGGAAGCCTTAGAGGGGTGCCCTTGGAGGCTCGCGCTGCGGAGCACCTGGGGTGGGGTCCACCAGCAAATGGAGGGGGCGGCGGCGCGCAGGGCACCACCGCGGGGTGCTGTCCCCACGCCCCGGGCTCGGATCTCGGGGGGACGCCCCTGCAGTTCGGGGAACTCAGCGGGAGCGGCCCCTGGGCCACGAAAGCGACGGGAGGGCGTCTGGGAGGGGGCACAGCCTTGGCCAGGGGCAGCGGCGCGGCCGGTCAGCGCGGGGCGCTCCCGGGACAGCCAAACTTTCTCCGCCACCCGAAGTTCGGGGCGCTGAGGCGGCGGCGGCCAGGGGGAGTCGGTGCGGCGTGTTCCGTCGCCCTCCAGCTCCCCGAGCCGCAGGAGAAGGCGCCCCCGAGGGCCGCGGTGGCCGGAGCGCGCCGTCCCCGCCCCCGCTGCGCTCACCTGCGCGCGCCCGGGCCGCAGCCGGCACTCACCTGGCTGTAGAGCTCGCCGACCGACATGACCCCGCGGGCCGGGCCGAGCCCGGGGCGCTGTGCCTGGCGGGCGGCCCTCGCTCGTGCACCGGGGGGTGGCGGGGCCCGGCTCCTCGCTGGCCCGGCGGCTCTCAGTCCACGGTCGGCCCGCCTGGCGCCATCTTTCTGTGCCGACCGGGAGTTTCTCTGGTTCTTGTCCTTTTCCCCCGACCTGCCCCGCCGGCTTCCTGGAGGCGCCGCGGCCAGCTCGCTCTTGGCCGGCGCGACCTTTACTCCCGCCGCGGCGGCGCAGCTGCGGCCCGGCCGGAGCGGCGGGCGGGCGGGGAAGGGGGCGGCGCGGCGCCGCTCCCCGCGCAGGTGTGGGAGGAGGTGCGGGAGCCAGCGAGCGAGGGCGGAGCGGGCGGCCGGGGCGCTGTCGCCGCCGCCTGTGAGCCCTGCCGGGGCCGGGCTGGACGCGCCCTCCCGCGCCCCCGCCGCCGCGGGGTCCTCGGGGCCGGGGGCGGGGCCGGGCGAGGCGCCGGGCCGGCCGCCCCCTGCTGGACGCCGAGCGCACGCGGGGACAGGTGCGCGCCGGGCGCCCGCACCTGCCGCGCCGCGCTCTGCCTCAGGCGGGCTGCGCCCCTGGGAAGCCGCGCAGGGATGTAGTGGCGACAAGAAAAAAAAAAAAGAGGGAAAAGAACCCGAGGGGAAGAGAGGAATATAAAAGATGCCTGTGGCTGAAAGGCTCCATTTGTTTTCCTCTGGACTTTACGTGGCTGCATTCAACATTTTCATGATTAAAATTCAGTTATGTCGTAGATTGTTATTAGGGTGATTTGGATATACCAAAGACTGTCTCCGCCAAACTGAGCTCCCTGCGCTGAAATCCTCACCAGGAAGATGGGAGTCGTAACTTCACTTTGTTGGCCGGGTTCTCTCACAGCTTCCAACTAGGCTCTCGGCTGCCCCCATCAGGCGACTGTTGGCCTGTCTGGGAAGTCTCATATTTTCTCCCCTCTCTCCCACGCTCACACTCTCAGTCCCTCTGCCGCTCCCTGCCGCATTCATTTTTGTCCCCTCTGCCAGTGTCCCTTGGCTGCCTACAGCAACTTTAGTCCCTCTTCAACTTCCAGCAAAAAATAGAAATTTCAGCCAAAAAGGAAAATAGTTGACAGGAGCTGGTGGAGGGAGAGTAAGTACTATAGGCGGGGACATGGCTTTGGTTTTCTGAAGGTGGCTTTTGTACTCGAATGAGGGATGGCCTCTGAGGGTGGTTCTCAGCCAGAGTGTCTGTCTATAACCGCTGGAGTGATTGTTCTGGAGCCCCATTCCCTGGAAGGTGATTCTTAAACTCATCTCATTCAAGATCTTCCCACGTGGAATGCAGGATCCCCATTTAATTCCCCCGCCGTGGACCCTTCTCAACTGCGACTCCTCAAGGAGAGTCACCTGGGGAGCTTTAACATTCCAAGGAAAGGACCCGCCCCCTCAGGAATTCAGATTTATTGGTGAAGAATGGGAATTATCTGAATTTTTTAAGCTCCTCCATAGTCTAAAGGATTGTACTTCCAGGGCTGACAAATGCAGTAACCAAAGCTTGGGCAACTCTCCTGGATCCGAAATGGAGCTCTTCATACCACTGTCAAGAGCAGAAAGGAAATGGTTCCATCATTTCTCTCTCAAAAATCTGTCTGCATTGATTCCTTCCCAGTAGTCCAGTAGTTCTCTAAGCATGGCCCCTGGGCTATCCGCATCACCTGGGAACTTATTAGAAATTCAGATTATCAGACCTTACCGCAGATGTACTGAATCAGAAATGCTGGGGGTGGGACCCAGCACTCAGTGTTTTCACGCCTTTCGTGGGATTCTCCACCCTCAGACTAAGAAAGACCCCTTGCTAAGGTGCAGTTCACACATGTGCTCCAGATTCCCTTCGCTTCTCCGCTTCATGCTCCATCAGTGGTCCTGTCTCTCTACCAGCAACTTTCTCTCTCAACTGGCTCTTGACTTTTTCCCTGTTCTCCTTTCTTGCTAAACTTCTTGAGGTGGTAGCTGGTACCAGCTGGCTCCACTTACACCCAGTCCCTCCATAATTCACTGGTTCTCAACACTTTCTGTATATTGGAATGACTTTTACAAAAACAGATGCCTGGCTCCCATTCCCAGAAATTCTGATTTAACTTGTCTGGGGTACTGCCTGGGCAAAGGAATTTTTAAGAGCTCCCAGGTGGTTCTAGTGACAGTCAAGGTTAAGAGCTGCAGCTTTAATTCCTTCCTAAGTGGTTCCCACTCAACCCCATCCTATTGAAATTGCCTTCTCCCTCTGAAGCATGGGGTGCTAAGTGATTCTTCCCACCATGTTAAACCATGTCCTCCCTTGGCATCTATCATTTTTCTCCTCTTGTTTTCCAAGCCTCTCTAACCACACTTCTGTGATGCCCTTTTCTAGCTCTGCTTCCTATTCCTGGTTCCTGAATAAAACTGTGGCCCATTTCCCAGACCTCATCTTTCTTCTCATCCACGTCCCCTATTTCACCTCTTACTGAAAGGTTAACTCTCAAATCTAATTCTAACCTTAATTGAGACCCACCTTTCCACCTGCCAGATAGGCAAGGCTAACAATCCCACTGGGACCTCAGACCAACCTGAAACTCATTCATTTCCATCCTTCCTCCCCACCCCCAACCCAGTTCCAACTTTCTGGCTTCCATCCTACCTGGCACAAATTAAAAGCTCAATGCATACTGACTGAACTGAGTCATGCCCTTGAGGAGAATGCTACTCTTGGCCAGATCCCTGTGAATTTCTAATCCCACAATCAGAAAAGGTCTTTCCCTCCTTTGAATAATAATAAAGATATTTTAAAACTTACTTTGTGCCAGGAAACATGCCAAGTGCTTTACTTCTGTGATCTCATTTGAGTCTCAGAGCAATCCTTTAAAGAAGGTTTGAATAATAATTCTATTTCACAGATAAGCAAAGTGAGTCTGGAAGAGTGAGGAACATTCTAGATCAAAGAGCTCGTATTCAGCTGAACTCTATCTCATTCTAGAGTCTAAGCAGTTGCTTTTTACACCAGTGATTCTTGAATGTGGGTATCAGGACTAAGGGGATAACAGGAGATGCTAATTCAGTTGGTCCACAAGTCTGCATGTTTAATGAGTACCCCAGGTGGTGTAGGGCCCTTACTTTAAGAAATATTGTTCTGTGCCCCATGGCTTCTCAAAGTAAAGAGAAGACATCCATTGGGTATGCCTTGGTCTCGCTCCTGACAGGTGGGGCTTTCCATCACATACAAATGGGGAAGAACTTTGAACTTCCAAAGCATTCCTTTGCACCTCTCTTAAGGAGCTCCCCTGACTGCACCCTGCATTGCATGTGTGCTAATATCCCTCTCTCCTCCTCACTACTAGGCTTGAAGGACCTTAAGGATGAGATCCACACTTGACACATATTTGTATCTCTGCACTTCCTAGCACAATGCCTTGCACAAAGAAGAACTCAGGAAATAGTAGGTGAATTGTGTATGGGCTGGACCTAGTGATTTGCTTCTAACAAATAAAATACAGCAAAGGTGATGGGATGTCACTTCCATGATTAGGTTATAAGACTGTGACTTTTGTCTTGCTGGAAATCTCTCTGGCTCGTCTTATATGCTTGCTCTGATGAAGCAAGCCGTCATATTGTGAGCTGCCCTATACAGAGACCCATGTGGCGAGGAACTAAGGGTGGCCTCAGACCAATGTCCCTCGAGAAACTGAATTCTCCCAATAGGTAAGAGAGTGAGCTTGGAAGCAGATGCTTCTCCGGTCAAACCTTCACACTCAACTTGAAGACCACAGCCCCAGCTGACACTTTGATTGCAGACACACGATACACACTGAAGCAGAAGATCCAGAAAAACTGTGAGGTAATGAAGTCTGTGACCCACATAATCTGTGGGGTAATAAATGTGTGTTGTTTGAAACCACTAAGTTTGGGGGTAATTTGTTATGCAGCAATAGGTGACTAATACAATCACATACAAAAAGTACTCTATGATGACTTACTGGCAAGAACTTCATCCTAGCAATTTCTCTCCTCCCCTTCATGGCGGCTTGGTTTCCCATAGGCTCCTACGTCCTAAGGCGTCATCTTCAAACTGGGATTTGTGGTTCCCCGATATATATCAAGAATTTGCAAGGAGTTGTTATTCCGTAGATTGTTTTAAGGGAGTCAGTTTCCAGATCCTAAATCTCTTTATTCATTCCTTCTAAACACCAATTTGCCAAAAAACAACCCTGCTGTTATGGGGGCTCATTCTCAGATCTTGCCTCTCACTTCTCTCACTTTGCAGAAGAAAGGCACATTTCTCAATCCTCCTGAAGAGTGTGTGGGGTGGGGGGGGGGGGGGGTGCTGTGCTTGGGGAGCAAAAGCCTGTAGGACACCAAACAAAGCGAAACTTAGGTGTTGAGAAAGTGAGTGACTCTCATGAAGGAGCCACATGCTGTGCAGGTCTGGTGGTTTCCAATTCTGTTATCCACAAAATTGAAGGAGGACCTGATCCAGTTGTCAGCTGACTATTAAAAATAATTTTTGGGGCCCAGCCCAGTGGTGCAGTGGTTAAGTTCACATATTCTGCTTTGGCGGCCTGGGTTCGTCGGTTCGAATCCCGGGTGTGGACATGGCACAGCTTGGCAAGCCATGCTGTGGTAGGTGTCCCACATATAAAGTAGAGGAAGATGGGCACGGATGTTAGCTCAGGGCCAGTCTTCCTCAGCAAAAAGAGGAGGATTGGCAGCAGATGTTAGCTCAGGGCTAATCCTCCTCAAAAAAAATAATCTTTCGATGGATTGCCATGAGATTTTTGGCAACTCAGAAGGAATTCTAAGAATCGAGGACACTGTCCTAACAAAACTTCCTTTACCATCTATCTGTTTATGTAAACAAATATATAACACTTATATATATAACAAAAATAATAGATTTTAAGTTGTATAATGATACCAGCTGTGAAGACAATTCAGTTCAGAATAATTTTAATACTTGACCACTGGAAATTTTTAAAACATGTTAACATATACATATTTTAGCTATAGATAAGTATTATAGGGTGATTGTTAAAAAGAGTTTCCAGCATAAAAAATGTGGGCTAAAATTCTGTGGGGAAAGTGGAATGGAATTTCAGGCTCAAGAAAAAAATGAATGTTTTAAAGAACTGGTGTATTTTTTAAAATTGGCAATAAAGGGTATCAAACTGCTATGGCAGTTAGAGTCCATTGGGTTCATTTAAAAGATTGACATAGTTTTATTGTAAACTGACAATATCTACAATATGCCAGAAATTATGTCTTTTTCAATTATTTAAACTTGTAAAACATTTTAGTTATTAACCTAAAAATGCACGGAGACAAACATGGTTTTTCAAAATTCCTTTAGAGAGTTTGAGAGCAAGAAAGTCTGAAGCCCATGGAGCAGAGGGCAGCCACATCCATGATCTCCCAATTAGATCTTTATTGGGAATTCAGGATTGAGAATGACGTTAACAGCCTGATGCTCTGGAATACTTTCAGCATCGTGGTTTGCTCAGTGGGCGTCTCTGGGTCTCCCTTGGGGCAGTGGAGACTTACTTTTCACCTGCTCTAAGTTAGCACTCAGCCTGTGAGGGTTTAAGCTGTGACTTCTGACACTATTTGTGTAGAGGAGACCCTGACACAGACCCCAGCCTGGATTTCACATGGGCACTCCTCCACGGGGTAGAGGTGGGTGGTGATCAGTGTGGAAGCCCTAACGCATGAGGATGGTTGAAGACAGTTGGGAGGAGGTTGGTTTGGGAAAGGAAAGACTCTGGGGACTGAGGTATGGTGAGAGCTGAGGGCCCCCACAAGAGAAGTGGGGATGTCACAACTGTTTTCAAATATTTGAAAATCCGTCATGTGAAAGAGATTAGCTGGCTCTGCTTAATGGAGGCCAGATCCAGACCACAGGGAGGAAGTTTCAGGGTGATAGATATTGAACAACCATAACAAATAAGTTCAACTTCTAACAAGAAACGCTGTTTAAGAGAGGAGCAGGCGTTTTGTGAAGAAGTGAGCTTGCTGGCCCTGGAGGAATTCAGGCAGAGTTTAGATTATCACTGTCAAGGATGTTGTAGATTCTGGGTGGGAGGACTGGCTGTGCCACTGCTAGGAGTCAGTGTTTGTGGCCTGGTGGCTGCCCTGCATACACCTGGCTCATGACTCCAAAGAAAGTTTAGAGCTGTGGTCACAAATGCTGTCTTGATAACCTCGAAGGAAGAAAACCCCCATCTCAAAGCTCGCTCCTGGGAAGATCTGATATCGGTCCTTTACAACTCGGTAAGACTGTGAGTCCTGTGTTCCCTTTAGGGGGGTTTCATTTAAAGCTTGACTTTAATTCTAAACGGAATGAAAGGCTTGCTTCCTACTAGGTATCCTGACTCAGCTGCAGAAGGGTTGAATTCTTTTCTTGAGAGAAGAGGGAGAGAAAAGGGTGGAGTTAAACCTTTCCCAGAACTTCCAAAATCTCTGTTCACGGGGACTGTTCACAAGGCCAAGGGCAATTGTATAAACAACTGTAATGACCCCAAGAATGGAATGACAAATCTACTGGGGTTTGGATGGAGAGAAGGGAGGAGGAAAATGAGGTGGCATGGATCCGAGTAAATGCAAACGTAACAGCCTGCATGCCCACAGTCTACACATCCGCACTAAAGTGACTCTGAGCCTGTAGTCCTCCGATAATAACAATGCCCCCCTCACTGTCACTTGCTTTCAGGTGAGGTAGATCCCTTTCCAGAGGACGGCCAGGAACACAATCAGGTTTATCCCCAGCATCTTGCTCCCTCTTCTGGATACTTTTCCCAACAGCTGGTTTTATTTTTGCTTTTTCTCTCATTTTCAATATTCTATAATTCCCTGATCTTTCAAAGTCATAACTAGAAGGGCCTCAAACGCATAAATGTCCAGCCTTCTCATTTTAAAAATGAGGAAGCTAAGGCTCAGAGAGGAGGTGGGACCTGCCCAAAGCCACACAGCTGGTTGGTGGCCTAGCTGCTCTTGGCCTGGACTTTTCTGGGAAGAACTAGGAAGTTGATAGGGGCTCACAAGCCCTGCTTGAGTAGCAGAGAATTTCACTCACAATCTCTCCCCCCCTGCCTTGCTCAGAAAGTGTACCCTTCACCCCATATCACCCATTAATAAATCAAAATTGAAACATTAAACTGAAGTCTTGCTGTGGGGCTCAAGTTTATTCCTGATTCCAGGTGAGACTTTCTGGTATCCTGAGATGAAGTGAGAGGGAATCAGAGCCAGACGCTGGGCTGAGGATGGACCTTGGGGCTTGTGTTAATTACACAACCCTGAAAATTAACAAGTCCTGCCTGAAATATGCTGAATATGCTGCCTGTTTCCAAATCCCACTCATCCTTTAGGGCCATGATTCTCAGTCTTGGCTACACATTAGAATCACCTGGGAATCACTTCAAACAGGTGATCCCTGTATCTCATCCCAGAAGCTCCAATTTAATTGTTCTGGGGGGTGGTCTTTAGACATTCCCAGGTAATTCAAGACCAGAGCCAAGGTCTAGAACCTCAGCTTTAGGGCCTACCTCGTATCCCATCTTCTCCATGAAGCCTTCCCACACCACATGGATATATGTTTCTATTCTATTTGGTACCTGAGATTGACAATATTTGTAACATGCTTTGAAATATTTCAGTACACGTGCTTATTTTGAGTATTAATTCTAGGGGTAGCTGGATAATATGCTATCAAGAATTTCCATTCCAGAGTGGCACATCAGAAAAGGCCACATTCCATACATAGCCACTAGAAGTCCTTGTGCTACTCACATCTCAATCAGTAACCAAGTCTTGGCTTATTAGCATACTGAATGTCTTAATGAGTTGTTATTGGTGAAACTTAAATAGCAGAATGGATGTCAGAAGTAGGCTGTCTCTGGTGAAATTAAAGGTACTCAAGATTTTTGGATTGGCTACAGACCCTCCTACCCCTTGCTGGAACAAGAGTCCTGAGCTCCTTGTAGCTTGTGTCATTAGGGAGGGTGCCCGAGGCTGGATCCCAGTTTGGTCCTGTGTCCAGCCAATGGTTTAGGAGGATGTCTGATTGTATGGTGCTGACTAGAAGGCTTGAAATTCTCCCTCCGAAATGTTGCAGTGAATGAAGCTTTTGTTCAGGTGAACCTAGAGTGACCCTGCCTTACAGGTATAGTCAGAGCCCCTAAAAGGTCAGAGCACTGGGACTTCATCAAGCTTTTAAAGCCGTTTGTATGACTGTTCTCTACCTACTTGTCAATGAAGGCTTCTTTAAGTAACATCTGTATATGTGGCAGAATTTTGACCTGAACTACTCTCTTTATAACCTGTAGCCATGAGCTCAAGTTTCTTCAACAACTACTGTTATCCACCAAAAAGCCCCCAAGTGTGGTGTATGACCAGATAAACCTAGATCATTTTCTAACTCGGAGTCTTGTATATTTCTGATTCTTTTTAAAAAATATCCATCTAAACGTTGTTTATTAAACACCCACTATGTTACACGAACCCTACAACGTACTAGATATTTAAAGATAAAATATGTTTAGGGCCCCAGCTCAGACATCCAATAGCCAACTTGACTTTTCCACATGGATGTCTCAGGGTATCTCCAACTTAACTGCCCAAAAAAAGTCTTGATTTTCACCCCCTACACATATTCTTCCCCAGATCTTACCCGTATTGATACATGGCTTCACCATCTAACATCAAGCCAAACACCTAGAAGTCATCCCTGATTCCTCTCTTTCCCTCAGTTCTCTGTTCTAAACCATCCAGCAAAGCCCAACAGCCCAATGTCCAATGCTTGCTCCAATCTGTCACCTCTCTCCATCTCTACTGTCATCAGGTCCCAGCCATTTCCTGCTGGACACTGCAAAGGCCACCCAACTGCTCTCCTCTATCTACCCTTTGACCTCATCTCTTCCTGCCCTTCTCCTTTCTTACCGTGCTCTTCCAGCCACAAACCTTCTTTCTGCTCCCCAAACACGCTGAGCTGATTCTCAGCTCAGGGTACTTGAATGTGCTGGTAATCGAGTCATTCACCTCAGGCCCAAAATTTAAGGGGGCACCAAATATCTCATCAATCAAGACATTATTTTAAGGCAATAGTAAAAAAAAAATAATAAATGTAAAAAGTTCATGATGAACAAAATATCACAATTTTAAATAAAGACAGCATTCATCAGTGCCATGCTGAGCCATAGAAGAGCCTGAAGCAAAAGTAAAAATGTGTGCCCCTATATATATGCGTTTATGTTTTTTTAAATGCTGATTTTTTTTCCTAGGACATTAAAGGAGTTGAAAAACACTGAAAAACTGTAAAGTAAGTGTATTAAAACTCACAACATTATTTTAAGTTTAAATGCTTTATTTATGCTTGTGTTGGGGGTCCCCCAAGACCACCTTCAAGTATGATGATTCCCCAGCAGGACTCATAGAACTCCGAAAAGCTGTTAAATTCATGGTTTTGGTTTATTACAGTGAAAGGATGCAAACTAAAATGGGCAAAGGAAAAAGGTGCATAGGGCGGTATCCAGGTGAGACACGGGCAAGCTTTCAGCTGTCCTTAGCCAGTGGAGTTGTAAGGACTGTGCTTACTTTTCCCAGCAATGAAGTGAGACAACACGTACAAAGTGTTACCAAGCAGGGAAGCTCATCCGAGCCTGCAGGGTTTTTACTGGGCGTTGCTTACGTAGTCGTGGAGACCACAGTGACTGACCTGAACTACTCATTCTCCATTCCCCCCACTCCCAAAGTGAAACTGACACAGCACTGCCCAGAGCCCCCAGGGAAACAAAAGCAGGCGTTCACCATAATTCACATTGGTAGTATAAACTCTCTGGTGCGGCCCAAGGCCCAGGTATACGAAGACACTCCTAGGCAGGATTCCAAGGGCTCGTAGGTTATCTCCCAGGAGCTGATTAAGGACCAATCACTCCTTTCTTTGGAATGTGAAGGGCTTGAACACCCCAAGCCTGCTGAGTTAATCCTTTACTGTTCAATCCCCAAGACAGAATTTATTATAATTTTACTTATTTGGCTTTAAAGAAGCAAACTCATCATTAATATTCTTAAAATCTTCTTCTGGAAAAAGGTAACCATTAAAGAAACACATTAAAACATACATAGGGACATACATTTTTCCTTTGGCCTCAAGCTCTGATAGCCCATGCCACTCTCAGATCCTGCCTTTATTTAAAATTTTTATATTTCATTCCTCATGGATTTTTTTGCATAAATCTGGATTTTTAAAAATACTGTTTATCTTGATGATTGAGTTTTTTGTTGCCCCTTAAATTTTACACCCAAAGCTAGTACCTTCACTCACCTCACCCTAGTCCTGGCCCTGCAACCATCAGGGCTGTTGCTTCTCATTTTCCTAACCTCAAATAGCACCTAATGAGAAAGGCCGTTCCTCATCACCCTACCTGTGATTGCACCTCCCACTTTTCTTTTCATTTGATCACTTCCCACTCTGAAATTACCTTATTCATATTCTTGTTATTTCCTGACTATCCCTATGACCCAACAAATATAAGCTCCACAAAAGCAGAGACCTTGCCTGCTTGGTTCACTGCTGGACTCCCAGACCTCAGAAGAGTGTCCCTCACATAGGAGATGCTCACCAAATGTTATGTGCATTGAGCCTCTGGGGACTGAAACTCCTATGTGGGAATAGACACAAAGAGCAGCTCACAGGTGAGGTTCCTTCCAGCGTAGTTCATTGCCAAGCTGCCCTCTGTGGCTGGCGGGGTCTGAAGGCTGAAAGGACCCATGGAGACAAAACCAGATAGAATACTAGAGTTGAAGGAAGCCTCTACTATTCCTGATTTTACCAATTTAACAAGAGCTATTTACAGAGTGCAGACAAGATGTGCTCATGTCCGAGTACAGAAAATACCTTTCGTATTCAAACTTGGCCTAACTCAAATTAGCTACATTTAAACTCTCCAGCCGTGCAGAAAACATCCATTTACCGCTGCCTCTGAGCTTCTCATTAAGAGATACTCTGGCCTGTGGCTCTGGTGTGTCCTAGGAAAATGACTCATTCTTTTTCAGTGGAGATTTGTATTTCTAGGTATCTATTATTAAACTACGAACACCCCTGAAGGGAAAACGCGTTAACAAAATCCTCAGACACGCATGCTTTCATTGTGATGCCTGCACTTCTGAGTCTTGTATGGCTCCCTTGTTCTTGCCTGGTCATGACCATCCATTCTCCTGGGCCCAGAGTGCTCATCAGCGTGACCCCCATCCTTCTCCTGGCCTCCTGCCCCAGCCTCTGCATGGGTCCTGACTGCAAACATTCCATTGGCCAGGATGTCCCCTTCCTGTTGTTCCCTAGATTTCCCCACGCACTTTCAGCGGCCTTGGCTCTACTCCCCGCCAACTCCAGCCACCAGCCCCTTGCTGTCCCTCACACCTCACAGTCAGTCCCTCCTTGGTGTCTTTGCCTTTGCTGTCTCCATGGCTTTCGCCGCCCGTCTCCTCGGGGCCTTTCTCCCTGAGGCCTTTCCTGCTGCCTCATTTAACACTGCACGTCCCTGTGGCGTTCCAGACCCGGTCTCCTTGTGTTTTTCTCTCTGCCATTATCACAGTCTAGCATATTACAGATCTTCCTTGTTTATTTGTTTGTTTCCCTCGCCTTTCAAGAATGTAATCTGTTTTATTCTCTAATTCTTAGGGACATCCTCACCTTAAGCCTGGTTCTTTCCAGACTGAAGTGATAGTTTGGGTGATAAATTAGCTTTCTAGGGCTGCCATAACAAAGAACCACAAACTGGGTGGCTGAAAACCATAGACATTTATTGTCTCACAGTTCTGGAGGCTAGAAACCCAAAATCAGGTGTCTGCAGGACCTTGCATACGGAAGAATCCTTCCTTGCCTCTTCCAGCTTCTGGGGCTGACCGGCAACGCCTGGGGTCCCCTGGCTTACAGCTGCATCACTCCAATCTCAGCCTTCGTTGCCACATGACCTTCTTGCTATGTGTGTCTGTGTGTCTCTGTCTCTTCTCTTCTTTTTATAAGGGCACCAGTCCTATTGGATTAAGGGCCCAGCTACTCCAAGATGACCTCATCTTATCTAATTACATTTGTAATGGACCTATTTCCAGGTAAGGTCATATTCTGAGGTACACAGGGTTAGGACTTCATCATCTCAGGATGTCCTTGTCCAGTGACAGTTCTGTGCCATCAAGACAAAGACATGGGGCTGGAGCCACTATCCTTTATATGAAGCAAAGTCTTCCTTCCTTTCTTTACCCATTTAGTTAACAAACATTTATAGAGCCAGACATTTGCTAAGCGCTCGAGACAAAAAAGTGACAGGCAAGCCCCCTACCCCCAGGAGTGCCCAGGCTGGTGAGGAAAAGCAATGACAAGTGGGCAGTGTGGTTGGTCCTGTGCTGCCCACCCGGTGAGAGGCAGCTTTTCCCCTCCTGGGCCATCCGGTAGCAGCCACCTGCTGGCGTCTCGGATAATATTTGCTTCCCCAGCCTCAGCAGCTTTGGAGCGTGGGGAGGTATGTCATTTAGGATTTCATTTTTATGCTCTAGCTAAAACTTTATGGTGTGCTTTTTCTTCAACTTGTGTTACTCCATAAATTAGGCTGTAAAATTCTCACATACAGAAGATGTCTTTTGACTCAAGCGTGTGCCATTCCTGCTCAAGCTGGTCTTAAAGCTTATTCCACAAGTGGTCGGTGAAGTAACTGTCCCGCCCCTGGCTTCCCACTCCTCGTACCTCTGATACCACCCACAGGCAAGCTGGGTCCTGGAACTGCAACCGGTTTTAAGCTTAAAGTCTGTAAATTGTCTAACTCAGTCTTGACGCTCATCTTGCCTTGAACTACACTCCTCTTCCAGTAATTGGGATCCTGCTTTATTCGTTCACCCAGCCTCTGTCGCAGTCTGGTTATAGTAACTGAATCCTTCTCTTGTCCTAGTGCCCTCATCTTTCCCTGGTTCCTTACGTCATATCCAGCTTTTCCTGGGACAAGACTCGGCCTCACAGTCTTCGCTTGGTCCGCGATCTAATCTTTCAGCCCAGGTCTACGACTTTGTCCCAATACTTGCAGCACTTCCTCCTGGATGCCTGGACCTGCCTGTAGCTTGCTTCCAGATTCCCGATGCTGTGATTCACTCACCTGTCAGGATTCCTGTGACCCACTGCTAGGACATTCCCAGACTTTCTGCTCGCCCTGTGGGATCTGCTTGGTTTGGGGGTCAGTGTCCCATGGCACACGGATGCAGCACCGTGAACTGTCACTATTGCACCACCAAATTCTGATTACAGTGTAAAATTTATTTTTGTTATGACTGAAGATGAACACACTTTTATGAACAGGATGTCATCTGCTTAGACTGAGAGGTAAGAAATGAGGTACCATGTTTGCTGGCACATCCAGGCTGAGAGTGTGGATGGTGCAGTCAAGCAGTCTACCTACACGCAGGAGGTCAGCGTGTAGTCCGCTGGCCCGGGTGCTCTTACAGACACTGTGAGGCATGCGCTGCTACAGTGGTGACCATGTTGTAATCACTGCCAACTTGTCTAGTTTTGTGTCTTTCAATCCTTTCAGATGCTTCAACAAATATTCCGGCATTTAAAGTTTGACTTGCAATATACATGGAAAAGTTGAAGAAGCATGACATGGTCAGGTTCGTCCTCCCATACCTGAGCCCTGGAGTCATCAACCAGCCCCTCCTCTTCTAAGGTGGTCAGTAGCATGGAGGTGCATAGTGCTGGCTGCTCAGCAATAATGATCAGGAATCAAAATGCACATTCCCTTCGATGCAGAAATTCCACTTTAGGAATTTACTTTCCTGGTATGCTCGTGAGTTTATTCATGGCAGCATGACCTGAAATAACAAAAGACTGGAAACTACCTGAATATCCATCTACAGGAGTCTCCTGGTAGCACAATGCCCTAAGGAATTTTGTCCACGGAGATACTGGTCCAAACCTGGGTCATAGCAGTCTTGGAGATTAGTTTACCAGAACATTCTGTGGTAAGGGTAGGGCATTGCACACATGGGGACCCAGAACAGGTAAGTTTGGGGTCAGAAAAGAGAGAGAGGAGAACTGGCTGTGGGTGGGGGGAGGATGGGTAGCTATGTGTCCTTTGGGAGAAACAAGTGTGAGAGATGTGTCCAGCAGGTGGGGTTAGGGAGAGGGGACCCTACCCCCTGGGTGCTGGGCTGTGAGGAGCCAAACAGCATGAGGTAGGAGGAGGGCAGCAGTCTGAGAGCAGACACGGAAACTGCCAGAGATAAAAGTTGATTTTTGTATCTTTTACCATTGTGTCCTGGGTGGCCTTGGTGACTCCTCTTGCAGGCAACTAAGTAACAGAGCAGTCCCCCCTCTTCCTGACTGTACCGAGCTGTATTTAGCACACGCTGTTGGGAAAGCTCATTCAATCTGAGTGATTTCCTCCCTTGCCTTTTTGCCTCACATAAATTTCTCCAGTTCTTGGCCTCAGACTTGGAATTTGATTTGCAGCATTTCAATGAAATGATTTGTTGTTTAGTGTAACTGCTCTAAATCCTTGTCTGGCTCTGTTTTCCCCGCCCTTGTTTTCTACAAATCACTCTGAGCTGCCTCCAGCTTCTCTCCCTGAGTCAGGTGCCAGCCCCTGGCTGCTTCCCTGGGCCGCAGCGAGACTGCGGTTAGTCCTTTGAACGAAGAGCTAGAGTGGCCACACTCGTTCCTGAGACAGAGGTTCTGAAAGCTGGGGGGTGGGCTGGCGGCAGCGGGGCTGGGGGGGATCTGCAGGGGCAGAGCAATGGGCCTCAGTTTCCAATGCAGGGAGAGGCATATGCCCATATGCACAGCAGGGCTTTGGAATTTCACCATGGTTAGTGGCATGCTAAGTTCACATACACACACACCCCCCCCCCCACCAGGATTTCTTCCATATGAATCAGGACCATTAAGCATTTATTCAAGGACTGCCATGGGCATGGTGTTCATTTTGAGTACATACCTACATTTTCACATGAGGCTTTCCAACATAATGGGTTTTTTATTTTTGCTTTTGCTTTTTGATTGAGCTACTTATACTCTTCAAGTGATTCAAGATACTACAAGCCATGTAACTCAAAGTTCTGTAACCTAAAAAAGTTTCAGGAAGCACCGCTTCAAAGGGGTTTGTTAGAAAGAGTACTGGGTTTGGGGCTAGATAACTCAAGTTCAAACCCTGGCCTTCCCAGCAGCCTGACCTGAGGGTCTAAGGGACTAAGACTCTGGCCCTGGATTTCTTCATTTGTAAACTTTATTTACTAATCCCTGCCTACAAGACAATAAGTAAATTCTAGTATATTCACACAATGATGCACTACCCAGCAATGACAGAGAATGAACTATAGTCGTGCACCGCAGAACGGTGTTTCAGTCCACGAGGGACCACATATTTGGCAGTGGTCCCATAGATTAGTACCATGGAGCCTAGGTGTGTGGTAGGCTATACCATCTAGGTTTGTGTAAGTGTATTCTATGTTGTACACACAACAACAAAACTGCCTAATGACGCATTTCTCAGAATGTATCCCCGTCGTTAAGCGACACATGACGGGACTGATACATGCAACAACATGGACGAATCACATAGACATGATGTCGAGTGAAAGGAGCCAGACACACAAGACTGCAATTCTGTATGATCCATTTATGGGAAGTTCAAGATCAGGCACAACGAATGGATGGTGGTGGAAGTCAGAATAGTGGTTATTTCTGAGGGAGCACTGACTAGCAGGGGGCATGAGAGAAACTGCAGGATGCCGGAAAATGTTCTCTATCTTGATCTGGTGGGGTTATACAGGGGCAAACAGGTAAAAATTCACCACGCCGTGCACTTTACACATTTTACTGTAGGACTGTTATACCTTAATTACAGAAAAAAAAAAATCCCCATAAAGTGTCCTTGGCTATGGTGAGGACCAAGTAAACCAGACACACTTGCGAAACACCAAACACGTATGAATGCTTATTGTTAAGTGATAACAATGTGGTAGAAAGATGTTAAAGTCTCAAGAAAGCCATACTGTTCTTTTAGATCAGAACTAATTTGATAATAGAAACTGAGCACTTCTGGGAAGTTACCCTATTTCACTGGAAGGATAGGATACGTATTACAGTCTGTAATATTTCTAATGTTGAATTATAGCAATGAGCATTTGTTGAGTGCTAACCCTGGGCTTGTATCATCTCACTGAATTTCCTAACAGTCAAGGCAAGGTTAGCTCTGCTGCCCTCAGTTCTTTGACCTCTCACCTGGCCATGGAAGTGAGTCAACCACTCAGCCAGGCCCCAGCTCTCGAAGTCACTATGGCTCTGCAGGCAACTAACAGTACCCCTTCTTCTTCCTGGAGTTCTGTGCAAATGGTTACGGCTGGTAGTGTTAACCGTATAATCAAGACCGTGCCCTTAGTGAGAAAGGAGGTGACTCGGTCTGGTCGTGAAGCACGCCTGAGATGGGGAGTGCAGCGATCGAAATTCTACAGGCAGTTAATCTCTATTGAAAATTGGTGGGGTTTAGGAAATTTTCCTTTCTCTCATTTGGGAAATGGGACTTTTTGGTCTGCCACAGAATGCTCTGACCTCCTGCTCCCAAGATAGATTCTCCAATTGAGTCGAGTCCAGTTCTAACTGTGGACCTGCCCCTGACAGACTCGCCTCCAAATATCCTCTTCCCTCGCTAAACCACCTACAGTCTACCTATAAGTCCAGCTCAAGTGCCCCCTTTTCCCGGAAGCCTTCCTTGATAGCCCCTTCCATGGGAAAATTCTCCCTTTCCAAAAACCCAGAGCAGCAGTGGTGTGGCTCCAAAGTGTGGCTTGGATAGTACCACCCTCCTCCACGTCACCAAAACCTCCTCTTCCAAGCTCCTCCAAATAGACATAAAATCTAAACAAAGACAGGGGCCAGCCTGATGGCGTAGAGGTTACGTTCGCTCTGCGTCGGTGACCCAGGGGTTGTGGGTTCAGATTCCAGGTGCAGACCTACACACCACTCATCAAGCCATACTGTGGTGGCATCCCACATGCAAAACAGAGGAAGATTGGCACAGATGTTAGCTCAGGGCCAATCTTCCTCACCAAAAGAAAAACAAACCAAAAACGCTAAACAAAGACAGTATGCTGCTATTCAAATGCAGCTTCAAGACACTCTCTCTAAGCCTGTCTCCTAACCAGAGGCCTCCCTTAAGCCCAAGCTACACAGAAATTCTGGAGCCTTTCAGAGGGCTCAGCATTAAGTCTGTTCTATACATTTGATTATATTTAACACAGCACTTGATTGCATGTTGCTCATACTGTTCTCAATTATTTCTTGTCTGTAGGTCTTGATCTTCAACAAGACTATAAACTCAAGGGAAGAAATTGTGTCACTCTTACTTTGTATGCTCCCCAGGGCCCAGCAGAGGGCTTAACGTAGCCAAGAGAGCACTAGTTACTAAAGGCGTTGAGATGTTCTGCTAAAACCATACTATATTTTGTAAATTCAGCAAATTAATTTTATTCATATTATTTATACTAGTAATACTGATAGTCATAATGAATGATTGTTAGTGTCCTTATTATTGCATTTTGTATTGATTTCTCCACTTGTTAAACACAATTTATAAAAAACCAATTGGACTTTAAACTGCACTGCTGCTATTTTCCAAGGTGAGATTGTACTTTTTCATTACGTTTTTAAAAACTATACTCAGCACATTTTGCAGGCTAATGAGATAAACTGCTCAAAAACAACACTGACATCTGTAGCGTGCGTATCAATAAACATGTTTTAATTCCAATCACGCATCTCCCCACATTGGGTTTAAGTTATTTCTCCTTCTGTTCAAATACCAATTGCAGTTTATTTACATAGATGATTAGCTTTTCCCATGGTCTTCCTCGAGTTGACAGCGGTGGGCTTGGCATTATGGCATTAAGCTTGGACCCTTATGTAGCACAGGTCCACAATTTTTTATCCAAATCCCTTGGGGCCAGATATGTTTTGGAATTCTGAGTCTTTTGGATTTTAGAAAGGTAGCAGATGCCTAAGGCATAGATTTTATAACACTCTCAGCCAGAACTGGGGCAATGCCCAGTGATCAAAAACATTAATAGCTCTACAGTAAAACCTAGTGAAATAATTTTAAGTAGTTTCGCTCTTGTTCAGGTCAGGTTTTGCTCCTAAATGAGGTTCAGCCTCAGACTTTCCGGAGTCAGAGCTTTTTGGATGTTGCAGCTGTAGGTGAGGGCTGCTGGCTGGGCTGGCTTCTGCTGTGTATATGAAGTAGGGTTGGCCACTGGGTTTGTCAGAGATTCCAGACCAGGGCCCCAGTGGCACCATCTATCTCTCATTCCTTCGGGGATTACAATTCAGTTCAGCAAACATTTGCTTCGGGGGGTCTGTATATGCCAGGTGCTGCGAGAGATTTTTAAAGGGAATAAGAAAGGGCTCTGGGGCCGGCCTGGTGGCACAGCGGTTAAGAGCGCATATTCCGCTTCGGCAGCCTGGGGTTCGCCGGTTCGGATCCCGGGTGCAGACATGGCACCGCTTGGCACACCATGCTGTGGTAGGCGTCCAACGTATAAAGTAGAGGAAGATGGGCATGGATGTTAGCTCAGGGCCAGTCTTCCTCAGCAAAAAGAGGTAGATTGGCAGCAGTTAGCTCAGGGCTAATCTTTCTCAAAAAAAAAGAAAGGTCTCTGTGTTAGCTCGGGCTGCCATATCAGATACCACAGGCTGAGTGGCTTACATAACAGACATTTATTTTCTCACAGTTCTGGAGGCTGGAAGACCAAGATCAAGATGCCAACAGCCTGGTTTATCGCAAGGCCTCCCTTTCTGGCTTGAAGATGGTCACCTTCTCCCTGTGTCCTCACATAGCATCTTCTCTGTGCACACTGAGAGAGAGCAATCTCTGGTATCTCTTCCTCTTCCAATGAGGACACCAGCCCTATCAGATTAGGGCGCCACCCTTATGACCTCATAAACCTAATTACCTCCCTCAAGGCCTTATCTCCAAGTACAGTCACACTGAGGGGTTAAGACTTCAACACCTGAATTTGGGAGGACACAGCTCAGGTCACTGTGGGTCCTTTCTCTCAAATAGCTCATAGCCAGCAGCAAGCAGAGGCCAGATCCCAGCTAAACTGTGACATGTGATAGAAAAGAGAACTCAGAGCTGGGAGTGAGCAGGGAGGCAGGGCGCCCTCAGGGAGTCTGGGGGGCAAACAGAGCAGATGACATTTGAGTTGAGCTCTCAGGGAGGGAAAGGGTGGAATTCCACGGGGCATGTGGCAGGGAGGACATGACATCCTGAAGCCACACCCTGAGTAAAGGCACAGCAGTGGGGCAATGTGCATGCGTGGACAGGGAGGGTGTCTGCTTGGGTGATGGTGACAGTCCGTTCTGGGTAGCTGGATTCTCGGTGCTCAGAGAGTTGTATACGAAAGGAGCCCTTTCCCTGCTCTATGCCAGTGTCTGTGGCTACTTAAAGCTAAAAGACATTTCCTGTCCAGAGCTGGCGGCTGTAGAAATGTCCAAGTCTCCTACCTCCGACGACTCATCTCCTGGCCCACCACCTGCCTGCTTCAGGTCTTGCATAGCTTCCTCATCGTCAGGGTTCTCTGCCTCCTCACGCTCAGCTCCAGCCTGCTGCTGGCCATTTCAGCTGTTTTCTGGGGCCTGTGTCTCTCCGCCCTGGCTTTATCCCACTTCAGCCTTGCTTGGCCTTCTTAGGTCTGGGTGCTAAGGAATAGGAAAGAAGGCTTGATGGTCACCCTTTCACTCTGGCCACTGATATTTCCTTTTGTCCTCCAGAACAAATAAGGAAACACTTTCTGAGGCCTTGATCTAGGCAAAGCCTTGTGCTGAAAGCTTGGGACCATCAAAGTTGTCTAAGACTTGGTACCTGCTTTAAGCAACTCAGTTGTTAAGCAATTAATTGGAGAAAAACACACACACATACACACATACATGGAAAATATGCAAAAAAAGAAAAAGCATAGTCTCAGCTGTGTGCTGCTGGACATATCCTAAGTCCTCATAACTTCCGTGGCCTTGCGATGCTCTATGTCGCTGCTCCCCTCTGTCCACCTGATTCCACTGATGGTTCTGTCCAGGGCGCCAGGGTCACCTCGAGCACATGCCCTGTATCAGTACCATCTTGCCCCAGGGCTTTCTTACAGCCTCCTGAGCCTCCCACCTGGTGAGGGGAGTCAGTGCCCCCAGGGTACCCCTCAAGCAAAGGGGGTAGGACTAGGGCAATAAATGCCCCAGCCTCCACTTGGGCTGTCCATACCTGCGAGGCTTTCTACACCCTTTCTCAGAAGGCCCCCAGGTGGAATGAGACGCAGCTGCCTGCAGCGGTAACCAGCCTATAACACATTCTTGTTCTGGCTCCTCCCCCGCTGCTCTGCCTGCCTGACACTTCTGCTTCCTGGATCACCTACCAAATAACCGCAGCCAAGTCCTCATAGGCAACCAAACCCAATTCACTTTCTCATCTATAAAGCGAAGGATTTGGATGAGACACTCTCTCAGGTCCCTTTCGGCTCTCGAAGCACCTCAGTTTTTAGACAAGAAAAGTGAATTCCAGGAAGTCCTGCCGGAGATCACACAGCTGATTAATGGTACATGGGGCAAGAATCTAGCATGAAACTGTCATGTTATGTCAATTGCCCCAAAACCGTATCTACCAAGTCATTTCAAATAAAAGTCCCACATCACAATGCTTGGCAGCACTAAGCTAATAACCCTCAGCCTCTATCCAAAACACACGTCTTATAACTTTATAGAAAAGAATTGACATCGGAGGCATGTTGGATCTCAGAGCCCTCCTCCAGCCAACAGCTTCACAGGAGACAAACAGAATCACATCTTTTTATTGTGACCTGCACTAAGTGTGATAAAATACCCTTTTCCAGTTATCTCAGAGGCTTCTCTACATAGGAATGTATTTTTTTTATCAGATGAAATCCTCATCTATATTCTGAGAGGCTGTTTGCCCAGTTTATGTGAGGTAATTGAAATATCAGAAGGATGGTTTACAGAAGAAAAAGTATTCATGCGCATGTGTGATTTATGGATGTGCTTGATGGATTTGCGACAAAATGCTATGTTAGCAAAAATAAAGATTTGGATAGAGACCACAAAGTGATGGAAATGGAGTGAAAATAGCCTCCTGCTATATGTGTTCAAACAACAAGCCTTAAAGGGCATATTGGTTGATTAAGAGTGCTTTGATAACAAATTGGATTTTATGAAGAAATGATGATGTTATGTGATGGAAAAAGTGCTGAACCAAGAGATGGAGATTTGTTTGGGCTTCTGTTTATTTGCAAATTAAAGAAACCTAAAATATTTGTGATGGGTTTTTAAGCTCTAAAAGTCTCTAATTCATTGATTTTACCTGTACTACCTATTGTGGGGAGGCAGTAAAGCAGAGAGACAAAAGCATAGATTCTATAATCCAGGCTGGGTTCAAATGCCAGCAACACCACTTACTAACTGGGGTGTTTTCCAACACCAAAAACCAATCTGTGATTCTTCAGACACCAACGTTCAACAATTCAGTTCCCTTCTGACACTAACTACTCAGAGTCAGTGCAGACCCTACAGATTAAAGGCTCAGTCCCACAAGACTGTCCCTCACTTCAGAGGCCAGTCAAAAGTCCTGGGCTACCTGTACTTCTAACCAACTGGCTATAAATCGGGAGTTCCTATGACCTCCTTCTTAGTTTCAATAATTTGCTAGAACTCAAGAACACTCTTTACCTACATTTACTGGTTTATTATAAAGGATACAACTCAGGGACAGCCAAATGGAAGAGACGCATAGGGCAAGGTACGGGGGAGGCAGAGCTTCCATGCCCTTTCCAGATGTGCCGCCCTCTCCAGATGTGCCACCCTTCCAGCTCCTCCACGTGTTCACCAACTGGAGCTCTCCATTGACCATCATTATTCAAGCATTTCTATACAACTCAGCCTCTAGCCTCTCCCCTTTCTGGAGCTTCTCCCTTTTCTGGGTGGGGCTGAAAGCTCCAATCTGCTGTATCTTTGTGACCTTGGGTTAGGCAAAGATTTCTCAAATACATCACCAAAAGCATGATCCATAAAAGAAAAAAATAATTTAGACTTTGTCAAAAGTTAAAACTTTTGCTCTTCAAAAGATGTTAAGAAAACGAAAAAACAAGCCTCAGACTAGGAGAAAATATTTGCCAATCATATAACTGATAAAGAACTTGCTTCCAGAATATATAAAGAAGTCTTACAACTTAGTAATCAGAAGACAAACAACCCAATTAGAAAATGGGGAAAAAATATTTGAATAGACACTTCACAAAACAAGAAGCCATGTTGGAGACTGGCTACCACACTACTGTTACCTCTCACCTGGGTTACTGTGTTTGCTTCTTAATTGAACCCCTGTTTCAGTCTCCCTGAAGTCTACTCTCACCCTAGCAGCCAGCAACCCTCTTACATCATATCATGTTGCTCCTCTGCTCAAAACCCTGTTATAACAGCTTCCTATAGCCACATAAAAGCCGGTCTTTACCATGTTCCCAAGGACTGACATCATCAGGCCCCCACTACCTTTCTGATTAATCTTCTACGTGTCTCTCCTCACTCTACTCCAGCAGACACACTAAGCAGACTTCTGCCCCAGGGCTCTTCCACTGGCTCTCTTCTCTGCCTGGGATGTTTCCCCCCAGATAACCATATGGCTGGTTCATTTAAATACCAGCTGCTCAAAGAGATCTTTTTTGACCACCACATATAAAATAAAATAGCACTCCTGCCATTTCCTGTTTTATGGCACTTAACATTCATCTCCTAGTTTCCTCCACTAGGATGTAAGCTCCATGAAAGCAAGAGGTTTGTTTAGTTCTTGCTGAAGTCTCAGTATCCAGAATAGTGTCTAGCACAGGGGCGGCATTCAGTAAATATTTTTTTAACGACTGAATAAGTGGGTTAATGAAAATGGCGGCCAGTCCCAGCTCTGTCTGCAAAAATGCCCTGCTAATATTGTGAATTACTTATATGAGGGAGAAGAGAAAGGAGGCAACAGGGAATAGGCATATTGGTAGACAGATGGAAGAAAGTGTAGCTCTTAATAAATGAACAAGAAAGGGAGGCATGGGGTAAGTCAGGAAAATAACTGTGTGATATGAAGTACATCATTCAGATTCCTAAGTCTATAAAATCTAAAAAAGGAACAAAGTTTAATTTGAAGGAAGAAAATTATGTATAATTATGCAAACTCTGAGGAAAAAAGTTATCCATGAGTTAAAAGGAACATACAAGCATACTGTAGTTAAAAATATTAAAAGACTGAGAAAATCAATATTGATGCTCATGAAACTATGGCGGCAGCTTATTCGGGCACCCCCTCCGCATGGGATGAATGTTTCGGGGCAGCACGTGGTGGACAGACAGGACCTCCTGGATCTTGTCCTGGCAAAGCTTGTTTGCTGCCACCCCTGCTTCAAACTCTCGGCGTTCCTCTTCCTTCTCTGCTTCCCGGGCCTGCTGCTGGTAGGACATCTGCATCTGAAGTTGCCTCCTGTACTCCTGGACTAAACTGGAGCGTCTAAAGTGTTAGAAATGACAAAGTATCCAATTATAAAAGTAAGCATTTGGATTTACTTAGGGCATTAAAATTAAAATGTAACTTGTGAGGTCAAATTAAAATTCCCATTAAAAGCAGAGTGAGTGAAGAAGAAATAGATAAAAAAATTCAATAATGTGTTTATTACATAATAAGAATTAAGATAATCTTAGAAGAAATATTGATTTTAGGGAGGGAATTCTTCCACACTCAAAACATTGATTACTTTGTGGAGAGAGTCCTTGCCTCTCTCCACTCCCTCTCTCGCTCCTCTCTAAGGAAGAGGGGACTTACCTATTGGGAACAGGCTAGTCTGCCTGTTTTCCCCTCTGCTCTCTGTCAGAGGGCCATGGCCCTGCAGGGGAGGCCTGCAGTGGTGTGACATTGCTGGTGGCTGGGTGGGCTAGTTTGCTTCATTCTATTCAGTATTAACTAGACAATTTCCTCCAAATATAAGACACATTTTAAAATTTATAGTGTGACTTTTTTTTATTGTGGTAAAAAAAACATAATATAAAATCTGCCATCTTAACAATTTTTAAGTAAACAGTTTAGTAGTGTTAAGTACATTGCTGTGAAACAGATCTCCAGGACTTTTTCATCTTTCTCCAGAAACTCTGCACCCATAAGTAACTCCCCGTTGCCCCCTCCCCCTACGCCTTAGTCATCACCATTCCATTTGTTGTCTCTATGAATATGACTACTCCAGGTACCTCAGGTAAGTGAAATCATACAGTATTTGTTTTTTTGTGACTGGCTTATTTCTCTTAGCATAATGTCCTCAAGGTTCATCCATGCTGTAACATCTGACAGGATTTCCTTCCTTTTTAAGGCTGATGGTCCATTTTATATGTATACCACATTCTGTTTATCCATGCATCTGTTAACGGACATTTGGGTTATTTCTACCTCTTGGCTATTGTGAATAGTGCTGCTATGAATTCAGCTGTGCAAATATCTCTTCAAGGCCCTGCCTTCAATTATTTTCAATATATCCTCACAAGCAGGATTGCTGGATCATATAGTCATTCTATTTTTAACTTTTTGAGGAAACTTCATACTGTTTTCCATAGCAGTTGCACCATTTTACAATCAGTAAGCTACATTTTAATATCAGCTTTTATCAGAAATAAAGATTATAGAATGCATGTACCTCTGTGGCAGATTCTGTTCTCCAAAGATGACCACAGTAATATCTCCTCTCCCACACACTCTTCTGCAATGTGAACCTCTACTCCCCTTATCAAGAGGTGGAGCTTATTTCTCCATCCCCTTGGATCTGGATGGGCCCTTTTTACCAGCAAAAGAATATGACAGAAGTGATGCCATGCTAGTCACAGGTGTAGCCCTTAACTGGCCTGGAAATTTCATCCTCCTATCTCTTGAAATGGCTTGCTACTGAAGCTCCATCTCAGAACCAGCCACTGCACTGTGAGAAGCCCAAGCCACATGGAGAGGCCACATGTAGATGTTCAGGCTGATAACACCAGAATGGGTTCCCAACTACAGTCAGCACACACTGACAGCTATATGAGTAGGTCTCTTAGGTGTCCACTCCAGTTGAGCCTTCAGATGAATGTAGCCCCAGCCAACATCTGACTCGAACCACATGAAAGATCCCAAGCAAGAACCAACCAGCTGAGCCTTGTCAACCACAGACTCGTGAAAGACAATCAAAACTCACTTTAAACCACAAATTTTGGGGTGTTTTGTTATGCACCAATAGGTACCTGTAATACCTTCGGCCCACACTTTTTTTTTTTATCTCTCGGTTGATTCAGAAGTTGGGCAGGGAAGACAGTTACTATCCATTAAGTTCCCTCACCTCTCCAATAACAGACTATTCAAAAACAGAAAGGAAACACCTCCAGAGAAGCAGTAGCAGGAAGTCAGTAGCGTAGGCTAGACATTGTTAATGCACCTAACTGACAATAGCCCCAGGTACATAAACCATACTCTTTCTAGTAAGAAAAGAGCTTATCTCTATGCACCAAGTGTGGGTGAGTCAGGGGACAGGCCCCAGGGACAGGGAGGGTGACTAGCAATCAGAGGAGATGGGTCCTCTTCCTCGGCCACACTGGTTTCCTGAATTGGGTGCCATGGCCATCAGGGGAAAAGGATTACTATAGTCTGAGAAAGGCCACAAGGAGGGGCCTGCCTGTTTCCTCCACTTGAGCCTGACTGTGGTGATCAGAGGGACACCTGTCAGAGGACGGCAGTGGAATTTCCCAAAGCACCCAGAGCATTTCAGTTTTCCAGCCCAGTGAAGCTACACAACTCCTCCTGGGGACATTTGCATGGAATCATATCCCCATAAGCCATTTCTGCTAATCTTAACTAATTAGGTCACACTGTATTTCAGAATTTATTTCATGGGGGAAAAAATCTTATTTCATTAGGATCTAAGGTTGGTGCCTATTTCATAAAAATTGTTTCTAATTTATTTTATTTTTTAAGATGTACATCTAATTCAATACCTAATATGTATAATCAGAAAGCACACAATGGCAACAGAATTTGATTTTACCAAGATGGTTGGTGCTTACTTTTATACGAAATTTTGTAAACTGACTTGAGCTTTTAGGACAAATGTAATACTGATGTAAAATAACATCGATAATATGTGAACTATGGCACATCGTCCCCTCTCTATGTAAAAATCTCCATAGTTTTTTAGGTAGTAAATAATAATAAAGAAAAAAATCATACCTTGCAAAATTCTCCTTCTCTTCACGGTTAAGCTCTTTAAGACCTTCATTTATGCGTTCCTGTTCCATAGCACGTTCCTCCTGTTCTTTTGCTTTGCGTTGCACTATGAAACACAAAAGTAATGTTTGCTAAATGACTTTTTTCAGACAAGACTTGCTGACATCTTTCTGGGCATCAATGCTATGTTGTCTTTAGAGAGGCAGAGCTTAGAATCACTGGGCTGGATCTTAGATCAATAAGGTAGTAGTCATCTCCACTGAGGGAAGAATAGGGTTTAGGTTGATAAGCGCTGCAATCTATACAGATTTTCTCTTAATCATTTTTCACTGAAAATCCGTGGTCAGTCCTTTTCATACCAGATTGCCACTGTTAGAACACTTCTTACCTTTCTCTTCTTGAGGACAAACAGTTCTTTCTATTGCTATTTATGTTAATAAGAGTTTATTTACTACAAAATAAATATTGGAAAAACAGTATTTAAAGATCTTATAAGTTAGATAAGAAAAACTTAAGCATCCCAGTAGAAAAAAATTATAAAGAAAACAGAGTTCACAAAAGAATAAATATAACCAAAATGTATATATCTTTGGTCCAAAAATCCATTTATAGGAATTTATCTTAAACAATCGTATATAAGCCAAAAAAATTATGTAGACAGATAGTAACCTGCAGTGCTAAAATAGTAGTAAAAGGATTCAAAACGATCTGAAGGTCCATTACTTGTGTTTAGGTAAAGTAAATTATGGTCCATTTTTATAATGGATTTCTAGGCAGCATTACAAATCCTATAATTGACCTGGAAAAATGTTTATGACAAGTGGAAAATGCAGGCTGAAAAACAATATATACAACATGATCCTAATTTGTGGGGGGAAATTATATACATAGTAAAAATACTGGCAGGAAATACATGAAGTTGTGAATAGTAGCTATTGCTGGGTGGTGGAATTATGGTTGACTTTATTTCCTTGTTTATAAATGGTTCCAAATACTTAAATTTTCCATGTTTTCTTTTTTTTTTTAATAAAGATTTTATTTTTTTCCTTTTTCTCCCCGAAGTCCCCCGGTACATAGCTGTATATTCTTCGTTGTGGGTCCTTCTAGTTGTGGCATGTGGGACGCTGCCTCAGCGTGGTTTGGTGAGCAGTGCCATGTCCGTGCCCAGGATTCGAACCAACGAAACACTGGGCCACCTGCAGCAGAGCGTGCAAACTTAACCACTCGGCCACGGGGCCAGCCCCTTAAATTTTCCATGTTTTCTTAATATATTCTAAAACATTTATCATGGATGCATACAGAAATCTTTTTAGCTTATAAGCTTTCTTCTCATTTTCTTAAAACTATAATACTAGCTTAATAATTTTCAACTGCTGTTATCATTCCTAGAGTAGAGAATTAATCAAAGGAACCAAGATGAGCTTTCTCTTGTAAAGAGAATTAGTGTGAAATCTAATGGTTCTCTAATAGTAAATCTGTCCATCTATTGTCTCCCCAGTTCACTGGGCTAAACATGGAACGGTGAAAATCTGGAGACGGCAGGACATCCTCTCAACAAATATTTCCTTTCGTGACCAAGCACTGTTGGAAGCTGAGAGAACACAATGGTGTGCTAAGACAGAAATGTGAGCAAGCCACAGTGAGAGCCCCCGAAAGAGGATTTATTATGAATAGGGGGACACAGAGAACCTCACAAGGAATGAGACATTTGAGCTGGTCTTGAAGGATGTGCGGGATGACTCAAGATCAAAAGCATCACAGGGGAGAGAAAACTACCCAAGCAAAGGTATGGAGGTATGGAGGTGTGGAGATACCTGCAGAAAAAAAAGAGGGACAGCTAAAAGGGAGGAGGAGGAGGTGTGTGTCTGAGCCCTACCTTCTCATTCTCCTCTATAATCACTAAGGCACAAGAGCATTCAGGACATACTGTTCCTTTAACCTTGAGAACATCTCCCCCATGACTGCTCAGAATCTGCTGGGATATAAAACTCTTCATGTGTTTATACTTTATGTATTCAATTAGATAAGTTCTGCAAAACAGAGATCGTACCTTAATCCTTTTAACATCCTCCATAGTATTTCACACATAATACCTACTTAATAAATATTTTGGTTGCTACTTAAATTAAGGCCCAACTATAATATAATTAGGATTCACTTCCTTACACTTTTCTTGAACTTGAAGCTTTCTTGTACACATGACCTCATTCACAAGTTGTTTCCTTGCCTCCTTTTCAAGTCTTAGCTCCTTGTCCTTCTCAGCCAACTTCTTCTTCTCCTCTTCCTCCAATATTCTGTCCAATTCTTTCTCCTGAGCTTTGTCTTCCTCACGCCGCTGTGCCAGATATTGACGATATATCTTCTGTTCTCTTACCATCTCTTCCTTCATAACATAAAAATTACCCCACGTTAAAATGTTTAGGTGTGATAATGATATTGAAGATAAGTTTAAAGACAATCTTTTAGAGCTACAATCCCAATCTTTTAGAGCTACATACTGAAACATTCACAAATAAAATATTATGTCCAGAGTTTACTTTAACATATTCAGGGGTGGTGGTGGGGAATGCGTGGGGGTAGATGAAACAGGAATGGCCATTAGTTGATGTTTGTTGAAACTAAGTGATGGACACAGGTGGGTTCACTTTTTTTATTCTCTGTATCTGTTTGAAATGTTTTATAATACATTTTTTAATAAGTTAACTCAAACACTTTCCCAAAGTGTTTGTCGACGCGATTCTCAAATAATTTTCAACTATACGGCTTTATTTTCATTTATTTTCATCTGGATGGATGAAATCTTAACCTGATAAACAAAGTAAGTCAATACTATTATTATAGCACTGTCTCTGACTGAAAGATGAATCACCTCATACTTTATAATAGCAATTCTCAATCTTAGCTACACTTTGAAATCACCTGGGGAGCTTTAAAAACCATTAAGGGCTGAGTCTCACCCCCAGAGATTCCTATCTAGTGGGCAGCCTTTAAGTTCCCCAGGTGATTTTAATGTGCAGCAAAGGGCGGGAACTGGGCTTTATAATGCAGGCATTTTCAATTGGCTTCTCTGTCTTTCATAGTATTATATTTGTGCTAGTTCATCCAATCTCTGATCTGATCTCTTTCGAGAATATCATAGATCTGAGGTAGGACTAGAAAGGTCTGAGGGTGTAGCTGCACCCTCAGAAAGGCTTATATACATAGTTTCATACTTACTTACGAAAAAAATTAACAAAAGAAGTGCAAAACTTATACTCTGGCAGGCCAGCCCCATGGCCAAGTGGTTAAAGTTCTGTGCATTCCACTTCAGCAGCCCAGATTCACGGGTTCGGATCTTGGGCGCAGACCTACTCCACTCATCAGCCATGCTGTGGGGGCATCCCACATAAAAAACAGAGGAAGATTGGCACAGACTCAGGGCTAATCTTCCTCACCAAAAAAAAATACCCCAAAAAACGTACACTCTGAAAACTAAGAAACATTTTTGAAAGAAATTAAAGAAAACCAAAATAAATGGAAAGACATTCTATGTTCACAGATCAGAAGACAATATTATTAAAATAGCAATTGTCCCCAAATTGGTCTACAGATTCAAAACAATCTCTATCAAAATCCCAATTGCCTTCTTTGCAAAAATCAACAAGCTGATCCCAAATTCATATGGAAATACAAGGGAGCCAGAGCAATCAAAACAATCTGAAAAATAAGAACAATGTTGGAGGATTCACATTTCCTGATTTCAAACTTACTACAAAGTTACAGTGATCGAGACATATAGATATGTGATACTGGCCTAAAGAGAGAGCTATAGGTTAACAGAATAGAATTCAGAGTCCAGAAATAAACCCACACATTTACTGTCATTGATTTTTGACAAGGGTCCCAAGACAATTCAATAGGGGAGAACAGTCTCTTCAACAAATGGTGCTAGGACAACCAGATATCCACGTGCAAAAGAATGAAGCTGGACCTCTACATCACACCATATACAAAATGTAACTCAAAATGGATCAAAAGGCCTAAAATTAAGAGCTAAAATTATAAAACTCGAAGAAGAAAACATAGGACTACATCTTCCTGACTTTGGAGTAGGAACGGTTTTTTAGATATGATATCAAAAGCACAAGCAACAAAAGAAAATATAGGTAAATTGGACATTGTCAAAATTAAATACTTTTGTGCTTCAAGGGACACCATCAAGAAAGTAAAAAGACAAGCCATAGAATGAGAAAACTACTTACAAATCACTTATGATAAGAGATTTGTATCTAGCACATATAAAGAACTCTGACAACTCAATAATAAAAAGACAACCCAATCAAAAATTGGGCAAATGACTTGAATAGACTGCTAATAGATTTCTCCAAGGAAGATATATAAATGGCCAAACAAGCAAAGGAAAAGAAGAGGCTCAACATCATTAGCCATTAGGGAAATGCAAATCAAAACCACAATCACATATCACTTCAGACACACTAGGATGGTTAAAATAAAAAAGACAAATAATAGCAAGTGTTAACAAGCATGTGGAGAAATCAGACCCCTCACACACTGCTAGTGGGAATGTAAAATGGTGAAGCCACTTTGGAAAACAATTTGGCAAATACTCAAAAGCTTAAACATAGAGTTACCCTGGTACTCAATAATTCCAGTCCTAGGTACTTGCTCAAGAGAAACAAAAACATATGGCCAAACAAAAATTTAAACATGAATGTTCAGAGTAGCATCATCCATAATAGCCCAAAAGTGGAAACAACTCAAATGTCCATCAACTGACAAATGGATAAACAAAATATGGTATATCCATACAATGGAACATATTCAGTCATACAAAGGAATGAAGTATTCATGGATAAGCCTTGAAACATTATGCTAAGTGAAAGAAACCAGTCAAAAGGTCACATAATATATGATTCCATTCATAGGAACGTCTAGAATAGGGAATCCATAGAGACAGAAAGTATATTAGTAGTTGCTTAGGACTAGGGGTTGGCAGTGGGAAAGAGGGATAAGCAAGATCATGAAAAAGTTCTAAAATTGACTGTGGTGATGATTGCCCATATCTGTGAATATACTAAAAGCCACTGAAAGTACATTTTAAATGGATAAATTGTATGTTATATGAATTCTACCTTAATGAAGCTGTTAAAAAATAAACAAAAGCAATCCAACCGAGAAAAACTCAGTAACAAAAAAAGAAAGAAAATCAAACAATCCAACTAGAAAATGGGCAAAAGACATGAGGAAACATTTCACTGAAGAGACTATACAGACGGCAAATAAGCACATGAAAAGTTGGTCAACATCATTAGCTGTTATAGAAATGCAAACTAAAAACACAATGAGATATCACTACGCAGCTATCAGAATGGCTAAAGCAAAAAATAGTGACACCACCAAACGCTGGTGAGGATGTGGAGAAACTGGATCACTCATACTTTCTTGGTGGGAATGAACATTTTTGGTGGAATAGTAGTAGCTACTCTGAAAAACAGTTTGGCAGTTTCTTGAAGAAAAACTAAACAATGACCTAACAATTGCCCTTCTGGGCATTTTTCCCAGAGAAACAAAAATTTGTGTTCACACAAAAACCTATACACGAATGATTATAGCAGCTTTACTTATAACAGCCATTAAACTGAAAACAACCCAGATGACCTCTAAGAGGTAAATAGTGAAAACAGACTGTGGTGCAATAAACAATAAAAAGAACTACTGACACATACAACAATCTGGATATATCTCCAGAGAGTTATGCTGAATGAAAAATGTCAATCCCAAAAGGTTATATACTATATGGTTCCATTTATATAACATTTTGAAATGACAAAATTATAGAAATGGAGAACAGGCTAGTGGTTGCCAAGGGTGGGGACAAGAGGGAAGTTGGTGTGGCTATAAAAGGGAAATGTGAAGGATCCTAGTGGTGATGGAAATGTTCTGTATCTTGACTGTGTCAATGTCAATATCCTGGCTGTGACATTGCACTAGAGTTTGCAAGATGTTATCATTGAGAGAAACTGAGTAAAAGGTACATGGGATCTCTCTGTATTATTTCTTACAACTGCACGTGAATCTACAATTATCTCAAAATAAAAGTTTAATTAAAGAACACAGTAGCAGACTTCTGGTTTCCAGTCTGGTATGTAAGGAGCTTAGAAGTTGCCACTCTATCCTAAGTAAAAAGCTCAACAAACTGAAAAGCCCACAGCTAATCTTAGATCCAGAAGAGAAGTGAGGGCACAGGGCAAACCACTGCCCCCTAAATTGGAGAGACAGACAGGTGAATACAGAGAATCACAACTCACCGTAGCTGAAACCCATGAGCAGAAACTTCCATAGGAAGCAGTGCTGGGATAGAACGACCTCATCTGTAATAGATGACTTGCTAGAGGCTCAGCGAGTTTAAGGGGACCCAGACTCTAAGAGTTAAAAACTCTAAGAGGACCCAGTCATGGGAGCCCCCACACTTTTGCAAGTTTTACTTCCTGAGTTTTTACCAGGTTCTCACAGTGAATATCAGAGAAAAATCCCCCAATGCTTCCAGCTGAGGGAGGGGGAAAGGAACCATTTTGAAATACACCAGAGCATTCTATTCTTCTTAACAAGGTTTGCCCTTAGGAGACACGATTTAACCAGAGTCTAACATGCTGGGCTTCTATCAGAACCTAACTGACCCAGGAGAAGGGAAATATCCAACTCTGGGCCCCCTCTAGCCTTCCATGTGGGAAAAGGGAAATACCATAATCAAAGCTTCCAATGACGAGGGAGAGTCCAAACCCAAAGGCACCAGCACGAACGATATAGAAGGAGAAGACACCACTATAGACCCTACAGACATTAAAAGGATAAGAAAGAAACACTATGAACTACTCTGTGCCCACAAATTTGATAACCTAGAGAAAATGGACCAATTCTTTGAAAGAAACAATCTGCCAACATTCACACAAGAAAGCGACAATCTGAATAGGCATATGTCTATTACTTTAAAAACTGAATTAATAATTAATAATCTTCTGAAACAGAAATCACCAGGCCTAGATGAGTTCACTGGCGAATTCTACTGAACATTTAAGAAATTATGCCAATTCTCTACAATCTCTTTAACAAGACAGAAACAGAAGGAATACTTCTTAACTCATTATATGAAGCCAGAACTATCCTAATACAAAAACCAAAGACATTACAAGAAAATAGAACTATACGTTAGTATCTCTCATGAACATAGATGTAAAAATCCTCAACAAAGTATTAGTAAATCAAATCCAACAATGTATACACCACAACCCAGTAGGATTTATTCCAGGTATACAAGGCTGGTTCAACATTTAAAAATCACTTAATATAATCCATCACATCAGCAGACTAAAGAAGAAAAATCATATGATCACATCAATAGATACAAAAAAAATTTGATAAAATCCAACATAAATTCATGTTAAAAACTCTCAGTAAACCAGGAATAGAGAGGAACTTCCTCAACTTGATAAAAACATCTACAAAAACCTACAACTAATATCACACTTAATGGTGAGAAACTAGCCACTTTCCCACTAAACTCAGGAACAAAGCAAGGAAGTCCTCTTTCGGCACTCATTTTTAACATTGTACTACAAGTCCTACCTAATGCAATAAGACAAGAAAAGGAAATAAAAAGTATATTGATTGGGAAGAAAAATAAAACTGTCTTTGTTCACAGATAACATGATGGCCTATGTAGAAAATCTGAAAGAACCAATGAAATCTGCTTGAATTAATAAGTATAGGCAAGGTTACAGGATACAAGGTTAATAAACAAAAGTTAATTGCTTTCCTAAATACCAGCAATGAACAAGTGGTATTCGACATTAAAAACACAATACCATTTACATTAGCACCCCAAAAAATGAAATACATAGGTATAAATCTAACAAAATATGTACAAGATCTATATGAGGAAAAATACAAAATTCTGATTAAAAAAGTCAAAGAACTACATAAATAGAGAGATATTCCATGTTAATGAATAGGAAGACTCAATACTGTCAAGATGTCAGTTCTCCCCATCTTGATCTTTAGATTCAATGTAATCTCAATCAAAGTCCCAGCAAGTTATTTTGTGGTTATTGACAAACTGATTCTAAAGTTTATATGGAGAGGCAAAAGACCGAGAATAGCCAACTCAATATTGAAAGACAAGAACAAAGTCAGAGGACTGACACTATCCAACTTCAAGTCTTACTATGAAGCTCCAGTAATCAAGACTGTATGACATTGGTGAAAGAATAGACAAATAGATCAACTGAAAAGAATAGAGAGCCCAGAAATAGATCCATATAAATATAGTCAACTGATCTTTGACAAGGGAACAAAGCAACACAATAAAACTAAGAGTCTCTTCAGCAAATGGTGCTGGAACAACTGGACATCCACATGCAAAAAAAAAAAAATCTAGACACAGACTTTAGACTCTTTATGAAAATTAACTCAAAATGGATCACAGACCTAAATGTAAAACACAAAATTATAAAAGACCTAGAAGATAACATAGGAGAAAATCTAGAAGACCTTGGATTTGGCGATAACTTTTTAGATACAACACAAAAGGCACAATTCGTGAAAGAAAATTGATAAGCCAGACTTCATTAAAATAAAAAATCTTTACTCTTTGAAAGACTCTGTCAAGAGAATAAGACAAGCCACAGATTAGGAGAAAATATTTTCAAAAGCTATATCTGATAAAGGACTGTTATCTAAAACATACAAAGAACTCTTAAAAGACAACAATAAGAAAAGAAACAACCCAGTTAAGGTTGGAGGCTGGTTGTCAGGAGAATCAACTATGTGATTAGAGGGTTGGAAGTTTCAGTCCCACCTCTCTGACCTCTAGGGTAGGGAGAGGAGCTGGAAGTTGAATCAATCACCCATGACCAATGATTTAATCACTCGTGCCCATGTAATGAAGCCTCCATAAAAATCCAAAAGGAGAGGGTTCAGAGAGCTTTCAGGTTGGGGAACCAGAACACTTCCATGTGCCACTGTGCCGGGCCCCAAACTTCATGAAGACAGAAGATCCTCTGCTCAGGACCTCATGTTCTGTATCTCTTCATCTGGCTGTTAATTCATATCCTTTAACATCATTTGTAATCAACTGGCAATGTAGTGAGTAAATGAGTTTCCTGAGTTCTTTGAGGTACTCTAGCAAATTAATTGAACCCAAGGAGGGGGTCATGGAAACCTGTGATTTATAGCCAGTCGGTCAGAAGTACAGGTAACAAGCTGACTTGTCATTAGTATCCTGAGTTGGAGAAGGTTGTTGGAAACTCCAATTTGTAGCCCTTCAGTCAGAAGCCCAGGTAACAACTTGGGCTTGTGACTGGCATCTGAAGTGGAGGGAGGTCTTGTGGGACTGAACCCTTTCCCTGTGGAATCTGATGCTATCTCCAGGTAAATAGCGATAGAATTAAGTTGAATTGTAGGACACTCAGCTGGTGTCCTGAGCATTGCTTGGTGGTATAGGGGGGAAACCCCCCTCCATACATTGGAATTGGGCTCAGAACCCTTATGCTCCACACCATATGTCATTAGGGAAATGCAAATTAAAATAATAATGAGATACCACTACACACCTATTAGAATGGCCAAAGTCCAGAACACTGACAACACCAAATGCTGGCAAAGACGTGGAGCAATAGGAACTCTCATTCATTGCTGGTGGGAATGCAAAATAGTACAGCCACTTTGGAAGATAGTTTGTCAGTTTCTTACAAAACTAAACATACTCTTACTGTATGATCCAATAATCAAGCTCCTTGGTATTTACCCAGATTTTTATGTTCACACAAAACCTGCAGACGGAGGTCTACAGCAACTTTATTCATAATCACTAAAAGTTGGAGGCAACCAAGGATGTCCTTCAGTAGGCAATGGATAAATAAACTATGGTACGTCCACACAATGGAATGTTATTCAGTGCTAAAAGGAAATGAACTATTAAGCCATGAAAAGATATGGAGGAAACTTAAATGTAACATGCATTTTGAAAAATGAAAGAAGCCAATCTGAAAAGCCTACTTACTACCTGACTCCAACTATATGACAGTCTGGAAAAGGCAAAACTACGGAGACAGGAAAAATATCAATAGTTTCCAAGGATTGGGGGTGAGGGGAGGGATGAACATGTGGAGCACAGAGGATTTTTAGGGCACTGAAATTACTCTGTATAATACTCTCTTGGTGGATACATGTCATTATACATTTGTTCAAACCCATAGAATGTACAAGACCAAGAGTGAACTGTAATGTAAACTATGGACTTTGGGTGATAATGAGGTATCGATGTAGGTTCATCAATTGTAACAAATGTACCACTCTGATGGCAGGGAATGTTGATAAAGGGGGAGGCTATGCATGTGTCAGGGCAGGAGGCATGTAGGAAATTTCTTTATCTTCTCTCAATATTGCTGTGAATCTAAAACTGCCCTAAAACATAAAGTCTATGAAAAAAAATAGTACTTATAGGAAAAGCACAACACCCTTAAGAGTTCAATACAAATTTCAAAGGAACAGACAGCTAAATAAATATTGGAATACCTTACTCTCTTTGCCTGACAAAACTATACATATCCTTCAAGGTGCAGCCCAAATACCACTTTCTTAGTGATGTCTTCCCCAACTCCAGGCATACTTAATCACTCCATTTCCTGCAATCCCAAACTGTCATCACAGTGCTAAGGCCATGTTATAGAACAGGAGTTCTCAAAATTCAGTGAGCATCAGAATCACCTGGGGGAGTTTGTTAAAATACAAATTTCTTGCCCTTGCCAAGATTTGGATTTGGAGATTCTGATTTGGAGCCTATGAATTTCTATTTCTAACACCATCCCAGCTGATGTTGATGCTGTGGGTTTGTGGACCACACTTATAGTAGCACTATTATAGTTCATTCTACAAGATGCTGGCTTCTGTAAGACTGAGAGCTCAACAAGGAATCTCCTTTCAGCACAAAGCAGGCACCGAAAAAATGTCTTACTCTTTTTTGCTTCTTTTTATCAGCCTCTTCCTGTAAGTCTTGAAGGGCCATTTGCACAAGCTTCATGTCCAAGTCCTGCTCTTCTCTGTAACCCTGCTGAATTTTCTCTATCTTCTCTTGGAGGGCTTTTTGCAAAGCAGTCTTAATTTCCCTTTTTGTCTTCTGTGTCTTTAGCTTATCCTGTTCATTCTCAAGTTTCACCTGTGCTTTGTCCTTTTCCTAAGGTAGAACAATAATGAAGATCATGCATCAGTACAGTCCAACAAAACAAACAAGTTAATACATTTAGCAGATGAGAATAAAGGGTTTCTTGGAAATACACCTGGATTTAGAGGGACTATAAGAAATAAAATTTGTCTTTTCATTGCTGAGTTAGCAACAAGGCTTTGTGAAATTGCTGTGCGTATGTGTGTGTGTTTGATTACACAGTAATAGTTTTGGAGTTCAAAATGCATAAAAGTATAAAGAGAAATCACCTTTAATCCTAGTACCCATCACCCACCACCACTGTCAACATTTCCGTGTATTGGCCTTTTAGACTTTCCTCTTCTATGCACATCTAGATTTGGATACATTATTAAGCAGCAATAAGAGTCCAAAAATGGAAATGTGCACATCAGCTAAATATAGAAAATTAAATTTTAGGCATTTTGTTCTTTAAAAGTATTCTCTCGGGGCTGGCCTGGTGGCACAGCAGTTAATTTCGCACATTCCGCTTCTTGGCAGCCTGGGGTTCACCGGTTCAGATCCCGGGTGTGGACATGGCACCGCTTGGCAAAAAGCCATGCTATGGTAGGCATCCCACATATAAAGTAGAGGAAGATGGGCATGGATGTTAGCTCAGGGCCAGTCTTCCTCAGCAAAAAGAGGAGGATTGGCAGTAGTTAGCTCAGTTAAAAATAAAAATAAATAAAAGTATTCTCATTGCTCTCATTTTCTTATCTTTCTGACCCTCTTGGCTGTCTTAATTGCCTGGCCAGTCAAGCAGTTTTAACTGGAGCAGCAACGCAGTTAGGCATTGTAGGTTTGGTAGAAAATCTGGGTATGTTATAAACAGGCATCAGTCCTCCTGCCAGAGACAGCTGAACTCCCCTGGAGGGATAAGTACTTGCCCAGCTGGGACAGGAGATGATGTAGCAATAGTGAGGATGGGACACAATTCCCAATTTGACTTGATTTAACCAAGACTCACAACAGGCATGATTACTACGATTACTGATTTGTGAGAGGGGAATTATATGCTACACTTTTCCATTAATGCCATGAGCAGTAAATCCACACTGAATTTTGAAAGTCAAATGAGATAAAGTGAAAATGCTCTGCTGTATCTAAGGAAAAGCAATGGGCATCAAACACGAAAGCCAGTGGAATAGCAGGTTACACTTTTTTAAAAGTAAGGTTGACTACACCAGGAGGAAGCAATCAGCCAAATCCAGACTATGAGATGGTAGGGATGAGATGGGGGAGAGCTGTTCAAGAGTAAGAGACCTAAAACTAGTTTACCATGTCTTGGCTTCACCAGCATAGTTCTGATTTTACACCTGTTGTGCTCAGGTAATGAATTTATTGCACCCTTTCTATCTCAAATGTTCCCTGGTTTGAATAATAAACAGTCACTCTTTCTAAAAGAGACTTAAAACAACCATGTTTGGATTCTGATTTAAGTGTCAAATAATTTAGACAATGATGGAAATTTAATGCTGATTTTAGATGATAAAAAGGAATTATTATTTTTTTCCTCAGGTATGATATTGGCATTGTATAAGAAAATGTTCTTAATTATGTTGTTGTTGAGATGCATACTTGAGATGTAATTAAGGAAGAAGTGACATATCTTGGATTTTTTTAAAAACATGAAAACAGAGCGAGTAGGGAGGATATAGGAAACCAGTACGGCAAATATAACGGCTACTGAAACTGGGAGATGGTACATGGGGGTCATTGTTATATTACTGTGATTTATAAGAAATATATATTTGGTCATTCAGATGACCAAAATACATTTCTCAGATATATTTGGTCTTTATCCACAGTTCCTGGCTCATGGCTCCCAAAACTCTCAGAATTTCCTGAGTGGTAAGAGCAATAGGAGCTTCTGTGCTCACTTTCTGACTCCCATCCCTCCAAGGCTGAGGGCTGGTTGCCAGGAGACCCAGTCATGTGATCAGAGGATTGCACCTCTGAGTCCCACTCAATGGCCGGTAACTTAATCATGACTAGGTAATGAAGCCTCCATAACAACCTAAAAGGACAGCTCATTGGCCCTTTTTTGGAGAGCTTCTAGTTTGGGGAACCAGAACACTTCCACTGCCACTGTGCCAAGCCCCAAGCTCTACAAGGACAGAAACTCCTTGGCTCGGGACCTCACCCTGTGTATCCTTTCATCTAGCTGTTGATTCATATCCTTTAATATCCTTTGTAATAAATTGGTAATCTAGTAAGTAAATAGGTTTTCTTGACTTCTGTGAGCTATTCTAGCAAATTAATTGAACCCAAGGAGGGGGTCGTGGGAACCTTTGACTTATAGCCAGTCAGTCAGAAGTACAGGCAACAACCTGGACTTGAGACTGGCATCCTCAGTTGGAGAGGGTTGTTGGAACCTCCAGTTTACAGCAGGTCAGTCAGAAGCGCAGATAACAACCTGGGCTTGTGGCTGGCATCCGAAGTGGAGAGCAGTCTTGTGCAACTGAGCTCTTTACCTGTGGAATCTGATTCTATCTCTGGGGAGACTGTCAGAATTGAGTTGAATTCTCCAACACCCTGCTGGCATCTGGAACTGCTTGTCGGTGTGGGGAAGCCTACACACACACATTGGAATTGGGTCGAGGAACTCTTTGCAACTGTATTCTCCACTTCCATGCATTTGAAAATGTTCATAATAAAACATTAAAAAGGGTGGAATTCACACAAATTCTCAAAAATTACAAAATAATAGGGATAAATAATCTATCAGTAACTGCCAGGGGTTAGGGTTGAGGGAGGTTTTAACTATAAAAGAGTAGCTGGAAGGAGTTTCTTTGGATGATGGAACAGTTCTGTATCTTGATTTTGGTAGTGGTTACATAAATCTATATATCTGATAAAATTTCACAGAACTATTACCCTTTCTCCCCCAAAGAGTGCATGCAAAAACTGATGAAATCCAAAGAAGGTTTAATTTAGTTGAATAAGGAAAAACTTTAGTTGAAAGTACTACAACAATGTTAATTTCCTGGCTTTTATAGTTATAATATATATAAACATACATATAATCTTTGGTTATATAATGGTACACAGGAACTCTTTACTATTTTTTGCAACTTCTTGTGAGTCTAAAATTATTTCCAAAAAAATTTTCAAAACAAATTTTTTAAAGGAAGGTAGAAATAGAGATAGCTAAGTGTAGTACAATAAAAAATAAATATTTGGTCTTTGTCCCCCATTCCTGGCACATAGTTCCTAAAACCCTTGGAATCTCCAAAGTGGTAAGACTTTCTTTTGTATCCTAATGAGATGACTAGTGGCTGGCTTCCCGAGATAGCTTCAGGATGGGGGCTGGTAACCAGAAAGACCAAACTATGTGATTAGAGAGTTGGAACTTTCAGCTCCACCCATCAACTTCCAGGGCAGAGAGAGGGGCTAGAGATTGAGTTCAATCACCAATGGCCTAGGATTTAGTCAATCATGCCTACATAATGACACCGCCATAAAAACCCTCAAATAACAGGGTTCAGAGAGCTGGGTTGGTGAACACATCAAGGTATTGAGAATACGGTGTGCCCAGAGAGGGCATGGAAGCTCTGTGTATCGTCTCCCATACCTTGCCATATGCATCTCTTCCGTTTGGCTGTTCCTAAGTTGTATCCTTTATAATAAACTGGTAATAGTAAGTAAAGCACTTTCCTGAGTCCACTGAGTTATTTTAGTGAACTATTAAAAGTGAAGGGGAGGGTCCTGCCCAGTGGCACAGCGGTTAAGTTCGCACATTCTGCTTTGGCGGCCCAGGGTTCACTGGTTCGAATCCCGGGTGTGGACCTATGCACTGCTTGGCAAGCCATGCTGTGGCAGAAGTCCCACATATAATGTAGAGGACGATAGGCATGGGTGTTAGCTCAGGGCCAGTCTTCCTCAGCAAAAAGAGGAGGATTGCAGCAGATGTTAGCTCAGGGCTAATCTTCCTCAAAAAAGAAAATAGCGAAGGGGAGTCATGAGAACCTCTGACTTTATAGTCAAGTTGAACAGAAGTGTAGGTAACCTGGGGACCCACTACTTGAAACTGGCATCTGAAGTGGAGGCAGTGTTGCGGGACTGAGACCTTACACCTGTGGAGTCTGATGCTATTTCCAGTTAGTGTCAGAACTGAATTGAATTGGAGGACACCTAGCTGGTGTCCACAGAGAATCAGAGAATTGTTTAGTGTGCGGAAAAACCCCCACACATTTGATGTCAGAAGTGTTGTGAGTAAAAATGGCTCACTACGTATCTTACACCAGAGGATGCACATATATAAGGCAGTTTGGGGCCCAGTATTTTGATTTTCTTAGAGAAGCTAAAATATTTAGCATCGTCTAGTAAACTCTTCAAAAGAAACGTCTCAAACCCAGAGAATGGGGCTGGCCCTGTGGCTGAGTGGTTAAGTTCGCGCGCTCTGCTGCAGGCGGCCCAGTGTTTCGTTGGTTCGAATCCTGGGTGTGGACATGGCATATCAAACCATGCTGAGGCAGCGTCCCAAATGCCACAACTAGAAGGACCCACAACGAAGAATATACAACTATGTACCGGGGGGCTTTGGGGAGAAAAAGGAAAAAAATAAAATCTTTAAAAAAAAAAAAAAAAACCCAGAGAAGGCTTCTAGAGCTCTGAAATACCTTACCTTTGACATTTCTTATGGTTCCAAATTTCAATACTTGAGTTTTCCCAGGAAAATAATACCTTTTTTCCTAAATTTAATGGTGTTGAAGTACCAGTTCTGAAAGCTTTTTTATATACATATAAAATTGCTACTTTTCTGATGCTTTCATGCATTTCCAGTGACAGCTCTAATTTCTGTACAGCAGGGGCTACAATCTTGTTGGAAAGAAATTATTTTTTTTTTTTTTTTTTTTTTTTTTTAAAGATTTTATTTTTTCCTTTTTCTCCCCAAAGCCCCCCGGTACATAGTTGTGTATTCTTCGTTGTGGGTTCTTCTAGTTGTGGCATGTGGGACGCTGCCTCAGCGTGGTCTGACGAGCAGTGCCATGTCCGCGCCCAGGATTCGAACCAACGAAACACTGGGCCGCCTGCAGCGGAGCGCGCGAACTTAACCACTCGGCCACGGGGCCAGCCCCTGGAAAGAAATTATTGATGTTGGTGGCCAGGAGATCACTGTAGCTGTTGTACAGCACTTTACATATGGTTTGGAAACTGCCAATTATCCATATCAAAGAATGGGGGGATGTTGCCAAATTGCCACTAGCCTTCCACGGCATTGCTAACGATTACCCCATTTCATCCTCACAACAAAGACAAGCGCTCTTTTGCCTCATTTTTCAGATAAAGAAACTGAGTCACAGCAGTCCCCTATACAAGGAGACGGCACTGTTAGCTGGGCCTTGAAATGCAAGGCTCTGACCACGGTCTGTCGCCCTGTGAGCCAGCCCAGGCCCATCAGACAAACTGTACAGTAACAGGCCTACAAACTACGCAGTATACCCACTGAGCGGATAATCCTGTGACAAGCATTTTAAAAGACCCACCACAAGGCGCGCCTCTTCTTCCTTCAGTCGTTGCTCTGCCTGCCTTTGCGCCTTGATGCTGGTGATCTGGGCATTCAGCCCCAGGCGCGTGTTCTCCACCAGCTCTTTCTGTCTCCTTGCCTCTTCGGCTTCTCGCTTTTCCTTGGCTAATCGGTCTTCCTCCCAGAGCTTTGAGAACATCTGTTCTTCCACCAGTTTTTGCCTTTTCAGCTCCTCATTAAATGCAACCTGTGCTTTCCGCTCCTCGCACACCTTCTTCTCATGGATACAAGACAACTCAGCACGGAGCTCCTCACAGCGTTCCCTGAAAGGAGAATTTTAAAAAGGCAAAACCCAGCCTTTCAGGAGACACCGCTCTATTTAAGCACATATCTGCACAGACACTGAAGTAAGAAAAGTAAAAGACCAGCATGTAGGCCATCTGAGCAGAGGAAACATGTGAGGGAGCAGCAGGGAGGCAGGCACCATGATGTCACAGACAAAAAATAGGCACTGGAGTCAGGCAGAGCAGGCTTTCACACCTAGTTTTGACATTTTTTTTGTGACCTCGGATCAAAAACTTGCCCTGTCTGAGCCTGTTTTGTCTCTTCATCGGTAAAAGAACTGTCTTTCAAGGTTCTGGTAAGGATCAGAGGTAATGGATGTAAACACCTGGTAGATAACAGAAGCTCAATAAATGATGACTATTAGAGGAAACAGAGGGATAGAGGAAATAGAAGAGGGACGGGTCCCTGCAATATTGCAAGAGGATTAAGGCTTTGGTAGGAAGATAGCCCACATGCATGTCCAAGGAAAGATCCAAGGGTAGAGTCAGCATATTATAGTGAGGCTCCCCCATTGCCCTGATTCCTCACAGGGCACAAGTCCACTGAAGGGGTTTCTGCCAGGGTCGTAAAAACAGCCCTGTTGTTGCCTTTCATACCCAAGTTCATGTCACCATTAAAGAAGAAATGCTTTTTCAGAAAGTGTTTAGACCTTGTCCTTTCTTTCAGTCTTAGTCATTCAAATTTCTTCAAAAGTTCTTCATTGAGCCCATTTTTAATTTAAGAGCTGTGATATTCAACACTGTCTATACTTTAGAATTACTCAGGGATATTTTCAAAGTCCCCCTCTCTCCTTTTCCCTCCCTCCTTCTCAGATGAGACTTGTTAAATCAGAATATCCAGAGGTAGGATGCAGGCATCTGTGTTCTTCCGGAGCACCTCAGGAGATTTGGGCAGACAGCCAAGTTTGAGAACCTCTGACTGAAGGCACTGTTTATAAACATCAAGTCTTCCTGGTTTCTAAATCAAATTCTGCACCAAGAAGCTGAAGTTTGGAGAATGGGCTCAATAAAGAACTTTTGAAGAAGTTTGACTTGCTAAGATTGAAAGAAAGGATGTCTAAAGTCTTATTGCAAGAGTGGCCAATACCACACAAATTGACATTTGTCAAATACTGTTGAGTATTGTTCACCATTTGACAAGGATTAGTCTCATTTCCCTAACTAAACTGGAATCTCTTTGAGGGCTGGGACTCAGGAATATATTTCAGGAATATATGTCCCATACTACCTACCCAATGCCCAATAAATAATTGTTGGTTTAACTGATACATAATCATACTGATTAGCAACATAAGTGATAACCAGCAGTTATCCATATTCTGTGGAAGGCTTAAAAAGATAACAAGCCGAAATTGCTAGATTACCAAAAAAACAAAATACACTTTAACATTGAAAAATGAATTCATCTGCCTGAAAGTGATCAGTGAAATTCTCAAAACTGGCCATGATAACTTATTAAAGTCCTTCCCAATCCTGTGATTCATACTCCTACAAAGTTATTCAATTAATTAAAAATCTGAAGCCTAAGAATAACAAGTATGGCTTATGATATTTTTTCTTTTTAAAAAAATTCTTTCTTCCTAAGTACAAAACTAATACATGATCATTGCAGGAAAACTGGAAAATATAGAGAAGTATGAAAACACTAAAAATAACACTTAATCCTACTACCAAGAGATAACCACTATTAGCATGGTAATGTGTTTCTTTCCGGTCTTATGTATGTACATTTTTATTAGAGTTGAAGTCATTCTGCATACCTATATCTGTATCTCCTTGTATCTTAACTTTTCCACCTAACATTATATTGGGAATGTTTCGTCACGAAAAATTCCTTGAAATAATTTCTAACTTTAAAACTTTATTACAGCTTGCCAAGCTGTGCAACATAGGCTGGAACCTATAAATCACAGTTTATTTAAACATTTCCCTATTTGATGAACATACAGGTTACTTCTTTTATTATAATGTTGCAATGAGCATTCTTTTTTTTTCTTTCTTTCAAAATTGGCACCTGAGCTAACGGCTGTTGCCAATCGTTTTTTTTCTTCTTCTTCTCCCCAAAGCCACCCAGTTCATAGTTGTATATTGTAGTTGTGGGTCCTTCTAGTTGTACTACGTGGGATGCTGCCTCAGCATGGCTTGATGAGCGGTGATAGGTCCACCCCCAGGATCCGAACCAGAGAAACCCTGGACTGCCAAAGGGGAGCTCACAAACTTAACCCCTCAGCCACAGGGCTGGCCCAACAATGAACACTCTTAAATGTAGCTCTTTCTACTTATCTCTGATGATTTCCTTAAGGTAATTTCCTTCCTTAAGAAAAAATCAGAGTACAAAAACATTGGTAAGGCAGTTGACGCATGCTGCCAAGAAAGCCTGAATTAACAGTATATGAAGAGCCCATATCAAGTATTTCCTTAGATCAGTAGGTCTTCAAACTTTTTTTTGCTGAGGAAGATTCGCCCTGAGCTAACATCCACTGCCAATCTTCCTCTCTTTGTATGTGAGCCACTACCACAGGATGGTCACTGCCAAATGAGTGTTATAGGTCTGTACCAGGGAACTGAAACTGGGTCACTGAAGTGGAGCGCACTGAACTTAACTACTAGCCCACTGGGGTTGGCCCCAAACTTTTTTGATTATGTATCACTTTCAGTAGAAAAGTTCTTAGCACCCACAAACAAATGATTATTTATAAATTATATGCCATTATTACTATGTAAATATATTATAAAATTATTAAATATATGCAAAAATTAAAATTAAAAAGAGATGAGATAAAATACATCAAATATTTTCCTCCTCCACCCTAATGATTCACCCATTCATTTGACCTAGGGAACCCTTGATTTAGGGATGCTCACTTTTATCTACAGATAGATAGAATATCTATTTTAACGATAACAATCATTGATAAAAGGGACTTACTGTTTGTGAGTGCTTTATATGGTACTTTCACAAATAAAATCTTATTTCACCCTCACAAGTGCCTTCTAACTCAGATGGGGCAGCAAGTATTATTCCGATTTTAGAGCTAAAGCAATTGAAACTCAGGGAGCCTAAGTATCTTCCCAAGCCACATAGTGCAACAAACACTATTGCAAGTTCATTATTATTATTATCCCTGGTTTACAGATGAGGAAATGGAGGCACAGAGCAGTTAAGCATCTTACATAAGTTCATACATTTAATACAGTATGTAGTAGAGCTGGGACTGAAGACCTGAAGTCTGGTCCTAGATTTTAAGTTCTTTGGTACTTCATTAAATCATGTCTGCCAGTAATTGACAGAGGCAGGACTACTCTCAAGTGTTCTGACCACATCCTAGGGTATTTATTTAATAAAAACACTCCAAAACAAAGCCAAAAAATGCCTACCTTAATCTGGGGTCTAATCACTAACTGTGTATAAATATAGGACACTTAAAAATAAATTTCATGAGGTACCAAAAGCATGATCCATAAAAAGGAGGTATTGATCCATAAAAGAGGTATTGATAAATTGTATTTCATCAAAATTAAAAACTTTCTCTCTATCAAAAACCCTGTTAAGAGGATAAAACACAAGCTACAGAGTAGGAAAAAATATTTCCAAACCCCATATCCTGCAAATGTCTCTGTGCTAGAATATGTAAAGAACTCCCAAAAATTAATACCTAATCCAACTATAAAATGGGCAAAAGACACAAAGAGACATTTCACCAAAGAGGATACACAGATGGCAAATAAGCATATGAAAAGTTATTCAACATCACCAGCCATTAGGGAAATGCCAATTAAGACCACAATGAGATATCACTACACGCTTCCGTTCTAATAGTGACAATATCAAAAGCTGACAAGTGTGTGGAAAAACTTGATCTTGTACATATTAGTGGTGGGAATATAAAATGGCACAGCCACACTGGAAAACAGTTTGGCAGTTTCTTAAAAAAAACAAACATACAAATAAGACCCAACAATAGCATATGGCAATTATCCTAGAGAAACGAAAAACACAAAAACCTGTGCACAAATGTTCGTAGCAGATTCGACTATGATAGCTAAAAACTAGAAACAACCAAAATGTCCTTCAATAAGTGAATGGTTTACACAAACTTACGTATATCCATACAATGGAATACTACTCAGCAATAAAAAGGACAAACTAGTGATACATGCAGCAATTTGGATGGACCTCAAAGGCATTACATTGAGTGAAAAAGTCAATCTCAAAAGAGCACATATTTTATGATTCCATTTACACACTGTTCTTAAAATGGTGAAATTACGGAGATGGAGAAGAAATTAGTGGTTGCCTGAGGTTAGGAATGATGGGGTTGAGAGTGGTGGGTACAACTATAAAGGGGGTAGCATCAGGGAGACCTTTGTGGTGACAGAATAGTTCTGTATCTTAATTGTGGTGGTGGGTTAGCTGGATCTATACATGTGATAAAATGGCGTGGAACTATACATTCATATTGTACCAATGTCAATTCTTTGTTTAATATTATATTATAGTTATGTAAGATATAAATATTGGAGGAAACTGGGGCAGGGGTACTTGGGACCTCTGTGCTATCTTTGTAATTTCCATGAATATATAATGATTTAAAGATTAAAAAAAGTTTTAAATCACTGGTTATCTTGTCATTATTATTCATTTCATTATTATTACTGAAAATAATTTCACTGTTTAGAGGTCTTGGAGCACTAAAAATGACCCATTCCAGGTATCAAATATTATAGGTATGCCACTGAATATACCTAACAGAAATGAATACATGCGTCCACCAAAAGACATGTAGAAGAATGTTCACAGCAGCTTTATTTATAAGTGTCTCAGACTGGAGATAACTGAAATGCCTATCACCTGGAGCATGAATAAATAAATTGTGGTATATTCATACAATGGAATACAAAAAGGAGGAGGAGGGAAAGGGGGAAGAAGAATTTCATCTTGCTTTATATATATAATAAACCTTCAATTATATTTTCAGTAATGGGGCCGGATTTAACATCCTTGGTCAAAATTTAACCCTGGCCCTTCACTCTCATAATTAATTAAAACTATGCTTGCTGTTCTATATCGAAGAGTTGGCAGTATTGCATTAAAAACACTGAAAACAGTTTGTTTTCAGATAAATTATATTGCCGTAGGATATAACTGTTTCCTCAAAAATTCTAACCATTCATCTAACTAGCAAGTTATACAACTTCTTGTATATTCAGTTATGCAAGATTTATCTATGAAATCTATAAAATGTTACCAAATTAATGACTATTTTAAGAGCACAAACCACTTATGAAACTTCATTTTTCTTACTATGTTGAGAAACATTTACTAGGGAGTGGAAAATATATGAAGGGTCCATTGAAATTCACTTGCTGGTGTCCCCTTTGTCCCTCACAGCATCTTTTCCTCCAGCAGCCAGTAGAGAGTGTCCAAATCCTACCAAGAACAGACAGTGAGGCTAGGAAATCTAAGCCTAATCCTGTCTTGGTCACTGCAAGCTTGAAGACCTAGGCAAATTACTATCTGTGGAACTCAAATTACCCATCTGCAAGATGGGGAGAGTGGCAATTCCCGTCTGGCCATATGCATCATTAATCTGGTTTTCTTCACTGCCCTCCTTCAGCAGCTCCCTAAGCCCTGAAATGTCCCATTCTCTCCAATTTTAGCAGTTTAATTTACTCTGTTAGCAGCTGCATCTGCAATTTGTGTGCACTATTCATTGCAATAGCTTACTTCTCCTTTGTACCTCTACTAGGATGGTTTAGGGCAGTCTATATGATTAATAGCAACTTCATGGCAGAGAGAGAGGAGACGGCAAAAGCTTTGTCTCTGAACAATGTCTTGATTCCTCCATATGCCTGGTTTCGCTGTTTTCTCACACTTTGTTGACCTTCAGATTTCTCACCACAAATGTTGAGTGCAGTGCAAAATGAATTCTTGTATTCCTTCTGTATTCTAGTAGACTTTAACTCAGGGTTTACATTTACTTTATCTTGGACCATTCTGCTCCTGAATCCAAAGTAACATGATACACAACCTGCCCCACTCACACTTGGTGACCTGATAGCCTATGTGACCTTCCGTTTTTTTTGTGAAGCCCATCAATCCAGTATTCAATCATAGGGCCTGACACGAAGTAGGGAAAATATTGAATGAATGCTAATGGCTATGTTTTAAACATTTCCAGGTAGTATTTGAATTTTAAAAATCCCTTCTGAAGAAAAAAATCTTTGTCAGTTACTCTAAACTTAAAAGACTGATAAAGTGGATGACTTGGGGCATTCCATGGGTCACATGATGTGATCATCACAAGACATCAAGAGACATGAATGAAAAAAGGGGGCAAAATGAACAAAACATCCTGAGATATATAATAACTATTCTTGATGTTTACACTCTTAGAAGGAAGTATCAGAGTTACTGAAAATATAACTGAGGAATTACATATATAATAAAATTATAAATTATAAATATGGAAATATGTTCTTGTTCTAAGAGCTATAGATCTAAGAAGAAGTGAAACACATTGAGACTTTTTAGTATGTCTTTGCTTTATAGGTAAGAAATCTCTCACAGTTTGTGAAATTAAAAGCACTTGCCAAGCTCTTGATGATATAACACTATAGACCATCTCAGAAGCACTTCCTTTGGTACTTCCATACAAATCTTCCTTCTGTAAGTGCAGAGTATTAGGCTGAAATGAGGGCATAGACTCAGGATATTCCCAGATGGAAAAAGCAAAATGAAAAGAGCTGATGGAGGCAACCACAGGTTTTGACTGAGTACAGTGAAGACCAGGGATCTGAAAACTAAGAGTCACTGTGGATCTGAGTCAGGAAGTGGGTGATAAGTTCAAGTGATCAGACGCCAAGGGTCAGGACACCAGGCAAACAATAAAGAACATGGAACCAAGTACACATGCACTAGTGGAGGTTAATACCTAAAATTCAATAACAGACTCTCACTTGGTACTTCCATTCTAATTGGTCGGCAAGCACAGAACATTAGAGCACAGTACTCAGATAAACTCAGTACCTACGCAGATGGATATCAGCAAGACAGGAGAAGAAGAGTTTTCTACCACTATCTCCTCACAAAATATTGATTTTGATAGTCACCGATGGATGAGAGTACCTTTATTGGAGTCCGGGAGTCCAGTAGAAAAGCTACAGAATACCACTGGAGCAAAAAATCCAATAATAGATAAATTGAGGTTAAGAAGAGCTTCACTTTATCCATGTCACCCTCTCCCCAAGGTGGCAGAGCTCAGTGCCAAGAGAGACCCCCTCAGTCTGCGATTTCTCCCATGGGGGAAAGACAAAGGAAGTAAGTTAGCACCTGACTTCCCCAGCTGCCCAAGAGGCCCAGTTCTTTCTCACTCCACCCAGAATAGTGAGGTGATCTGCATGGCTGAGGAGTTGGAAGAGGCTGAGAGCAGAGCACCTAGGGCTTGGATCTTATCAAAGGATGTGGATCCTCCTAACTGGACTCCTCATGGACTCCATGAGGAAGCCCATCCGTGAGCCACTGGGAATGCCTTTCCTGCAGACCTGCCAAACTGGCCCATGGGCACCCACAACACTCTACAACATGCCCCATGGCCAGCTGCCTGTGTGCACTCCAGTGGATGATGAGTATGAGCATTTGCAGATGGCTAGTGAGTATGCGCAGAAAGTTGGCCTGATTCTGTGGGATTCGGAGAAGCTACAAACTTGAGTATTTCAGGGCACCACACTAGGGAAAACAAATTGGAGGTTCTCAGCATCTGACTTGGCTTTGCAAGATCAAGAGAGGGCATACAATCTTAAGAATTGACCCCCAAGAGAGAACAGCGTGGAGTAGGCACATGCATAGAAAAGATCTCATAGAGAAAGATTTTCATAGAGAAAGCCTCAGAATCCTTAGCTGGGCTGACTGGTGAAGGTATTTTTTTCCTGAAGTTAGTCAATAAAGATTGGAGGAGGTGACTGCTTCTTCAAATGTGAAGAAAGCAATGCTATATTTCAAGGAACACACAAAAAATCAGGGAAACATGACACCACCAAAAGAACACAATTTTCCAGCAAACAATCCTAAAGAAATGGAGATCTACGAATCGTCTGACAAAGAATTCAAAATAATTGTTTTAAGGAAGCTCAGTAAGCTACAAGAGAACACAAATAGATAACCAAACAAAATCGGGAAAACAATACATGAACAAAATGAGAGGTTCGACAGAGAGACAGAAATCATAAAAAAGAACCAAACAGAAATTCTGGAGCTAAAGAATACAATGGATGAAATGAAAAATGCAAGAGAGAGCATCAACATCAGATTTAATCAAGTATAGAAAAAAATCTGAGAACTCAAAGACAGGTAATTTTTTTTTTTTTTAAAGATTTTATTTTTTCCTTTTTCTCCCCAAAGCCCCCCAGTACATAGTTGTGTATTCTTCGTTGTGGGTTCTTCTAGTTGTGGCCTGTGGGACGCTGCCTCAGCGTGGTCTGATGAGCAGTGCCATGTCCGCGCCCAGGATTCGAACCAACGAAACACTGGGCCGCCTGCAGCGGAGCGCGCGAACTTAACCACTCGGCCACGGGGCCAGCCCCTCAAAGACAGGTAATTTTAAATTATTCTGTCAGTATGGCTAAATGTTTGAAAAACGAGATCCAACTATATACTGCTTGCAAGAGACTTGCTTCATTGTTAAGGACACACATAGGCTGGAAGTGAAGGGATGGAAAAAAATATTCCATGCAAATGAAAACCAAAAGGAGCAGGGATAGCTGTATTTCTATCATACAAAATGACTGTAACTCAAAAGCTGTAATAAGAGATGAAGAAGGTCATTTATAATGATAAAAAGTTTAATTCATCAAGAGGATACAATAATTGTTAATATACATGCACCCAACATCAGAGCATCTAAACATATTAAGCAAATATTAACAGATCTGAAGGGAGAAACAGACAGCAATGCAGTAATAGCAGGAGGCTTCAATACTCCATACCCCACTTTCAACAATGCATAGATCATTCAGACAGAAAATCAATAAGGAAACACTGGACTTGAACTACACTTTAGATTGAATGGACCTAAAAGACATACAGAGAACATTTCACCCAACAGTAGAATACACATTCTTCTTAAGCACACATGGAACAGTCTCCAAGATAGATCACATATTAGGTCACAAAAGTCTTAACAAATTTAAGAAGATTGAAATCATATATTTTCTGACCACAATGGTATATAACTAAAAATCAATAACAGGAAGTCAGCTGGAAAATTAACAAATATGTGGAAATTAAACAACACACTCCTGAAAAACCAATGGGTGAAAGAAGAAACCAAAAGGGAAATCAAAAAATATCTTGGAACAAACAAAAATGGAAACACAACATACCCAAAATTATGAGATGCAGCAAAACCAGTTTTAAGAGGAAAGATTATAATGATTAACACCTCTATTAAGAAAAAAGAAAGCTCTCAAATAAACAACTGAACTTTACACATCAGGGAACTAGAAAAGAACAAACTAAGCCAAAGTTAGCAGAAGGAAGGAAATAACAAAGATCAGAGCAGACATAAATGAAATAGAGACTAGAAATGATAGAACAGATCAATGAAAATAAGAGCTGGCTTTTTTATTTATTTATTTTTATTTTTTAAATTTTTTCTAAAGATTGGCACCTGAGCTAACAACTGTTGCCAATCTTTTTTTTTCTTTTTCTGCTTTATCTCCCCAAATCCCCGTCGGTACATAGTTGTATGTCCTAGTTGCAGGTCCTTCTAGTTGTGGCATGTGGGATGCCACCTCAGTGTGGCCTGATGAGCGGTGCCATGTCCACGCCCAGGATCCGAACCGGCGAAACCCTGGGCCGCTGCAGCAGAGCACGAACCTAACCACTTGGCCACGGGGCCGGCCCCTGGCTTTTTTAAAATGATAAACAAAATTGACAAAACCTTAGCAGGACTAAGGAAAAAAGAGAAAAGACAAATAAATCAGAAATGAAAGGGGAGACATTACAACTGACACTGCAGAAATGCAAATGATCATGAGAGACAACTATGAACAATCATATACTAACAAATTAGATGACCTAGAAGAAATGGATAAATTCCTAGACACATACAACCTACCAAGACTGAATCATGAAGAAATAGAAAATCTTAAAAGACCAATAAGGAATAAGGAGATTGAATCAATAATACAAAATCTCCCAAGAAAGAAAAACCCAGAACCAGATGTCTTCACTAGTGAATTCTACCAAACGTTTAAAGAACAACTAATACCAATCCTTCTCAAATGCTTCCCAAAAACTGGAGAGAAGACTTTCAAACTCATTTTATCAAAGCCAGACAAGGACACTACAAGAAAATAAGATTAGAGGCAAATATCCCTGATGAACATAGACACAAATATCCTCAACAAAATACTAGCAAACCAAATTTAACAGTATATTAAAAGGATCATACCCCATGATCAAATGTGATTTATCCCTGGGATGCAAGGATGACTCAATATATACAAATCAATAAATATGATACACATTAACAGAACGAAGGATTAAAAATTATATGATCATCTCAATAGATGCAGAAAAAGCATCTGACAAACTTTAGCATATTTTCATGATATAAACTCTCAACAAACTAGATATAGAAGGAATGTAGCTCAACACAATAAAGGTCATATATGACAAGCCTACAGCTAACATCATGCTCAACAGTGGAAATTTGAAGGCTTTTCCTCTAAAATCAGGAACAAGATAAGGGTGCCCACTCTTGCCACTTTTATTCAACATAGTACTGTAATACCTAGCCAGAGAAATTATGCAAGTAAAAGAAATAAAAGGCATCCAAAACAGAAAGGAAGAAGTAAAATTGCCTGTTTGCAGATGACATGAACTTATTTTTAGAAAACCCTAAAGACCACCAAAAAAACTGTTAGAACTAATCAACAAATTCAGGAAAGTTGCATGATAGGAAACCAACATACAAAAATCAATTGGGTTTCTACACACTAAAAACAAACTATTTGAAAGAGAAATAAAGAAAACAATCCCATTTGCAATAGCACCAAAAACAACAAAATACTCAGGAATAAATTTAACCAAGGTTAAAGACCCATATGCTGAAAACTATAAAACACTGAAGAAAGAAGTTGAAGACACAAATAAATGGAAAGATATCCTTTGTCCGTGGGTTGCAAGAATGAATATTGTTAAAATGTCCATATTACCCAAAGTGATCTGCATATTCAATGCAAGCTCTATCAAAATTCCAATGGCATTTTTCACAGAAATAAAAAAAAATCCTAAAATTTGTATGGAACCACAAAAGACCCTGAATAGCCAAAGCAATCTTGAGAAAGAAGAACAAAGCTGGAGGGATCACCCACTTGATGTCAAACTGTATGACAAAGCTATAGGAATCAAAACACTACAGTACTGGCATGAAAAACACATACACAGACCCATGGAACAGAATAGAGGGCCCAGAAAGCAACCCACACATATATGGTCAACTAGTCTTTTACAAGGAGGCTAAGAACACACAATGGGCAAAGGATAGTCTCTTCAATAAATCATCTGGGAAAAACTGGATATCCGCATGCAAAAGAATGAAATTGGACCCCTATATGGACCATTCAAAAAAATTAACTGGAAATGGATTAAAGACTTAAACATAAGACCTGAAACTGTAAAACTCATAGAAGAAAACATAGGGAAAAAGCTCCTTGACATTGGTCTTGACAAAGTTTTTTTTGATGTGACACCAAAAGCAAAGGCAACAAAAGCAAAGGTAAACAAGTGGGACTATATGAAAACTAAAAAGCTTCTGAACAGGAAGGAAACAACAAAATGAACAGGCAACCTATGGAACAGGAGAGAATATTTTCAAACCATATATCTTCTAAGTGATTAATATCTAAAATATATAAGAAACTCATACAACTCAACAGCAACAAACCCAAATAATCTGATTAAAAATGGGCAGAGGACCTCAATAGACATTTTTCCAAAGAAGATGTAAAAATGGCCAACAAGTACATGAAAAAGTGCTCAACATCACTAATCACCAGGGAAGTGCAAATCAAAACCACAATGAGATATCACTTCACAGCTGTTAGGATGGCTATTATTAAAAAGACAAGCAATAACAAGACTTGGTAAAGATGTAGAGGAAAGGAAACCCTTGTGTGCTGTTAGGGGGAATGCAAATTGGTACAGCCATTATGGAAAACAGTCTAGAAGTGCCTCAAAAAATTAAAAATAGAACTACCATATGATCTAGCAATCCCACTTCTGAGTATATATCCAAAAGAAATGAAACCAGTATCTCAATATCTGTACTCCCATGTTCACTGCAGCATTATTCACAATAGCCAAGATACAGAAACAACCTAAATGTCCACTGATGCATGCATGAATAAAGAAAAATGTCTTATATATATATACAATGGAATATATTCAGCACAAAAAAGAAGAAAATTCCACCTTGGAGACAACACGGATGAACCTGGAGTACATTATATTAAATGAAATAAGCCAGGCAGAGAAAGAGAAATACAGTCCGATCTCACTCAAATGTGAAATCTGAAAAAAAAAAAAATTGAACATATAGAGAGTAGATGGTGGTTCCCAGGGGCTAAGGGGTGAGGGAAATGGAAAGATGTTGGTCAAAGGATACAAACTTTCAGTTATAAGATGAATAAATAAGTTCTGGAGATCTAAGGTACAATATGGTGACTACAGAAAATACAGTATTGTATACCGGAAATTTGCTAAGAGAGTAGATCTTAAGTGTTCTCACCACAAATAAACAAAAAAACCCTCAGTGCTTGTATTATTCAATGACGTGTACATAATTATCAAGACTCAAAGATATAACTACTGTGCATACCCTCTTAAGGTTATACTTTACTGCAAATTAGCATTCCTAAATCATTTTTAATACAAACAAGTTCAGATTGTGTGTGTGTGTGTGTTTTTCAGACATCATTACCTGAATTGCTGGTCTAGCTTTTCAGCCACAAAATCCTGTCTCTCTTTTTCTTTCTTATCTTTTAATAATCTGGTTTTATCCCTCATTTTATCTTTTTTCTCCTCCATTGTTTCTTCTTTCAATTGCATTTCAGTAAAATACTCATTTTCTTCTGATGCTAAAAGTTCACGGAGCCTGAAACAAAATGAAAAAAAATTAAAACTGTCATGTCACACGCACCATTTTACTAAATGATTTTTATTTAGTTAATTTTGATTTCAGAAGTACGTTTAATCATAAATTTTGTAAGAAAGGAAAAAATCATTGCAGTCTTCCATAAAATAAGACTAGTTGCCATTTAAAGCAATAAAGAGACGGATCTGTGCCATATTTTATTTGATCACATACAGATGAGATACGTAATGTCTATCTTCAACAAAAGAAATAAAATGAACATATTTTAGTTAAAGCAACAAAATACGAAACAATATATTCTTTTGCTTTCTATCAAACGTAGTAGGTTATCACAAATGAAAATATAAATAAACAATAGCTACTGACTTGGTAGGAATATGAATATCCTAGCCATGATCCTTACTATTCACTTGGTTTTTAATTGGTCAGTCTCAAGTTGTGGTTTTAGGAATGTTTCACAGTCTGAGTCACCAGGTTTATGAGCCTTACTTGTTTCGTCTTTCTTCTGTGTTGATGATAAAGCCTTGCATGGCATCCTTCATTCTTGCTTTCACAAGACTGTCCACAAACTTGCGGTCATTGTGCTGTTCCCACTCAACTTTCAAGCGATCCCGCTCCTTTGACTTAATAGAAGCCAAAAAAGCATGATGTTTCTGATGGGTACGTTGGAGTCTTTCCAGACGTTGCTCAGCCCCTTGGCCTTTGGGAGGCTTGGCTCTCTGAAAACAAATAACAACTATCACTTATGACAGACCCAAAATCAATTGCATATTTTCAAGTAATCATGACCTCCTCATACTCATACTAAATAGAATTGGGTATATAATACCAATACATCCTGCTACTACTACAGTTTATATGCTTAAGGTGTAACTTATTTGATTCTTTGAGTCTATACCTAAGATGTTATCAAATCAGTCTAAAATATTTCTCCAGTGCCGTTTGAGTAAAAGTTCATGGAATTATAAAGTTAAAAATGTGAATGGAACTCTAGAGATTATCTATCAAACCCAGGGACATTAAGTGATTTGCCCAAGGTGCTCCAAAAGGGAAGATATAGATAGTACAAGAACTAGAGTTCTTCTAATTCCTGACCTTGATCTTGCCACCCACTATGCCACATTGTTTCTCAGGGATAGACAACATAGTTACCACGATCTAAATATTTTCAGTTAAAGGAAGCTACTATCTAAGTATATAGGATATATATGAGTTGTGACAATGAAAAACCGTTTACTAAGAAGGAAGAAAGAAAGGGAGAGAGGGAGGAAGGAGGGAAAGAAGGGAAAGAACAGAAAAAAAGGAAAGAAAAACTGGTAGAACTTGATTCCTATTTCTGTTGTGCCCAGAAGTTTAATGCAAGGGCTATGCTCCTGACATTTCGGGATAACTTGAATTTCTGTAAGTACATTCTTTTTACACAAACTTCCACTAAAAAGATGGAAATGCATATACCACTTAAATACATATTGATACATTTAATAAAATCACATGGACTATATCTTTTTCATCTCTGTATTCCTAGCATCGAGCATGATGTCTACCACCATCGGGTTCTCTATATGGGTGAAAGAATGAATGAATGAAACAATGTTTCTGGGTGGGCTTGATGCAATTTTTGCTCCTCCCGGGGCCACCGTGAAATCCATGTTCTTGAGCTTTGTATTTTCAGCCAGTTTTATCAAGTCATCCTTAGGTGAATATTGAGACTCTGGGGTGCTGATTCACAGCAACAGAATGCTTAACTCATGTAGCAGAGAGTCAATCTGATCATTTACACTTAGAACATCACTGTCGGGATTACCAGAATACCAGGTTTGGGGCTTGGTAAAGGAGTTTCTTGGGGAAAGAAAATCAACACTTGAAGATAGACTGATGAAAACATTCAGGGTTCACAGTACACATTTGGGTACCTAGATATGGTTGAACAAGATAAGGTAGGGTTGAGATGGGTTGGAGAGATGATGTTGGGGGTTATATCACAGGAAGGAGCTAATCCATACAGTAGTCCCCCTTTATCTGTGGGGGATACATTCCAAAACCCCCAGTGGATGCTTGCAACTGCAGATAGTACTGAATCCTATATACATACTATGTTTTTTCCTATACGAACATACCTATGATACAGTTTAATTTATAAATTAGGCACAGTAAGAGATTAACAACAATAACCAATAACAAAATACAACTATAACAATGTACTATAATAAAAGTTATGTGAATGTGGTCTCTCTCCCGAGTCTCATTGTACTGTATTCACTATTCTTCTTGTGATGATATGATACAATGCCTACATGATAAGATGAAATGAGGTGAATGAGGTAGGCATTGTGACATAGCATTATTTTCAGACCACAGGTAATGGAAACCGTGGAAAGTGAAACCACAGGTAAGGGGGGGATTATTGTACCATAATTAGTTAGAGCCTAGAGCCAGTTAACTAACAAACTACTGTTCTCTAATATGTATGGTATTTTATGGATGCAGGTTCAGTGATAATGAAGCAAAGCAGGGTCAAGACTACACCTTGGTCAGGATACACACAGGAACTCAGGCTCCCGGTAGACATATGGGCTGAGAACAGGAACCAAGCGCCCAGCTCATCAAGAATCAATTGTCTTGAGTTGTCAGGGCAGAACCGTGCTCTAAGGTATATTTTGACTAAAGAAGGGAATTGGGATGGAAGGTGGTGAGAAACAGCTTGAGGAGTAGCCAGGGGGTCAGGAAGCCCTTTTAAGGCTTGGGGTATCCTACACAGGACTCTGTCCTCAGGAAGGATCCAGTCTCTCTCTGGATGAATAAGGTACGACCTGGAGTTCTCCAACAACAAAGTGATGCCAATCTATGCACAGTCTTGGCATTACCCAAAACCCACATTGTTTAATAAAAATATAATGTAAGATGGATCCGTAATTTAACATTTTCTACTAGCTGTATTTAAAAAAGTAAAAAGAAACAGGGGAAATTAATTTTAATAATATATTTTATTTAACCAATATATATACAAAATACTGTCATTTCACCATGTGACTCTAAGCACATTTCAAGCGCTCAAAAGTCATGTGTGGCTAGAGGCTACCAAACTGCACACTGCAACTCTAAACCATGCTAAAGTCAGGAGAACAAAGGATTTAATAACTACTTTGTATTTTCAAGGACACTGAAGGCTTCTGTTACTGGAACATCTCAAATTATAGTTGCTAGCATTACAGTTTAAAGTCTTAAAGAACAATGTCTTACAGTCTAGATTTGAGTCTAGCCTCTACCCATTACTGTGATCTTGAGCAAGTTACTTCATCTCTAAGTTTTCTCATCTGTCAAAATAAGCAAATGTCCTTTGAAAAAACTATTTTGAGAATTAAGTCATTGGGTCCCTAGGCGCACTTACCAAATAGCTGCTCCTTTCACTTCTCCATTACTTCAGACGTTACATCTTTTATTGCTTTCTCCTGGAGGAATTGTTTAAGTCTCCTCTCTGGTGACTTTAATTCTTCCCTCACCACAACTCTGCAACTTCTAATATCCACACTTCTTACCACACTCTGAAATCTGAGACGCACCAACTCTGACTTTTTCCTTTTCCTCTTTATTCTTCTATAAGCTCAGTGTATTATTCAATAAGCCTGCTTCTCTGGATGGGTGGTAAATTTTTTTTCCTGTTCCTTATTGGTTCCCAGTACAAGCAATGGCATCTGAGCAATAGCCCAAACCCTGAGCTCTGTGTTCAGATACAAAACCCAAAGTAGATCGGTTTCTATCCCTCATGAAATCTTTCTGTAATTACCACCTTGAACTCTACAGTCTGCAGAAGCCTCCAGTCTACTGATTTCCAGACTCAGACCCTACAGTCCTTGGACCTAGAATAGGGAGCAGGTCTATAAGTTGACTGAGAACTGCCATGTGCACTGTGGAGCATAATAAAACTGTATCCTTCACTATCCCTATCTTTCTTCCATAAAGTGCCATCACCTACAATATAGCACATCAGTATCTACTATGTTAACCTTAAATGGTTTTACGCATGAGCAAGTTGTTTCTGCAACTAGATGATAAGCAACCTGAAGGCAGAGATCAGACTTCTAACGAAGGGTAAACCTCCCATCGTCTTTGTATTCACCCCTATGCACACACAGCAGGGGCTCAAGTAATACCTCTATAATTGCCTAATTACACACAGAGGTTTTCTAGCCTCTAGAAATTAGCTTGTAGGAACATAGGAATCCAGGTGCATGGACCAAACCCATCAAATTCTGCAGCATGCAGCATTCTCCTGGCCTCCTACCACCACCTTAGAGGCAACTAACTGTTTTATTTCCAGGCCTGCAGGGACACTTCTGTATGGTTGTCAGCACAGGAAGAGCTCTACAACCGCTCACAACCCCTCACAGCCCAATCTTCCTTCCACAGATGACTTTCCTAGAGGTGCAGAACAGCCCAAGATCATACAGCTGAACCACCGCCAGCCCAGACCCTGATTGCTCAAGTGCCATTCCTTGTGTTGGGACTCAATTTCCTGCTGCCTGGCACAGCGCCCTTTCCATGACACACACACTCCGCATCGCAAGGAGACAGACCTTCTTCTGGAGGTCTCCTTCAGTCTTGGTTACTGAAAATCCTTAAGATTCCAAGGGGTATTCTCCAAATCGAGAACTAGATATTATCACTGACGCGGGGTTGGGGGAGGGACGGAGTATAAGAGCAGGTGAACGACCTTATTCTTCCTTCTTTCAAAATTCAACACACTGCGTCAGGCACCACTCCCCTCGAGAGAGCCCCAGCTAGGGGCCAGGTTGGGATCAGCTGGACCTGGAGTGCTGGGAGATGCAGAAAGCGGTAGGGTCTCGCACACACATCCCTTGCTTACCACGATCACCACTTTAGGAGTGGGGCCCTTAACCTCGCGCTGTACGATGCCAAATCGCTGGCTGTACATTTTCGAGTCCCCTCAGGATGGGGGCGGTGTCCGCCGAGGTTTCCCCACCGCGGCGACCTGCGAAACCAGCTTCCGCGACGCAGAGATCTGGTTGCCATGGTGCGCTTCGCGGGGTGAGGGGCAGGTGGGTGGGGCGGAAGTTGGTCCCATCACCATGGTGACCAGACGCCGGCACTGGCGACTTCCTCCTACAGCGGAGGAGCTGAGTCTGCGTGGTCTTCATCCCGCCCTCGGCCAGGCCTCCGGCCAACCTTGCTCCCTTCCTCTAGGGTTCATCAGAATAGCAGAAAAAGGCCTCCTTAACCCGAAGTGAAGGCGAAGATCTAATTATACTCCAACTGACTTTGCTATTTATATCCTGTAATCGGTCTAAAAGCATGAGAAACGTTAGCGGACATTTTGTGGGAAGGCTAAATTTTGTGCCCATCTCTAGGTTAATCTTGATGACAGTAATAATCATCACAGGACAACCTTATATTTGTGTACTTCTTTACAATAATTTGCAAGGTATTTTCACACATAAAACCTTTGAGCCTCACAAATATCTTATAGGATTGATGGAACAGCAGGCATTATCCTCATTTTACAGCTAAGACAATTAAGGCTTAGAGATCCTAATTGCCTTGACAGCCCACCTAACCAGTAATGAGACAACTGTTATTAATCTTCCTACTGCACTGGACACAAACCAGGGCTTAGACTCAGGGTACCCTGGGATGGGTGGCTGATCAGATGGTCCAGTAGGGCACTGACACAACCTGGCTGGGTAAAATAAAGACCAAGAGTCTGAGCCAAGGGTCACAGTGGACCAGGGTGAGGACATGGATGAGAAGTGTAGGTAATCAGGCCCTGAGAATCCAGATCCCAGGCAGGGGAACAGGCCCTCAGCACAGGTGGAGACCATAGCTGTACTCCCAGTTAAGAGCAAGGTGGTAGTTAATACCTAAAAGCCAATTGTGAATGACACTTTGGTACTCTGCTTCTCAAGTGGGGGCAAGCATAGAACACTAGAGCACAGAAAAAAACCAGTACCAGTCCGTCACTGACATGTAGTAATAACCGAAGTACAACTACTGTGTATACCATCTTAAGGCCGCAATTTACTGTAAATTAGCATTCCTTAATCATTTGTGATCCACCCACTTCAGATTTTGTATGTGGTACGTTTCTAGATTTGGATTCCACTTCCTGAATTGCTGGTTCAGCTTTTCAGCCACAAAATAATGTCTCTCTTCTCTTTCAATAATCTTTTAATAATTATCATTTTGTCTTTTTTCTCCTATAATGCTTCTTCTTTCAATTGCAGTTCGGTAAAATACTCATTTTCATTTACTGCTAAGAGTTTACGTAGCCTGAAACAAACAAAAAAGACAGAAATTAGACGGTCAGCTCGGTTCCCTGGACGGAGTCTTGAGGGCCAGTTCCTTGATCTTTGGGTCCCACGGGGGCCTGGCCTGACGGCTGGTCTGGAAAGAACCACCCCTCACACCACACCCTTGGGGAAGATGGGAGACAATGAAAACGCCCTACGCCAGCCGCGGGGTTTGGGCGAAGCCGCCGAGATTCAGGGACGCCGGTCGGGCACCCCCCGAGGTCGTACAGCCTGGAGAGTCCCGTCGAAGTTTTCGGCGCGGGGGAAGCCGACCCTAGGCCACACCCGGCTGCCCTCGAACGTCCTAGCGTTGGTCCCGAGCTCGTCGCGCCGCGCCCTCACCCTGGGCGAGCCCGATAATTTAACTCCGATTGGGTTTTGCCGGCTTTACCACCATTTGAAGGGGAGTCGGCTTCCCTCTGGGATGGCCCAGGGAAACGGCGAGCAGAGGCCACGCCCCAGGGCCGCCCAGGCCAGGGCTGGGGGACAGCTGTCTCCAGACCCCAGTGGGAGGACCGCGGCCCCGGCGCCCCCTGGCGAGCCTATTCGGAGGTCGGAGGGGCCGGCCCGGCCCCCCGGTGCGGTAAGCCCTGGCCTTTAGCCAAATCCCTTCGGCGGCCTAGAGAAGAGATTCGCCCAAGGTCCTTGGACAGAACCTGACCTTGATCTTGCTACCCACTATCCCACTTTCTCAGAGGCAGTCAACACTGTTACCACCATCAAGACACTCCCAAAAGAAACAACTAAGTATATGAATCAGCAAACGGGACAATAAAAATCATTTAAAAATAATTTAAAAATACAACAGCTTAGGGATAGAAACCACATTACTTCCAATTCCTATTGTGCCCCAACAAGGTTCACGCAAAGGCTGTCCTCCTGATAGTTTCCTGAATTCTATATTTTCACCATTAAATTCCATGATAAAGTTGGAACTCCATTCACCATTTGTAATACATATTGATGCATTTAATAAAATTGTATGGGCTATATCTTTCTCATTCCTGTATCCCAGTATTAAGTACAGTGCCTACCATGGGCCAGGTTCTCAATACTTGAATGAACCACACAAAAATAGCCGAGACCAGCAAGTTTTTTCTGGGTGGGCTTGACAGAATTTCTGTACTTGCTGGGGTCACCATGAAATCCATGGTCTTCAGCTTTGCATTTTCAGCAACGTAGCTTTATCAAGTTATCCTCAGGTGAGTAGTGAGACCCTTGGGAGCTGATTCATGGCAGGGTGGCTTTGTAATGTATCACCTTGACTAGGCTACGTCTCCCAGAACTCCCTTCCCCGTATGCTTCCAGTTAGGATGGGCCACCAGAGACATTTGCGTGATAACTGGAGGGCAGAAGTGAAGCAGCAGCATATTGTTTTTACACTTGGAAGGTTGGTGCAGGGGCACCAGGCACTGTTGCAGTTCACACATGTTGTCATGTATCTGCTGGCTCACCTCGTTGGTGTGGGGCAGCAGGCAGGCCTGCAGCCAGGCCTGCAGCTGCTCCACCTTCCCCGGAATCTTCCTTCAGCTTCTCTAATTCCTGGGTCAGATGCATATTTAACTCTGTGATGAAGGGCACCAGCTTCTTCTGCAGGACACCCACATCATCGAAGCTGGAGGTGGTGAGAGACTGACATGGGTTCCAGGCCATCCTCGTGGGTTCCAGCTCCTGCTCGTGAGCGCCAATGTGTCCTCGGTCTCCCACACTTTATATCCATCTTCCCTTCCCGAATGCCTGCCCTGCAGACTTCAAGCTCCAGCATTAGATGCAAAGATAACAGCCTTACTGAGCCTGTTTAACCAGCTCCCACAATTGCCTACGGTCAAATCCCTATAATAAATCCCTTATATATGTTGTGTGTGTGTGTGTATATATATATATATATAAAATCTTTCTATTAGTGGTGCTGCTTTTCTGACTGAACCCTGATAAACATGGTAACCAGACTCTTATCTCATGAGTCAGAATGCCAATCAAATAAATTTCACTTAGGATATCACTTTCAGAATTACCAGAATACTAGGGTTGGGTGGTTGGATCCTGAGGGGAGCAAAAGAATATCAGAAAATTATCCAGAGTTGACTCTGGCTGAAGTAGGTGGAGTGAGGCAAAGGAAGGTGCAGAGGGCTATATCATGAGTTACAGCAGGGAAATGGCTAATCTACATCTGAATTATCTAAAGCTGCAGGACTAGGAGGCACAGAGGCTACAAAACTGAAGGAGGCAAGCACTCAGTCCTGGCCCTGTAAAGCTGGCTAAGAATCACAAGTCTAATCTTTTTGGCACTCTATGAAAAATTGGAAAGGGAGGCAGGGGCTGAGCCAAGACTGGCCCTTAGGCAAGACTTGAAGCAGGACTCAGACTCCCAGTAGAAGGGCTGAGAGAAGAAACCAAGCACAAAGGTTATCAAGGGGCAGGGGATGCACGTTGTCACAGCAAAGATGAGCCAGACTGGCAGCTTTACTTCTGAAGGCTGTTTCGGCTGAAGAGGGGTAGTGAAGGCAACAAACAAGATGGACAGCAGCCAGTGAGGAAGGATGCCCTTTAGGGTTTGAGGAATCCTACACAGCACACAAGGCATGGGAAGAACCCAGTCTCTGGATGCACGAATGCTCTGACAAGGTGACCCCATCCATACAGCGATGGCATTCCCTAAACCTCACTAGAGGCAGCAGTGTAAGGGATTTGTTAAAATTGCCTAGGGGCCAGTCTGGTGATGTAGCGGTTAAGTTCGCATACTCTGCTTCGGCGATGTGGGGTTCGCCAGTTCAGATCCCAGGCGTGGACCTGCACACCGTTTGTCAAGCCATGCTGTAGCAGGCATCCCACATATAAAGTAGAGGAAGACGGGCACAGATGCTAGCTCAGGGCCAACCCTCCTCAGCAAAAAGAGGAGGACTGACAGCATATGTTAGCTCACGGCTAATCTTGCCCCCCACCTCCCCCCACAAAAAATGCTTAGAGTAATCCACCTTGTTCTCAAGGTCACTGGAAACTTGTTACTATATTATTATTACATGTTATTGAACATAGGATTACAATTTACAGTTTAGTGGATTGAAGAACATGGCTTTTACAACCTGGGTTTGATTCTAGGCTCTATCAGTACTAGCTGTTTGACACTGGACAAGTTATTTAATTTCTTTGAATCTGAGTTTTCCCATCTGCAAAAAGAGGCAAAACCAATGTCTTCCTAAAAAGACTGTTTTCAGGATTAAATACATTAGGTCCATAGGAGGAACTCCTGTCCTCATTTATTAACATTACATCTTCAATTGCTGTCTCCCTGAGAAAATGTTTAGAGACACTGCCAGGTCTCACCCAGAAGCCATTTCAAATCATTTTTGAAGGTGGCTCATTTAGGCTGTTTTGTAGTGGCTTTACTTACATCCCCTCCTCCACCCCAGCTCCCCCATCCTTAATATCCATACTTCCTCTCACACTCAGGCTCCTGGGATTTGCACCAGTTGGAGCAGATGCACCAACTGTCTGCTCTCTCTTCCGTTTCTGCCTACTTCCTCTATAAGCTCAAAGTACTGAACAGGCCTGCTCCTCTGGTTCGGCGGTAGGTTTGTCCAGTTCCTACTGACTCCTACAAAAAGCCCCCCGATCTATGGTCCAGCCTCTGAGTAGATCAGTGTTGTCTCTCACAAAGTCGGTCTGTAAATATCACCTTGAATCCTACAGTCTGCAGAAGCCTCCAGTCTACTGCTTTCTAGCTCCAGGTTTTTTAAGGTCCTTGGACCTAGAGAAGAGGGAGCAGGTCTGTATGTTGAATGAAGTTCACTATGCGCCAAATGGAGCATCACAAAACCGTTGCCTACTATTCTGTGTCCACCATCTATTTCCCCTTAATTATCCCTTCTCTCTCTTCTCTCTTCTCAAATCTTCCATTACAAACAATGTAGCACATCATTACCTCCTCTGTTCATATGTAATGATTTCATGCGTAGGGAAATTGTTTCCCCAGTTAGAGTATAAGCTCCCTGAAGGCAGGAATCCTGTGTGTCCTGAAGGATAAGCCTTCTAGGGTCATTGTATTCACCACTGTATCTCCCACACTGCAGGGTACCCAGCAGAGACTCAGTCAGTACCTCTGTAACTGCCCACATGCAGACGGAGGAGTTTCTGGCTTGCAGAAACTATGTGCAGGAACAAAGGAATCCATGTGCTTAGGCCAATAGTTTATGTTGCCTGTGCCTGTAGCTTTGTGCGGGGCCTGTCAACATTCTGCAGGAAGGAGCATTCCCCGTCTTCCTCCCATCATCCTAGTCCTTATAGGCACCTAGCCTTTGTCCTATTGCCAGGCCTGCAGGGACAGTTCTGTGCAGCAGCTGAAACTGTTAATAACCTCAACAGGCTCAGGAAAGGCTCAAGAAACACAGCCTAACCTCTCCACAGAGGATACTCCAGGGAGGTGCAGGACTAGCCCACAGTCACGTGTGGAACCAGATCACAGACCCACATCTCAGGACTCAGATCTCCTGCCCATCTACCACTGCCCAGCCCACCTGGTCATCTCTTAGAGACTCCAAAGGCCTTCAAGACCCCAAATGATGATTCTCTGAATAAAAATTTATATACTAAGTCTGACCCCTGCTGGATTTACTTAGGGAGATGAGGACCAGACTTTCCCTATCTTTCTTTTTCTTTCAAATCTCACCACAGGGCACCAAGTCTTCTGCCCAACCACATCCTCAAGGAGAGCCCTGACCTGGACCTCAGGAGGAATCTCTAGGGTCCTGCACATACCCCCTCACTACTCATGATCAGTGCAGTGCAGTGGTGTGGGGACTTTACTTCCCACTGCACTATGCCAAATTGCTGGCTGTACTTTCAAAACTCAGGGCCCACATCTGACCGGCACCCACCCCATCCCCACCTCTCACTGTGCGGGGCACACCTTGGCAACCAGACTGCTGTGTCCCGGAGGCGGGTTCCACCCAGGCTGAAAATCTCCGTGATCTGGGAAAGAATTAATATCATCGGTCAACATGGCTGGTGGGGCTAAAGCAGGGTCAGGGCAGGGTGAGGTGTCCCCCAGCACTGACCACAGGTGTGCCAGCCCCTCCTGCCTCCTCTGGGGCCGAGTGAGAGGTGGAGTCATCTTTGCTCTCCTTCCCCTTGTCCTCCTCAGGGTCAGGTGGCTCTTGCTTCACAGGTGGCAGGCCTGGGTCTACTGCCTGGGAGAGGTGGGAAACGGGCAGCAGTCAGAAGGACAGGGTGGGCCTGAGGAAAGAGTCTCTATCAGCCAGTCTGGCACTGTGCTGACAAATCCCACTGCTGTCACACTTCAGGCACAGAAAAACCAGCTCTCTGCCTACAAACTTTTCTCGTTCCTCACAGATATCCATTTTTCTATTAGCTGAGCAGCAAAGCAAGCAAAGCTAGTTGCCTGGGGAAGATAGGGCATCTGTCAGACAGGCAGGGTAATTCTGTGAAGAGGTTGCAATCAGCACACCTACTGCTCTGCTCAAAGAACCACTGTCATGACCACCCATCACTGACCCCCACCTTGCTGGGGCAGCCAGGCAGCAATACAGGAGAAGTCAGGATGGCTGTGCCCGGTGTCCAGTCTTCTTGGGCATCCGCCTTCTCTTGCTTCACCTGGGGTAAGGCCACAACCCAACTCAGGCCAGGGCACTGGGCCTCCTGTATGAAGGAGGATTGCAGCAGACTTGGTCCCAGCTTCCTGACACGAGGCTGGGTGGGGTTGGGAAGGGCAGGATAAGGTAGGGCCCTCACCTGCAACAAGGCTTCTGTGGAAGCTGGGGCAGGGCCAGGCACCTGCACGGGACTGCTCGCACCCTCCCGTAAGAACACAAGGTCGGTGCCAGGTGGGGGCAGTACAAAGCCACTGCCTGCTTCCTGCTTCATTGGAACCTGGGCACGGTCTGGTCGGGCTGTGGGTGTGGCTGAGGGGGGCTTCGGACGGGGCCGTCGAGTAGAGCCAGGCCTCTTTCGACGAGTGTAAGGTGGGGGCGACCCTGCTCCATCCTCGGACCCTGCCCGGACACTTGGCAGCAGCCGCTTCTGGGAGGAAAGATGGAGTGTTATAGTCATGTGGTGCAATGACTGAACACACTAACCCACCCTGATCAACAAGCCTGTTAATGCCCCAACAGTCCCAGCACAGAATCTGCTTACATATGAGCCCCTCATCACTGAGCCTGCTAATCTATTAGCAATGCCAGTGCCGCCCAGATTCCTCATTTACCCTAGCACAGTCTGCTAATCCTTGGCCAAATACATTGCTTGCCTACCCCTCTGAACTTGCAGGACCCATCTGACCTGGTCAACCCACGTACCAGGCCTGCCCACCACGCCCAGGTACTGGGGGCCCTCACCCAACTTATCCTGCCTACTTGACCCTTCCTGCCCCACACACCATGGCAAACTGCAGGCATTGGCGCCAACGACACTTCTGGCGCTTCTGGTTGCTGCCCCCAAATTTGGGCTTGTCACAGCAGAAGTCGCAGTGGCCACAGTCCATCCGCCGAAGGCAGGCTGCACAGGCCCCACACTTGCGGTTCTGTCGGCGATTCGTGTAAGGCTGCTGGGGGACAGGAAGAACAAGGGGTACTGTCACTAGGACTATTACAGTGCTGTTCCTGTTGCTCCTCCACTAGCCCCATCAGAGGGCGTTGGTTGCACAACAGTCTTAATCTGACTCCTCACTCGTCACACCTCAGTGTCTGCTAGTCCAGTGTCAGGCACTAACACTGTACCGGATGGCCCTTGATACCATTAGGATTGTGACTGCTCTAACAAAGTTATCCATCACTCTATCTGCTAGTCCCCCACTAGCTACCAAGATAATGTCTTTGACGGTCACCTCCAGCAGGATTTTGCTGACTCTCTCTTAGCTCCCATCACTGTGCCTACTATGTCTGTGAGCAGTTTTCTCTCTATTCACCCCACTAGAGTGTTGGTTCATCTGACATTAGGTACTATCACTGCACCTGGTGATCCTACATTAGTTGCTCGCCCATTGTCTGCTCATCCCATACTAATACCCATTACTGTGCCTTGCTGTTCCCCTATTAGGCCCATTGCAAGATCTGCTTCTTTAGAATTAACCAAGTGTCCTGGGAAAGTCTAGGCTTATCCAGGTAGGGTGGGGCCACTCACTAGCTCGTCCTCGTCTACACAGTAATAGATGAACTCAGCAGGTGGCGAGGGGGCCAGGGCTCTGGGGTGCTGCAGAGGCAAATGGGGTGGGGTCAGGGCAGGTACTGGGTGAAGTTAGGGTTGTGCCTTCCCCCTGCCCACTAGGGCCTCACCAGCTCTGGGGATTCTGGAGGCTGAGATGGGGGAGGTGGAGGCAGCGGCTGGGTTCGAGGGCGCCGCCGCTGGGCAGCCATCTTGGAGTCGCAGCCTCCCCTGCGGCGGCCATGTTTACCCTGGGAGAAAGCCAAAAGGGTAGTTTACGCTTGTGGCACCAGGTAGAAACAGGACCCCGCCCCGTGCGGAAAGCATGCATTGGACAGGTAGGCAGAGTGTGGGGGTGGAGCACTCACAGCAGGGGGAGCCACAGCTAGGGGAGGGCGTCGTTGACATCGCTGATGGTGGCGACGGAGGCGGTGGGCAAGGTGCTGGCAGACAGGGACAGGTAGATGGGGCCAGGGAGGTGAGCGTGGGGTGGGAAAGAAAGGAAGACATGAGGTGGGCAAGACCAGGTTGGGAGGAAGCAGCAGCAGCAGCAACTTTAATAGTAAAATGAGCTCTGCCCCAGCCCTGGCCCCTCCAGCCTGACTCACCCGTAGGCAGCGCCGCTGGACGCACCTCCACTGGCGCCTGAGACCAGGGCGGGGAGGGCGAAGGCAGACTCGGCAGCGGCCACAGTCCTCTCGGGTTTGACAGCCCCGGCACACTCCACACCCTCGGCTCTGTGGGGGGGCCGGAGGTGTGATGCATAGAGCCAGGGCTTTGAGGGCCAGGGGCTGGGGTGAGCCTTGGGCACACCCCACCTGCCCGACTCACCCTTTCCACAATTCGGAGGCACCGTCTCCGCTCACACTTGCAGAATAGCCCTGAGGCCACGTCTTGGGGCAGCTGCAGAAGGCAGGTGGAGCAGGCCCCGCAGTCCTCCGTTACCCGACAGGCTGCACACTCCCCGCAGCCCACTCGCTGCCAGGAATGGGTGGGGCAAGGTCACAGGCCCAGACAGAGTGGCTCTAGGAGCACTGCCCCTCATGTGTCTGCTGACCTCACATTAGCCCTCATCACCATATCTACTAGTCCCCTATTTGCCTCATCACTGTATCTGATAATTACTGATTAGCCACCATCATTGAGGACATCACAATTTCTACTGGTTCTCTGTTAACCACATCACTGTGTCTACTGACACCCCGGTAATTCCCATTACTATCTGCTGACCATGGCAGCTCCCTACAAAATGACTTTGACATCCTGTGGATCCGTCACCATTCCTTCAAACCCTCCACCAACCTCCATAACATCCTGCTCCCACAGTACACTTGTGAGGAGGAGGCAGGTCATACTTACCTTAAACATCCTCTGCTCCCGGTTGAAGGCAATTCTCTGCGCTGCAGGGAGGGAGAGGGAAAAAGAGAAGTGGAAAGGGAGCATCAGATATCCGACCTCAACCACTGCCTCTACCTTGATAACCACCATTCAACCTCAAGCCTGACACCAGGTTTGCTCTAACTCCTATCTCCCAGTTCCCTAGGGGCACTCACCTCGGCAGTCCTTGCACAATGTCTTGAGCCGCTGCCTTCGGATACCATCCCCTGAGAAACTGATTCCACAATTCTCACAGCACCTGGGATGGGAAACATGGATGTGGGGCCCTGAGTGCACCTCCAACCACAACCTTCACCCACTTGGCTCACTTTAGGCCAACACTCACCCAGGTGCAGGGAGCGAAGATGGGGCTGTATCAGTGTCAGCCTTCGTCTCATCCCCTGGGGCCTCCTTCCTGACCTCATTCCTCTGAGGTCCAACCAGACGTTTCTGAGCCTTGGCTGGCCTTGAAGGCTTCTTCTGCTTCCTGCTGGGGGCAGCCAAGGAATGGGCCTAGAGATGAGAGCAAGGGCAGGAAGAATGTAGGTCAGTGGGGGTGAGCAGTAGGTGGCTCAACAACTCCAGCCTGGATACCCCAAACTGTGTAGTACCTTGGGGGCTGGATAGCACAGGACGCCTTGTTTGAAGTCGAAGAGGGTCAGGTCACACGCAGGGCCTAGGTATCGGGTCAGCTCTACTTTGCTTCGGATCCTGTCTCCTGTGGGGCTGGGGGTGGGCCAGGATGAGTAGATCCCCAGGTGGAGCTATTGCCACTCCACCCACATAACCCTCCCACTGGGCTGGTAAAGAGGCCTGCAGGGCTGGTGGGATACAGGAGGCAGCCTGAGATAGGCCTGGAAGCCCTGACCAGGCCTTACCACAAATAACCTTGAATAGCAGTAACATACAAGGTTTATAAACACCAGTGTGTATACAAACATTAAGAAATAATATAAATGCAAATGAATATGAAATATTTATAACATATGCTACTAGTAGTATTCTACAGAGATGAAAATAAACACAAATAGGAACACAAATATATTAAATAGCATGTAAATGTACTAGGATCACATACTAAATATACAAAGAAACTTACATAAGAAACAAATATTTAAAAATATACATATAAATAAATGTATATACACAAATAAGCATATTTGTAAATAAGTAAATGCAACTACATATAAAATAAAGTATAAAGAACCAGTTTTGGGAAATGATACTCCACAGGTCTCTTGCATTTCTGCATGTCTTGCAAGAGAAGCACTGACTGCCCTTTGTTATGAACTATCTTTTCAAGGATGTTTGTATAGCCTTGGAAGATAAGAGATAGGGTCTCCTTCCAGAGCAAAGGGAAGGCATCCTTGCTGTCCTAACATTATAAAAAAATGAGAGTCCCTAAGCTCAGGGTTCCTTTCCTACAACACAATCCAGGGCATGAGTAGGTGCTATTAGCTCTCTTTATGTTATTGTCTGGGAACCGGTGTTAGGGGATCTGGCACAAAAATGATATTCTGGATATTGCTATTGCTGTGAGTAATAAACTGTCTTTCATCTCTGACCTAGGAGTCTCATATCTCCTACCAACATCCACAAGACTGTGACATATCCACCTGTTACCTTGCTCTAATCAGGATAAAATCTCTGATCCTTTATAGTTCTTGATAATTGCACTTATAAACTTTGAACGTTTTTTCCAACTTCTAAATACAAAAATAAAAGTATAACAATATAAACAAATGAAACTATATTTATAATTTTACTATATTCCTCCAGGAAAACAGCAACTCAGATACAAAAAAAGTTCAAAAAGAGTGTAAAAATCTTAATATCCTGACATACCTTATAACATATCCTGAAACACCTTAAATCCTTAAATGTAAATTGTTTATAAACATGTATGTTTAGTATTTATAGTCAATTCTCATTATTCACAGTATGTTATGTTTATGTTCTATAAAGTCACCTTGAATGCTAAATTAGTGAATACAGAACAAGTCCTCCTAGCGGAACTACAGGTTAGGTTCCTGCAAGCCTCTGGTCACAACATTTTTGTCAATCGATCAATACGTAACCTTGTTTTATGTATGTTTCTGTTTAAAGACACCTTACTTAATATATCCATCTTACAAATAATTAACTGCATGGCCTCTGGATGACTTAAAGCCAGGAGCTTTGGAGGCTATCTGTGTTATACAGGCTCCTTTGCCAACATCCTTTGATATGAGAAATTTTATATATCCAAGTATATGGGGAAGCCATCCTGGTTTAGACTTGAGTGGGCCTGAATTTTATTTGAACCAGAGAAGCCCGACTTACAGCCTGTGAAATGTACATTGTACATCTGCTTTAATTATTACCCTAAAGAATGTACTCTTTGAAGATAATGAATAAATGCCTCCCTTCTTATGACGTCAGTACTCTTTGAAGATAAGTCTCCCTTCCCATGACACCAGTCATGTTGACCTGCTGTGTATGTGCTAATCTGTAACAAACATCTCCTTGAACCACTGAAGGAATGTGCCCCTGTCATGCTTCATGCATGTATCTTTGTTTTGAAATGGTATATAACTGTGCTGAAAAATCGCTCTTCTCTGGAGCACTTTCTTCACATGCGAAGGCTATGATTCCCGGGCTATAATCCTCCGTTTTGTCTTGAATAAAACTTTCTTTTTACATTATTATAGAATGAATATTGATTATTTGCGTTGACACCTTGTAAAAGAAGCCAGTCTTATCAGCAATGCAAACCTACTCTTCAACATAACCCTTTTGTGGAATAAAAAATAACAGCTATTTTAAAAAATTCTTCCACAGAATCTTCATCTGCAGAACCTGCCTTGCATGCAAATTTAACATTTTTCACAATGTATCACCTTTTGAAATGTGTAAACCAGCAAGCACTACCTGGGATAGGTGTAACATTTTCCTAACCCTGGGTAACACAACTATCAACGTCCTTGGCTTTCAGCCTCACAACACCATCCACTATACTTTATTTTATTGGTCATCTCGTGGATCCACAAAAATCTGGACACTTTTTACCTTTTCCTTAGCTTCACCACATACTATAGATGTTACTTCAGCACTTTCTGGAGCAGCCTCATGTACAAATTGGCATATTTCCTCTTCTTTTTCTAGATATACAGTGTTTTTGATTCATTAACATTGAACTCCCAGCCAACAGCACTGCAACTCACACGTGAATGAAGCATATTTTACGTGTATTTTTCTCCCTACAGCACATCACAAATGTTTCGCACTTAGAACCTAGACAGCCCTTCAGAACTACATTTAAACACCATAAACTGTAAACAGCCACCGTAAACAGCAAAATCACCAATAAAGAGTACCAAAAAGTGAAAAACATGGCACTTAGTATAGACCGCAAAAAGAACAATTTATGGTACAAGAACTGAAATAAGAAGGCCTCGTTCAACCACAGCTGGGAATGCATGCGTCAGGCGACAAATTTTTTTTGCTGCTCTGTGCACATCTATGACTGACCATGAAAGCACAGTGAGTATTGATTTTGGGGTACAAATAAATTTTAATGAGTAGACGAATTTGTAAATATGGAATTTGCAAATAATGAAGAGTGATTGTATATACATAATTTTAACCCCACCCATAAATTGAACCACACCCCTTGATTTCACCATGCCTAACAAAGCTCAGCCCTACTCCTGACTCTGTCCACAACCCACCCAGTACCTCTGGTAATAGGTGTCTGAGCGTCCGCAGGTGGCACCTGACTTGCGAAAGACCTCACGGCGCTTCCAGCCAGGGCCCAGGGCTGGGCAGTCCAGCCAGTCCTCAGCCATTGGGGCCACAGGAAGCAGCAGCAGCCTGCAATGTGGAGGGGTCAATGGGAGAAACTGAGGCTCTAGGAGAAGAAATGCTGTGCCCCAGGCCACACAAACCCACTGATATCTATTAATGCTTGTGCAAGACCTGGGACCTGCCACAGGCAACTGGCCAATATAAGCAACAGAAAACCCCCATTCTCCCCTGTCCTGGGCCCAGGAGCTTGTCACTCCTCCCACTTCTTGACACAGTAGCCCCATCCTCAACTCAGGGGTTCTCATTCCTCACAGCGTCCTGACGCCCTATTCTCCATCCTCAGCCTGAGAGCCCATCATTTTTCCCCACTGCCAACCTAGGAAACTTTCATCCTTCCCCCGCATTTCTCCCTATCCTTGGCCCAGGAGACACTCTGTCTTTGACCTCCTGGCCCCATTCCTCCCCTTTGTCACCCCAAAACCTCCATACTCCCCATCCTCAGCTCAAGAGGCCCTCATTCCGCTTGTCCCCAGACCGAGATCCTAGTACCCTGCCTCAGTGTTCTGACCTCCTATTCACTCCCTTCCTTGACCCAGGAGTCCCCAGTTTCTCTCTTTCAGTCTTTTAACCCTCCCATTCCTTCCCTGTCTGATGTCCTCTTATCCTGCTACCTCAGTGTCACTGCCTTGATTTCCTCTGTGTCCTCTGCCAGAGAGCCCCTAACTCCTCCGTATCCTTGACCTGAACAGTCCCTCATTCCTTCTGTCCCTCAGCCTAAAAGCCTCCCCCACTTAGTTTCCCTTTCTGTCACTGTTCTGAGCCACATTACTCCCCAATCTCAGCCCCCAAACCTCCCTATTCCTCTTCTCTGCAGCTGAACACTTCCCTCACTCCTTCCCTTCAGCGTCCTCACCCTGCATTCCTCTCATCAGCCTGAGAGACCCTGATTTCTCCTCTCAGCATTCTGAACTCCCTCCCTGTTCCTGTCCCGGGATCATGCCATTCCTAACTGTCAGCGTTCTGACTTATCTGTCCTCGTCTTCCATATACGTCCCTCTTTCCTCCTTCTTCAGCATCCCACGCCCCCCTTTCTCTCCTTCATCTGCATGAGGGCGCCTCATTTCTCCCCCTCGGCGCTCTGAACTCCCACTTCTCTCTCTTTTACCTGAAAGGCCCCGATGTGTCCCCTCAGCGTTTGAATCCTCCCCCATTCCTCTCCGTCCTCGTCTAGGATCCCGACACTTCCAACTGTCAGCGTTCTGAGCCCCATTCCTCCCTGTACCCCGCCTAAATCTCCCCATTCCTCCCCTTCAATATTCCGACGCCGCCATTCCTCCCACTCATCGGCCTGAGGGCCCTTCATTCCTCTCCGTCAGCGTTCTGAGCCTCAATTCTTCCCTATCCTCCGCCTGAGCGCTCTCCACTTCCACCCCCACGACTGTCTCACCAGTTCGGCACTGGGCCAGTAGCTCCCGCCGCTCTAGGTCCGCAGACCCATGACAACGGTCCCGCCTGTAACTCCCGCCTTGCCCTGCTCTTCTTCTTCCTCCTCTGCAGCCTCTTCCTCTCAAGCGGTAGCTGTCGCCGCCGCGGCCGTTCGTTGCTCCCGGAACCGGAAATACACTGCCTGCCTCTTGGGCTCCGCCCCCGGCGAGACGCCTGCGCGCTAATGCCCCGCTGGCACTTGCCCTTAGTAGGGAGGACCCCCGCGCCTGCGTACTGAGTCCTAGAGCGGCGCGCGCCCCTTGCCAAGGACCTGCTACGCTTGCGTGCTGACGTCCAACTGCTGCCTGCGCCCCTATCGGAGCACCTGCGCTCTTCGCGTCGCCAACCAGCGCTTTCTCCCCACCCCGCCCTCCTCATTTGCGCCTGCGCTCTCCAGTCCCGCCCTAAGGGGGCGTGGAGGGTTCGGGTTGGCTCTGCGCTCCAGGTTTCCTAGACCACCTCCGCAAGGAGTAACCGGGAGGGAGGGACTCCGAAGGTTGGGGGTGCTCCGAAGGCTGGGACTGTGTCGGAGCCCTCCTCTCCCACCTCCTGCCTGGGTCGAGCCTGTGCTCTCCAGTCCTTCGGAACATCCCCCCAGGCCTATTGTGTCCCGCTGTCCTCCCCGCTGCACAGTCGCAGGAGCGCGGAGACGAGTCCCGCCGCGCGCTGGCCCCGCTCCTCCGCGGGAACCCGGGAGGCGGCGATGCCGCGCCGCAGGTAAACAGGCCAGGTCCGCGCAACCGACGAGGGCGGGTCCATCCCGGAAAGGCCGCGCTGTGGGGCCGACTGGACCCGACGAGAGGGCGGGGTGGGCTCCTGCTGTATACATTTCCGAAAAGGGGTTTGTAGGGAAAGAGGGGGCCTCGTGTCCGTCATTGAGTACACCTCTGGTCTGGAGAATATTAACGCTGACACAGGAGTGGTAAATCAGCCACACACTGAGTGCTGTGCACCCACTGTCTCAAAATGAGAGGCAGAGAATGTAGGTCACTAGGCTCTCTCTCAGCAGGTCATATCCCACAGCCCAAGGGGCAGTCTGCAGAGCACAGAGTGGGTGCCAACTGTACACCTGCAGCCCTGCACATATGCTGCAGCCCTCCTGAGTACAGGTGTGCCATGGCCCATCTACCTTAGGGGTTTGGGAATGTAGTTACAACTGAATAAACTGTGGAGGCCATCAGTAGTAATCTTTCTTGCTTCTTCAAAATTTTATTAACAAAACCAGAGGATGGGGGAGGCAAGGGTGAGCAGACTCCACAGTCTCACCCAGGCAGAGAGAATGGAGAGACAGAGAATAGACAAAAACGGGAGGAAATTCTGAGACCCTCTGGAAAGGGCAGATGGGCAAATGGTGGATGGGCACAGGGAGAAACTCAGGGACCATTGGAGAAACAGATGAATGGCAGAACAGTCAAATGGGGAATTCAGGCACTCCTGCCTGGAATGCAGGGTGTGAGGACATCTGGGCCAGTGAGGCTCAGCGGTCGGCACTGGAGCGCAGGTCTGTAGTGAGTGGGTCATGCTGGATCGTTTGGTGCAGCATGAGGGCCAGTAGTCCTGCCCGGTTCGTCATGGCTGTGCGTACATTGCGCTCCTGTTCAAACAACTCGTCCAGCTTGTACCACTGCCAGGAGAGCAGAGGAGCCATGAGAAGGGGTTCCAGAAGCCCTGCCTGACCCTGGCCACATCCAGCATCAAAACCTACCACGCGCACCCGCTCCAGGTCCACTTCAGCACGCCGCAACTTCTCCCAGCAGTAATGGCGGTTGCACTGGCGCTTGGGCAGGCGGCAGAAGTCACCTGTGAGCTCAAAGACGTCACGTACAAGGGGGCACCCGCATACCTCATCGGCTGGCACCTGCAGGGAAAGCAGGGGATGGGGATGAATGTGAGGTGGTAAGCCAGGAAGGAGGACAGGAATGGGGGAGTGGTCAGGGAGGGAGGAGGGAAGGAATGGAGAGTTCAGGGGAGGGTGGAGAGGAGTAGAAAAGGGAAGGACTAGAGGATAAAGAGGCAGGGAAAGGGGAGGCCTAGGAGGTGATGACACAGGAAAAAGGAGAGGAATGAAGAGTGATGAGGCAGGGAAAGGGGGGTTATGGAAATGGTCATGTAGGAAAAAGGCAAAGAAGCAGGGGAGGTGAGGAAGGAAGAGCTAAATGTGGGGCAAGAGGAGGGGAGGAGGGACAGAATGCGGCAGAGTTGAGGGAAAACCTTACTTTGGGGTCCCGTGAGTGCTCGGGGCACAGGACCTGGAGCCGCTTACAGTATGTCTTGCTCTGAGGATTGTAGACATCACAGAAGAGTCGTGTAGCCCTGGGGGTTTGGAGTAGAGAGAGGGTAGTGGAGGGAGAGAAGAAGGGGGGCCACCTATCCTTGCCCACACCCATATGCTGCCCCACCATTCCACTTCTGATCCCAGCCTTAACCTCCCTCCTCTGACTCCGCGTGGCGCCCACACTCACCCCTCAATGCGCGTGGGGTACATGGACCCAAAGGACGTCTGGCTCTCATACTGGAGGGATGAGCACAAGTGGAGGGAACTGTGGATGTGCGCTGCATGCCCTCCCAAAACAACACCCAGAAAACACATCTGACCCCCATGGGCCCACTGAGGTTCCCACAGCCCTCAGGCTGACACCCCGACCTTGGCGTAGCAGCGCTCCATGTGACGCAAGGCAACACGTGGGTTGATGGGGTGTCCACAGGAGACGCAGAAGATCTGCAGGTCCGTGTCATCACTGTCACCCTCATTGCTCTGCATGAGGTGGAAGCAACAATGAGGCCAGGCAGGACCAGGTACTGGGCCCTGCACTACCATGCCCATACTTGCTCACCTCCTCGTCCTCACGCACTGCCTGCTGCTTGGCACGCAGAATGATGGCCTCAAGCTCATGGAATCGGCGCTCCATTTCCTGAAGGCGGGTTCGGGCGCTCTGTTGCTCACGGCGAATGCGTTCGAGCAGCTTCTTGCCATGCTCCTCAGCAATGCAGGGGCTCTGCTGCCACTGCTGGATGCGCTGGGGGAGGATCTCGTAGATGCGGCTGCAGGGAGGCAGTTGGTTGGGTGCGGGCAGGTGGCAAGCAACAAGATGAGTAAGTGGGATGATGCAAGGATGGCAGAATGGATGGGTGACTAAATGGTGAAAGGATAAGTAAACAGGTGACTGAATGGTAGATGGATGGGCACAACAGTGACTGAATGGTATATAGAAGAGTGAAGAGACAGATGGATAAGTGAGTGGGAGGAGGGACAGGTGGGTGCCTGGTTAACTAAATGGTGGACAGGTGACTGGTAGACATACAGAAGGCTCTGGTCATGCCCTACCCAGTACTGCCTGACTCCCTTAAAGCCCCCAGGAATGACTCACTTGGCTGCCAGCTTCATGCCACAGTCGTCTGAACAATACTTGGAGCCGGGCTGGGCAGGGCGCACACAGCCAGGCCCCAGGCACTGCGGTAGCGATGCAGGGTCCTTGGCATCAGCGCGCTCCGGGTGTTTCCACTTGTCCTTGTGCTTCTGCTTCTGCCGATGCCGCTTGTATCTCTCCTCCTTCTATGGGACGAGGCAGGTCAGGTCAGGATGGAGTTGAAGGCAGCCCCAGACCCCTGTCTCCCCCTGCATTCCATCCCTTTCTGGTTCTTACCCCATGCGGCCCCTGGCCTTTGCCTCTCCCTCCTCACCCTGCCCTCTGCCTTCCCACATCCATTTCACCGTCTCCATCACCTTCTTCTCAGACTTCTTCTCCCGGCGCTTCACATGCTTCACTTTCACTGCCCTCTTCCGCAGCGCAGGATCCAGGAATGGGGACTCTTCTGTGTCGCTCATCCAGGGCTACAAATGAGGCATACACTGGCCCATCTGCCCCTCTCTTGACTCCCCCACCACCTACTCAGTTCACAAATCGGCCTTCCATATTCTCGGCCTCCTCTCTCTACCTTATGGATACTCTCTATTTCGGTAACCTCTACCCTTCCAACACACGACACTGCCTGCTCACCAGGCCGTGGTCATCAAAGGCCCCCGCACAGAAGTCCTGGTACAGGTCAGGGTCCAGTGGTAGGTCTTCATCAGAGAGTGGCTCAGGCGTGGCCGTGGCCTCAGGTGGCTCCTTGACTGCTGCTGATGCTACTGCCCCCTCGTCCTCACGGATGCGCCCTAGCTTCTGTGATGATTGTGGCTGCTGCTGCGTGGGCAGTGGCCGACGAGGCCTTGGCAGGGACTCTGAGGGCGTCACTGGCGAGAGCTGCAGGGCAGAATCTCAGGACTGGCCCTGACTGCCCTGCCCGCATGCCCTGCCCTGCCCTGGGAGGCTGGACTCACCGAGGAAGGGAAGTACTTGTACGATTCCTGTGCCGGCAGGAGGAAGGCCCAGGTCAGCCCCAGATAGATGGAAGGTGGCCCTGCCCTAGCCCCTCCCACAGGTGCTTGGCCCCACCAACTAGCCCTGCCGTGCCTTTCCAGACACACCTGCCCCTTCTCCTCTCATCACCAGGACATGCTAAGGCCTCTGCCACCTGCCCTGACATGCCTGACCACCTAGAAACATCTGGTCCTACTTTGCCCACCTGGGTTTGGTGGGCTCCCCTGCTGGCTCAGCACACCTGGGCATGCCCCAATTCATCTGGACAGGCCAGGCTCCTTCCCATCTGTCTGTATGTAATTAGACCCCACCCCACCTGGCCCACCCATTTTAGCTCTTCTTGGACACACTGCCCCCCAACACCTGACCCTGCCCAACTCCACCCAGGCTCACCCGGGCCCGTAGCTGGCACTGACGCAGCCGGCACTTCTGCCGGATCTTGTTGGGGCCCCCAAACTTCTTCATGTCCCGGCAGAAGTCGCAGTGGCCACAGTCCTCAGTGCGCCGGCAGGCCTCGCACTCGCCACACATGCGGGCTGACCGTTTGATTTGCTGCTGCTGCTGCTGCTGCTGCTGCTGCTGCTGCTGCTGGTGATGCTGGTGGGAGGGACCCAGAACAGAAATCAAGAACTCAAGGAGGACCTGAGATGGGATCACCTGAGCTATCCCAGCCACCACAGCCACTCACCTGGCTGGGTGTGGCCACCAAGGGCTGTGGAGAGGATTTGTGGGGCGAAGCAGAGCCCCGAGCAAGCATGGCCCCAACCCCTGTCCCTGACCCCGCCCGGCGCTGCAGATCCGGATCCGGGGCAGGCCTCTTGCGCCCTCCACCCTCATCCCGGGGCTCACTGCCGTCTCGCTCATTGCTGTCCCGATCCCGTGACTTCTTGTGCCGATAGCGGATCTCCAGCTTGGGGTCTTTCTCTGCAGAGGGGGCAGATGGTGGGGCCAGGGTGGGTTGGCACTGGGGGATCTGGATGGTCCTAGAACTCTTTCTTTCTTTTCTCTCCCACCCACCTGTTGTGTCCCCCTACTCCAGGGCAGAAGTGCCCCTCCTGGTGCGACCCTCTATTATGGCTCATGATGGAGCCTCCATTCTAGCTCACCACAGACCGACAATTACTCTGCCCACAGACACATATCAGTACTCCCCATGACCCGACCTCCCATTACGGCTCCTCCTCCTCCCTCGAAGTCCCACCTCACTGCCTGTCCTTTCCATCCCCCTCACCTCGGCACTCCCGACAGTACCACTCCCGGATGGCCTTGGCCATCTTCTCAGTGATCCGGATGCAGTCCCCATGGAACCACTCATTGCAGTTGTCACACCCGCTGCAGAGGATGGGGTGAGCGGTGGAGATGTGAGGGGCCAGACCTATGGCCTTGCCCAACCTTGCCAGGTGTCAGCCCCGCCCACCTCTCCCCGGCTCACATCATGAAGCAGTTGATGTCCGGTTTGCGGCAGATACAGTAGATGGGCGCATTCTCCCCATTCTCCGACTTGCTGTCCTCCCCAGCGTCTGGAGGCTCTGGGTCTGAACCATCCCCCTCCTGTGGGAGTCCCCCCGTTATGGCTCCTTAGAGAACCCCCATCATAGCGCCTCATTCCTCCATTAGGTTCTGCCATGGCTAGCCACAGACCCCAACACTCTACCGACACATTTCCTACAGGCTCCTCGTAAACCTCCCCCTCACGGTCCCCACAGCCCTGACACACCATTGCTCTGCTAATAAACCCCATCCTTCTGCCCCAGACCTCCCATCGCTTACCCCACTGACAGCCCATCCCACTATCGCCACACTCATAACGGCTCACTAAACACTCTACCGCTCACCCCACACCGCCCCCATCACGGCTCCTCACACACCCCACCACAGGTTCTCACAGACACTGTGATTTACTCCGCAGACTTCCCATCAGGGTCCCCACAGATCCCCCGTTAACAACTCCACTGACACCCCTGTCCCCATTACGGTTCCCTACAGATCCCTTGATACAGACTCACCACGGCTCACGACAGACCGCCCACTACGGCTCATGGCAAACCCCTCGTCACTCTGCCCAAAGAAGCCCCCCTCTGGACCCCCCTGGAACTACCATCAGGGATTCGCACTAAACTTCCATTACGGACCCCCATATGGCTCATCACAGAACTCTGAGACTCCCACAGAACTCACACATCAGAAAAAAACCCAGACCCCCAGACCCCCATCATGCCGCCCACAGACCCCTGTAACGGTTCACCACAGGCCCGCACCGTTCTGCCCACAGACTCCTGTTACGGTTCACCACAGACCCCCAGGCGTCTGCCGACGGACCCCGCCATGACCAATCCCACTGACCTCTACCGCCGGACCCCTCCCCGGACCCGTACTCACCATCTCTCAGCTCCGGGAACACCCCCTCGCGACCCCCGCCAAAGACCCGCGAACCCGCACAGACTACTCGGCAGCGTCCGTGGCGGTTGCAAAGGCGCCCACAGCTACTTCCGCCTCTGGTGGCGCCTCCCGGGCACCGTACTCCGACTGCGCAGGCCCGGTGCGTCGGCTTCACGACAAACAAGCAGGTCGCCCGCCTAGAGCTCCTTCTGTCTCTCAGGAGCCGCCATCTTGACTACTGACACTGTATGGCGTCCGAGTCTATACACTGCAGAAATATGGCCGCGCCTCTATCGCTACTTTTCCGTGGGCACCGCCACCTTGTCGGTCAGGTCCGTACAGTATCTTCTTGTACGGCCTCGACGTTACAGGCAATATGGCCGCGCCTACCGCGCGACTTCCACATAGACGCCGCCATCTTGGAATTGATTCCGTAAGATGGCCGAGTCCGTACGGTTACAGGCAACACATGGCAGCATCCTGATCGCGGTTTCCGCCAGGGCGCCGCCATCTTGGCGGTCGATTCCGTACGCCGGCAACTTGTACTGCAGAAAAGTTCACAGGGAAAGCGGCCGCTCCTGAAACACTACCTCCCTCAAGCTGTGTTCGTTCCTCTATTCAATCACTTTTCCCTTCCACTTGTGTTCATGGGACGCCGGCAGACTGTGTGCCTTGCGCTGCAAAAGAAGCCAGCCCCGCTGTTAGGTCTCCGACGTCACCTCCCACCACTCTTTCCCGCTCTTACTCCTTGCAGCTCCTAAACCGGGCCTGGCACGGTTCAGCCTGTGGACCTTTGCAAGAGCGCTCTCATCCCTCAGAATTAGTCCCGAGAGACGAAGGAAGGCCAGACACGATGTTGGCCTTACCTCCTCTGGTGAGAAGTGGCCAGAATAAAGTAAATTCTGAAATCAGGGACAACTGGCTTCACCAAGCCCTGCCCTGACCACCCCCCACCCCCCACCCCCGCCGCCCCCGAGTGTAGATTTGCCTGTTTCCTATTGCTGTCCACTTTGGTTCTCTTCTTTCATACAAATTCAATATTCTCTCCGATAAAGTTAGTTTTAATTTTTTTTTAATGTAAATTATGTGCAATAAAAAAAGTCTGTATAAGTCAGAGAGCTAGACGTCTCCCCAGGATAATGGTCAAACCTGGGCGACCATAGAGATCAAATGAGATAGAACATGCAGCGTTATTTTATATGCAACACCCATTTCCTAGATGCGACGGTCATGGTCATAGTAAACGTCCACTTCCAAAGTCAGAACGACTTTATTTCCGGTTGAGGAGAGGGGTCTGGGCAAAAAGAGATGTTTAACCCTTGGCTGACAGTTTTTCTGGATTTCTTGGCCCAGACATAGTAGCAGCTTATTTGTTACTGATGATTTTGCTGTTCCTGGCTTTGGAGGTCTGATTTTCCCCGCCCCCCGCCCTTCTTAAACATGGTCCCCTCCACACCCTCACAGACACCAAGAGGCAACGGCCACAACAAAGGTTCTGTGACCTTCTCCTCAAAAGGGATTTTTAATCCACGAGACAACGACCTTCAGATCCAGCATAAGACTTGTCTTATTTTTATTAGTTAATTAATTTTGAATTATTCTTAATTTGATTGTAATTTATTTTAATTAACAGGTACTTAGATAAATTTATTTTAACAGCGATTATTGAATTTTATATAATTCAACTTTAATTTAATTACAATTGGATGTATGAAAATAAGTTTAAGGAAATATAGCTCTAGTTTAACTTAAATTTAATTACTCAAGTTAAATTTAAATTAACAATTGAATTTTGATTTTTAAATGTAATTTGGTTTAAAATAATTTAATATTAGTTAATTTATTCAGTTTGATGTCATTGTGCATCATTCAATTTTAATTTGTTATATTACATTTTATTTAATATGACAGTTCAAGTCATTCAATTTAATTTAACATATTTAAATTTTAATTCAAATTCACCTTAATTCATTAAACTAAATTTTATAGTCATGTAATTAAATTGAATTAACTAAATTTATATTCAATTACTATACTTTTAAATATAACTTGTCAAATTAAATATGATTTATTTAATTAGGGAAAAATAAAGAGAAAACATGTTACCTACATCATGGATGAAAAAAGAGCCATCAATACAGATCCTACAGATGTTAAAAAGAGAATATTATGCACACATTTATACTAACCTAATGCAATATATTTGGCTACTTAGATAAAATGGACAAATTCCTTGAAAAAGACAACTTACTAAAACTAACACATGAAGAAATGGAAAATGTGAGTGGCCATATCATTACAAAGTTATTTCTATTTCTGATTAAAAACCTTCCCACAAAGTAAACTCCAAGCCCAAATAGCTTCAATAGTAAATTCTGTCAAATATTTAAGGAGAAAAAAAGAGCAATCCTAGGCCAGCCCCATGGCCAGGTGGTTAATTTGCATACTCTGCTTTGGCAGCCCAGGGTTTAACCCATTCCGATCCTGGGCGCCGACATGGCACTGCTCATCAGGCCATGCTGAGGTGGCGTCCCACATAGCAGAGCCAGAAGGACCTACAACTAGAATATACAACTATGTACAGGGGGGCTTTGGGGAGAAGAAGAAGAAGAAAAAAAGATGGCAACAGATGTTAGCTAAGGTGCCAATCTTAAAAATAAAAATAAAAGAGCAATCCTAGGCAAAATCTTTAAGGAAATAGAGGAGGATGAAATACTTCCCAATTCATTTTGGGAATCATTTCCCTGATACCAAATCAGACAAAAATATTACAAGAAAAGAAAATGACAGACCAATATACCACATGAGCATAGATCCTGCAAAATTTGAGGAACAGTTTCCAAGAGACCATCTTTACTTCTGATGCTACTGCAGAGTTCAAGGGTTTAAGTTTAAGAGTAAGGAGATCATGCCTACTTCTGACACCAATTGCCAGTTTGGGGGTCCCGAACTAACTTGCTAGAAGGACTCACAGAACTCACTGAAAGCTGTTACACTCACAGTTATCACAGGAAGAGGATACAGGTTGAAATCAGCCATGGGACAGAGGCCAAGAGGGTTCTAAATTCAGAGCTTCTGGTTATCCTCTCCCAGAGGATTCATGGACAGAGGTAGCTGCTCCCACTAATAATATGTGACAATATGCACAGAGAACTGTCAATCAGGGAAGCTCACCTGAGCCTTGGTGTCCAGGGTCTTTGCTGGAGTTCCATTACATAGGCACCATTGACTGTCCATGTGCCAGATCTCAGTTCCTAGCCCCTTAGGAGGTTGAGTTGCTAACATGTGACCCAAAGCCCTCACCTTAAATCACATCATTAGACTATCCAGTGACCAAAGACCTCCAGGCAAACAAAGGTACTCCTGTCAGATGTGACATTAAAGGGCTAGAGATTACCTCCCAGAAGCCAAGGAGGGCAAATGCCAGATCTCTCTTTGGGCAAGGTTAAATTCTTTAGAACACAGATGCAAGAGTCATTAACAAAATATTAGCAAATTGAGCCCAGCGACTTATAAAAAGAATAATACACCATGAGGAAGTGTATTTATACCATGAATAAAGATCCCAAGAATGCAAAATTGGTTTAATATTTGCAATATTGCAGGGGAATAGTTATACCATGGGACCCTGATGACCTTATACATCTCCACAAAGGCCAAGCAGGCAAAGCTTAATTGCTGTCTAACTGAGCCTTGGTAAAATGCCCTGGATTCCTCCCAAACCAAGGAAGACAAGCACAGGGGAGGAAAAGGCATCCTGTGGGCAAGGAGCCAAAGGATAAAAAAGGTTCCACAGCTCTGCCACCCACCCTCCACCGCCCTCTTGCACTCCTTAAGTTCCCAGCCAGAAGGTAACATGATCTCCTGATAGGGTTTGGGCAAAACTCACAGTGAAAAGGAAAAAAAATTAAAGAGACCATATGGTTGAGGCCTTAGGCCAATTAATCTACTGTCGTTATATGTTCCTCTGCCAAATATATAGTGAAACTGATGTGTTGTATGCTTGTCCTATAAATGCTCATAAACTTCCAGGGGAGATTCTCCCCTTTAGGACAGAGCTACAGCTAGAAAGTGTAATGGGACAAATTCCCCTGCCACTGCCACCAGTCGGTGGGTCAGGATTTAGGGCGAGTGCTTCTATCCTGATTCCAAAGCTTTCACTAACTAGATAATAACCTGTTGGTTGGCAGGTCAAAGCCTCAGTGTCAATGACCTAAGGCGTTATCATACCTCTGCCCACAAGAGGCTGATAACCAGCCCCCTCCTAAAGTTAGGGGCCTATTTGCTAAGTTTTTTGGGTTTATGGGCTCACACTGCTCAGGCTCTCTGGAGTCAAGAAAAAACTGCTATCTTTTCCCCAGATAGGACGTGCTTCACTAGACAGGGCTTGCTGAGTGCAGTTGACCCAGTGCTACGGTCATCTTGGTTTTGCATAAAGGGTGGCAGCTACTCTACTACCACTGTTGAACCTCACTGTCCTCTACACAGAATCAAAAGCAGGTGTGGTCGCTGTGCTCTGTGGAAAGAATTTAAAAGCCGTTTTCATAGGCCCAGCCAATACTCCCCTTCATGAATCTGTTATTTTATTTACTGACTCTTGGGCTGTTTGCTCTGCCACTTAAGAATACAGCCTGGCAGAGTAAGACACTCTTCTTTGGGGCTGTGAACTACTTGCTCCTGATCAGACCATCTGGTCACTCATGTAGATGCCCATGGTAAGGGACTATTCTCTGGTGAGATCGAATGGAATCAAGCTGCTAATCAAGACTGCATTGCTCAGATCGCCACCAGACATTGCAGTGCATCCACCATCAGCGACTAGGCACAAAGCAAAGGACTCCTTGGTTTTGATGCAGAAGCCACGACTACATGGCAGACTTGTAATTCCTATCACAAGTGTGCATTTGTGTACAGTGAAGTAGGCCACATTACATGGGGCATTGGCCCCACCTGCTCCTGACAGACTGACTACATACCACATACAACACTTGACCCTGAGTTGGGGGAAACCAATAATAACTGATCACTCTTCACATTTTCTCAGGTTACAGTGTTATTCTAGTCTAATCAGCCAACTCTAGCCATACCATTTTGGTCCTTGGAAATAATTGGAATCCCCATGCATGGGTGGGAGTGTAAAGAGGTACAGCTGATTTGGAAACAAGTTTGGCAGTAGAGCAACCATTTGACCTGGCAATTCCTCTCCTATATATATATCCAAGATAAATTAAAAACATATGTCCATAGAGGGGCTGGCCCCATGCAGTAGTGGTTAAGTTCAATGTGCTCCACTTCAATGGCCCAGGTTTGCAGGTTTGGATCCTGGGTGCAAACCTGCACCACTCATCAGCCATGCTGTGGCAGCAACTCACAGACAAAATAGAGGAAGATTGGCACAGATGTTAGCTCAGGGCTAATCTTCCTCAGCAACAACAACAACAAAAAACCCACAAACAAAACATATGTCTATACAAAACTTGTACATGAATGTTCATAGCAGCAAATAACCAAAAAAGTGGACACAAGCCAAATGTCCATCAACTGACAAATGGATAAACAAAATGTGTTATATCCATAAAATGTAAATTATTCCATCAAAGGAATGAAGTACTCATATATGCTAAACATGCATGAAATTGGAAACATTACGCTAAATGAAAGAAGCAGACACAAAAGGCCATGTATTATATGATTCCATTTATCTGAAATGTTCAGAATAGGCAAGTCTACCAAGACAGAAAGTAGACATCTCTGTCTCGTTCCTGATCTTGAGGGAAAGCATTCAGTCTTTTACTACTAAGTATGATGTAGGCTGTGAGTTTTCGTAGATGCCCTTTATCGGGTTGAGGAAGTTCCCTTCCATTCCTAGTGTGTTGAGTTGTTTTTTTTTTTTTAATCACGAAAAGCTGTTGGATTTTGTAAGATGCTTTTCTGTGTCAATTGAGATCACATATAAATTTATTATTTAGTCTATAAATATTGATTTACAAAGATTGATGTTTGTATATTAAACCATCCTTGCATTCCTGGGATAAATCCCACTTGGTCATTGTGTATAATCTTTTTTATGTGTTGTTTGATTTGATTTGCTAGTAACTTGTTGAGGATACTGTGTTTTATATTCATAAGGAATCTTGATCTGTAGCTTTATTTTCTTGCAAAATCTTTGTCTGGTTTTGGTACCATGGTAATACTAGCCTCATAGCACGAGTTAGGAAGTTTTACCTCTTTGTCTGTTTTTTTTTTTGGCATTAATTATTCATTAAACACTTCCTGGAATTCACCAGTGGAACCAATTGGGATGGGCTTTTTTGTGGGAAGTTTTAAAATTACTAATTCAATCTCTTTGCTTGTTATGGGTATATTCAGATTTTCTACTTCTTCTATAGTCATTTTTTGTAGTTTGTGTTGTTCTAGTAATTTGTCCATTTCATCTAAGTTACTTAATTTGTTGGCATACAACGACTCATCGTATTTTAAAAAATAATTCTTTTTTTATTTCTGTAAAGTTGTTAGAAATGTCCCTTCTTTCATTTCTCATTTTAGTAATTTGAGTCTTCTTTTTTTGCTGGTCCTTCTAGCTAAAGGTTCGTCAGTTTTGTTGATCTTTTCAGAGAACTACTTCTTTGTTTCATTGTTGTTCTCATCTCTATTTCATTAATTTCCACTTTAATCTTTATTATCCTTCCTTCTGATCACTCTGGATTTGTTTCACTTTCCTCTTTCTATTTATTTGAAGTTGGAAAGCTAGGTTATTGATTTGAGTGGAATGGACTCTTAAGAGAGAAACTAGATAAGTGAACAATAAAACCTCAGCTTCCAGTAAAGCACACAATAAGATACGTAGTAATGTGGCAATTTCCAGAAGCGTACTTCCAATTTGACAGAATGCTCAACCTTAAGGTTGGGGAGGGGGATAAAAGACCCCAACAGGCCAGTAATCCTATGATTAAAGATAGGCATTGTTAAGATGTTAATGTATTTAGCTATATACATATATGTACATAAACACGCTAAAAAATAGATTTGGAATTAGACTGTATTCCTATCACTCTATTTTGTTGTTTTCTTTAAAGTATGCTTTTTGGTGAGGAAGATTGGCCCTAAGCTAACATCCGTTGCCAACCTACCTTTTTTTTCTCCCCAAAGCCCCAGTACGTAATTGTATATCCCAGTTGTGAGTCATTCTAGTCCTTCTATGTGGGATGCCACCATAGCATGGCTTGATGAGCAGTGGATAGGTCTGTGCCCAGGATCTGAACCAGCAAACCCTGGGCTTGCCAAAGTGGAGCACGTGAACTTAACCACTGGGCAATGGGGCTAGCACCTGTATTTTGGTGTTTTGAGCTAACATTTTTGGAGGAATACTTTTCCACGTCCCTAAATTTTTTAAGAATAATTCTAAAACTAATATCAAAATTTTTTTTTAAATCTCTGAAAGCAAGGATTATTATCCACACTTTACAGTGAAAGTAATTGAGACTCAGGGAGACTAAGTCTCTTGCCAGCACACACAGGCAGGAATAATGAATCTGATATTATTAAAAATTCTTCCTACCGTGAGTGTTTGTCAGTGGGCTGAAATCGGGGCACAGACTGAGGGAAGCCTAGGATGACAGCAGCTAGATGAAAAGGTGGATGGAGCAGCTGCAGGATGGAGCAGTTTCTGAAAGCTGAGGATCACAGTGGATCCGAGTCAGGAAAGGGATCAGAAGTCCAGGTGATCAGACCCCAGGGATCAGGATCTTAGTCAGGGGAACAAGCAATACGGAGTGAAGAACCAAGTATGGGACCCCAGCACAAGCTGGGACCATAGGAACAGGAGAGATGAGCCTAGATCTACCAAAGACTCCTAAGCATGTGTCTTTACTGGGAGAGGATAACTGGGAGCATGGTCTCTCCCGAACTCTGCTCTATGTGCCTTTTGTCCTTTGTTGATTTTCATCTGTATCCTTTTGCTGTAATCAACTGTAACTGTGAGTTTAACAACTTTTCTGAGCTCCTTGAGTCCTGACAAATCGTTGAACTTGATGTTGGTCTTGGGACCTCCAACATAAGTGTCCTTTCTTCTCAGATATTACATTTCAAATTGATGTCTCCCTGAAATGTTTAGAGACACTGCCAAATGTCATGAACCAGACACTTAAAACTTTATGAGGAGGACTTGAGTAGGTTGTTCTATAGTGAATTTAACTCTATCCACACAGTCCACCCCCAGCCCTGCCTCCAGCTCCCCCATCCCTAACATCCACACCTCTTATTACACTCAGACTCCTGGTTAGGAGCAGATGTACCAATTTTCCACTCTGATCTTCTCTTCCTTTCCCACTTACTGCCTCTAAAAGCACAAAGGCCTGTTCCTCCAGTTTGGTGTAGATTTTTCCTCTTACTGTTGATTGCCACACAAGCCCTAGCAACCAAGCTTTGATCCAGTCCCTGAGTAGGTCAGTTTCTATCCCTCATAAACTGGTCTGTAAATATCAACTTGAATTCTACAGTCTGCCAATGTTGAGCAAATGACATCTGTTACCACTCCCAGAGGAGGAATCCCACAGCATGGAGCATAGCAAATAACGTAACAATGCCTGTCCAGGAGTAGCAGTGTCAGGGTGTCAACCCACTCCATAGTTTGTAGGTTTTGGAGTCACCAAGAAAGACAGGACTCACAGAGGCACTGGATGGAACAATGCTTTACTCACATAGAGAAGGGATGAAGTAAGATCAGCTTCAATAGTGGGCATTGGTTCCCCTATGGCAAGTGGGACCCTTATTGCCTTGTGTGGGAACATCTTCCCTTGTTTCAGATTCAGTGTGTACTCCTTTGGTCTTCTTAAAGCATAGGCATCATATGTCACCTGACCAACTCCACCACTATATCCCACCAGGAATGGGGTCCTTCGCCTACAGCACAAGAGGGGGGCATATAGACCATCACTCACGTAAGGATAGACATATCGATCATTTCTGTTGAGTATATAACTAACAGTGGAATTGTTGGGTTTACGGTTACCCTATATTTAACTGTTTGAAGAAATTGCCAGACTGTTTTCCAAAGTGGCTGCACCATTTTACATTCCCATCGGAAGTATACGAAGGTTTTAATTCCTCCACATCCTTGCCAACGTTTGTATCTGCTTTTTATATTATCGCCATGCTAGTGGGTGAGAAGCAGTATCTCATTGTAGTTTTGATTTGCATTTCCGTGATGGGTAATGATGTTGAACATCTTTCCATGTGTTTATTGGCCATTTTTATATCTTCTTTAAGGAAATATCTAATCAGATCATTTGCCTATTTTTTCATTGTGTTATTTGTTCTTATTAGTTACTTGTAATAGTTCTAAAAATATTCCAGATACATATCCTTTATCAGATATATGATTTGCAAACATTTTCTCCCATTCTGAGGATTGTCTCCTCACTTTCTTGATGGTGTTCTTTGAAGCACAAAAGTTTTAATTTTGATGATGTCCAGTTTATCTGTTTTTTCTTTTGTCACTTGTGCTTTTGGTGTCATAGCCAGAAACCATGGCCTAATCCAAGGTCACAAAGGTTCACATCTATGTTTTCTCCTAAGAGTTTTATAGTTTAAGCTCTTATATTTAGGTTTTTGGTCCATTCTGAGTTAAAAGATCCAGTTTGAGTTTTCTATATGGTGTGAAGTAGAGGCACACCTTCGTTCTTATGCATATAGGTATCCAGTCATCTCAGCACTGTTTGTTGACTACTCTTTCCCCAAGGAATAGTTATGGTAGCCTTGTCAAAAATCAATTGAGGGTTCATTTCTGTACACTCAGTTCTATTCCATTGATCTGTATGCCTACCCTTATGCAAGAACTACATTTCTATGTGTCTTGATTACCGTAGCTTTGTAGTAAGTTTTGAAATCAGGAAGTGTGAGTCCTCCAACTTTGTTATTCTTTTTAAACATTGTTTTGGCCATTCTGAGTTCCTTAAATTTCCATACAAATTTTATGATTAACTTGTCTAATTTTGCAAAAAAAAAAAAATCAACTGGAATTTCGTTATGGGTTGTGTTGAATCTGTAGCTCAATTTGGGAGAGTACTGCCATGGTAACAATATTAAGTCTTCCAATTTACAAACATACGATGTCACCCTTTCCTGTTAACATGAGCCTTGATTGCAGGTCCAGTTGGGCTAGGCTGGGCCTAGAAATGGGGGCAGCTGGACAAGTGTCTAGGGTTTAGCGCCCAAGTTATTAACACCCTTCTTTCCGCTTCCTCCTCCCACTTCTAGCTTCCCTCCCGTCCAACCCCTCAGCTGCCACCATTACCATGATCGCCAAGTAGGGAGAGTGTGGCCTTTCACCTCCTCCTGCCCCACAGAGCCAGAACCTTCCTAGGCAGGTTCCCAGAAATAGGACCAGTGAGGACTGCTTCAAGATGCCGCGATCTGGTTGCCAGGGGCTACTCACTCCGTGAGCAAGGTGGTTGGGGGTGTGTTTGCATCCTGCCGGAAGGGAACAGAGTCACCATGGCAACCGCGGATGCCAAAACTAGCTACCTCCTCTTGCGCTGAGAAGCTGAGTCTGCGCAATTCTCTCCTCGCTGGGTATTTTCCGGGTTCTGCCTGGAAGGCAAACTAAGTCTTAGTACGTTTTTCTTCTTGGGGAAGTCGGTCTAAATACAACTTCTATTTATGCAGCTAATTGTATCTTATAATAGGTATAAATGCCTGGCTAGGTTTCATCTGGTTCCAAGCGTGCACAATTGCGGCTTTCTTAGCACGTGGGGAAGATTTTGGTATCCATTGTACTGGCTTAAAATGGGGGTAGGCGTGCAGGAGCGCCCCTCTCGGAGCAGGCAGGAGAGAGCGAGGGTGATGGCGGCGGCCACGTGGCCCCTCCAGATCCCTCAGCAGCCGCAGCCCTGCACCCCGCTGGGCCTCCTCGCCTGGAGACCGTGGGCACTCTAAGAACTCAGCATTCCGCAAAGGAGCCCCCCACAAGTTGGGTCCTGCCTGCGGTCGGTCAGCTCTGCGCAGCTTTGTCGCACCTCTGAACCCGCTTCTGGGAGGATGGGTTTCCATAAACGAAATCCTGCCTTCTAGGGCGGTCAGCGCGCACTTGGAGCAGGAGGGGTCTCGGCTCAGCAACAGGAGACCCGCGCTGTCCCCAAGCTGGGCACCGTCCCCGGGGAGACCCCTGCAGACTCTGCCCACCGCCAAGGTGGCTGTCAGCGGAGACACGGGGTCCCGGTGGCAGCTGCGCGCCTTCGTCGGCCGTGGTCTGCAGCCGACCACCGGCTGCCCTTCACTCTCACTGGAAAACCCATGTCAGCGTATGGAGAGTTTAGATAAGCTACTCCATGATATTGCTGTCTCTGCATCCATTTGTCTGGCCAAGCGGCTTGCAGGGGTCTTAAACCGACGCTAGCCCCCTCATGCAAGCGTATGCCCCAGACGGCAGCCACAAAGTCACAAGCAAATCTATGTTCCTGATATGACTTCCCCAACAGCCCTTGTGATCAACAGTCTCCCCAGCTTCCCAGCACCTCTATGCCTTATGTACCCATTAAATAAGACCCCATGGGGCTTGCCAAAACCCCATTCTTTTGGTTTGAATTGACCAATCCAGCCCCAGCCTGGGGAACTCCAAAGCACTCCAACCAGGAACCCTATTAAAGGCATGTGCACCAGGTCCTGCCTTTCCTGTCTGCACTCTGCCTTGACCTCCCAGTGTGGCTCCTGGAGCCATGCTGTGTACTTCCTCCGGGACCTGTGAGTAATAAACTTCTCTATTTCAATTTCTCTTGTGCTCTGTTGTTGAAGGGGGTTCGGGGGGCTCACCGCCTGGCACCCTGTGCTCCTCTTAACAAATGTTATTTTAACAAAGTCCCAACATGGCGGCATAAGATAGGAGCCTATGGCCAAACCACTGTCATCCCCCTCAGGACTCAATCCTTTGCCCCTACATGGGGAGAGGCAGATTGTGGCTCAGATACAGGGACAGGTGGAATGAGGAGTGGCCCCAGGTGGGAATGGTGTTGACCTCATGGAAACCAGGAAGGGCATGACAGGCTAAATTTATTTTTTAGTTCATTTAATTTACATATAACGAAATTCACCCCTTTTACTGTAGAGTTCCATGAATTTTGACAAATGCATATAGTCATATAACAACCACCACAATCAAGATACAGAACTCTGTCATCACCCCCCAAAAAATTCCCCTGTGCTGCCCCATTGTATCCAACCTCTTCCCCAATCCTCAGCATTTGGAAACCACTGATCCATTTTCCCTGCCTAGAATTTTGCCTTTTCCAAAACGTCATACAGAAGGAATTCTTTGCACAGGCCTCTTTCACTTGGATTAATGCTTTTCAATTCAAGTGGTTGCATGTATCAATAGCTCCTTCTTTTTAATTATGGTAGGATTCCTTCTATGGATGTGCCATATTTTATCTGTCTATTGAAGGGCATTTAGGTAGTTTTCATTTTTTGGTGATTATGAATAAAGCTGCTATAAATGTTTCCTTATAATTTTTTCTGTGAACATAAATTTTCATTTTTCTTGAATAAATACCAAAGTCGGATTGCAGGGTGATATGGTAAGTATATGTTTAACTTTTTTAAACTGCCAAACTCTTCCCAAGTGGCTGTACCAGTTTCACCAGCAATATATTTTATTTTCTTTATCTCCTTGTGTCTTTAAAAACACAAATTTATTGAGATATAATTCACATATCTCATAAAATTTACCCATTTGAAGTGTACTATTGAATGATTTTTAGTCTATTCACAGAGTTGTGCATCGATTATCACAATCAATTTAGAATATTTTTATCACCTCAAAAAAGAAACCTGTGCCCTTTGGCAGTCACTCATTTACCCTCAACCTCCCCAGCCCTAGGCTGTCACAAATCTACTTCTTGTTTCTGCAGATTTGCTTAGACTGGACATTTCATATTAATGGGATCATATAATATGTAGTCTTTTGTGACTGGCATCTTAGCATAATTTCTAGGTTCATTCATGTGGTAGCATGTATTAGTACTTCATTCTTTTTATGGCCAAAAGATATTCCATTGTTTGGATATATCATACTTTATTTATCTCTTCATTCATTGATGAACACTTGGGTTGTTTCCACTTTTTTGGCAATTATAAATAGTACGGCTATGAAGATTTGCGTACAAGTTTTTGCGTGGACATATATTTTCACTACTCTTAGATATATTTTTAGGAATGGAGTTGCTGGGAGATCATATGGTAACTCTATATTTAATCATTTGATTAACTGCAAGGCTGTTTTCCAAAGTGGCTGCATCATTTTACATTCCCACCAGTAATGCATGGGATAATGGAGACCACCTGGGTCTTTCATTGTGCTGCACACACTGCAGGGGCTAAATAGCTATCTCTGTAATTACATAAGTGCAGATGGAGAGGTTTCTGAAATACTGTACCTGCTAGGCAGAAACAAAGGAATTCGGGTGCTAATACCAACAGTCTGCAGCGCTATGTGGAACCCATCAACATTCTTTGGTGAGCAGCATTCCCTTGGTCTCCTCCACAACCACAGTCCTTTGAGTCATCTATCGTTCTTCCAGTTTTCAGGTCTACTGAATCTGTCCGGCCAAGCAGCTCTCAGGGTTGACTGACCAAATAAAGCAGCCGTAGAAGGCTGAGAGACGTAGGCATGACACCCAAAGCTCCATCACTTTCCACAGACCACACTCCAAGAGATGTAGAACTAGTCCCATATCTCAAGCTCAGAGCCCAGATCTCCTGTCTCCCAGCCCTGTGTCTCTTCTGGGGCATGCATACCCTATCACAAGGGAACAGCCCTCCTGGGTGTCTTGGAGACTGAAAGGCCTTCAAGACCCCAGATGATTTTCCGGAGACATAATTTATACATTAAAGCTGACTCGTGGAGGATACTTCTTGGAGGTAGGGTAGGTGGTGAAGTCTTCTGTCAAATCTCCTTACAGCTGTTTGTGCTGACTGCCACGTCTGCGTGTCCCCCAGCCCCAGTCTGCCAGTACATACATGCTGTTTGACACCTCTTCTTGGAGCACACTCTCTTCTTAACTAGAGCTCTGGATGCGGTTTGGGGGCGGGGAAAGCCGGAGAAATCTCGGGGTCTTGCACACTCCCCCAACTCCCGCGTTTTACCATGCTCACCACGTTGGAAGTGGGGCCCTTTATCTCCTGCTGCACAATGTCAAACCACTGGCCTTATATTTTTGCGCGGCGCGCTCAGAGAGGATACCCTGAGGTAAGAGACCGGAAGTGGGCTCTGTCACCATGGGAACCGAAGACGCCAGGATTCGCTACTTCCTATTAGGGTTGAATTGCTGAGTCTGCGCAGTCCTCACCTCTCCATTGGTCGCACTCTCAGTCTCCGTAACTCGCTCGCTCTCGGGTTCGGGTGGAAAGGTGGAGACTCTCAGGAAATCTATTATGGTGTATACCATAGCTTCCTTTCCCATGAGAAACTTACCATGTAGTTGGAAAGATGATATAAAAGGAAACGATTTCAGTAATTTTTTAAAGTACCATCCATAATAGAGGAATGCAAATTTCAGAAAAATCTGACCTAGTCTGAAAGGATCAAGGAAGATGGCATGCAAGGGAATTATTGAGCTCAATTTTGAAAGATGATTTGGAATTATTCAGAGAGGGTAAAAAGAGTTTGTGGACTGAGGGATATTCTAGACAGAAGAACATCATGAACAAAGACGTAGAGGTGTCAAACAGCATGTATGTACTGGCAGACTGGGGCTGGGGGGCACGCAGACGTGGCAGTCAGCACAAACAGCTGTTCTTGTAGGATTAACTACCAGACAAGAGGGGGTGGTCGCTGAGGCTGGTGAGATGGGCAGGATCCAGAACAACGGTGGGCTTGCGTATCATGCCAAGGAACTTGGGCTTCCCTCTAAAGATGATAGGGAGCCATGAAAACACTTTTGTTGGGGAAGCGTTGAGTCCCACCACAATCACCCTGCCCACCAGTGTCAATGAAAATAATCCATAACCAATCTATAAATGAAAATTTGGGTGAGTTTATTCTGAGCTAAAATGTGAGGATTATAACCCAGGAGAGTCTTTCCACAAAGGAACAGAGCACTCCAAAGAAGTGAGGCTATACAGGGTGGTTATAACCCTCAAAGAGGATGTTTCACATGTGATTGAAATGTCCCTTTTACAATAGTTACGAGGCTGGCACAGTGATTGATGGAAACAGCAGATAGGTCTGCTGTCTCGGTGAACACAGCAGGGTGGCAGGTCTGTTGCCTCGAGCTGGGTGGTCACAGGTGAGCGCTGCAATCGGTTCCTAGCCTAAGGAAAGATGCTTAATCTTTAAGGAGATGCCAACGTTGTGAGGGGGAGGGAAGTTGCACCTTTATCTCAAGGGCCTTTGTTCTTGTCATAGGAAATGTCTAAGCAGGTATACAATGCATGCTTAATGGCCACAGTCAGGCCCTTTTGGAAAAAACAAAGTCAGGCCGAATTAGGTTTATACCAAATGGCTTCCTCATATACTCCAATATATCCTATTGCTTGCCATTTCAATTCATCACCGGTGATCATCTTGTCTCAAGCCATTCCTGATCTCATTCCCCTCCTGTCAGCTGCACTCCAAATCCGGTCCTATTTTTATAAGCAATAACATATCTGAGCATGGTGGTTCATAAGAGGATGCTGTTGTTGATTCCAAATCTGTCATGAACATCTGTGGGGCAAGCCAGGTGAAAGGGCAGGACCAGGAGCTGGGCAAGGCCAGAACAGCACAATAGGTAGTGGGCCATACCATCCAGGTATTCCATTCTGGAGGATAAATAGTTTAGCGATAGAAAGTACAGGTATAGTAGATGCTGTACTGCACTGCCCTGATCCCACTGAGGGACATATTTCCCCAGCTGCAGGTGGTGTTGCTAGGAAATTCACCAGGAGGCTTCACTGAGATCCCAAAGCAGACAACACAAAAAAAGGTTAATGGAAAACAATGCTGTAAGCAGAAGGATTAAAGTCAAGAAAATTCAGTTGTATTGAATGATTTATCAATTGGCTAGTTAATTAATCAATGCCAGAAGAAGGTTTATTTAAAAAAATCCTGGACAAGATGTTAATTACACAGTAAACAGAGGGCAGAATTTAATGGACCAAGTCCTTAAATAAGGGCAGGATGACTGCCTCTTCCCTGAGAGTAGGTGGGAAGAGGAAAGAGGTCCAGCATTTCCACATTTGCTCCTGCAAGTCTGAAGATGTCTGCTCCTGAATATGTCTATAGTATTTCTAAAATCAAAGTCCACTACCACTTCTGGGCTTGACGGAGTTAGACTTAACCTGGAGATGAGATTGGAAGGATAATGCTGTCCACGTGCAGCCTGTTCTTTTTCTTTTTATATAATTGGGTCCATTTGGTTTGAGTGTGTCTCAAACTATATAGTTGAATGGTGTTTTTTAAAAATATGAGAATCTTTCTATCATATTGAGTATTAAATTCATTTACTTACATCATTATAGTTCACAAATCAACATCAGAAATTGGGCTCAAGGAGCACTTACACGTTCCTAGATTTGGGTTGAATGAGGTAGGGCAATGCTGAGGTGGGGAGGAGGAAGAAGGTATGTGGCAGAGGGCTGGGTCCTGTGGGAGTTAGAAATGGAAAGTGACTAAGCCACATGAGAATTATATAGATTTCAGAGGCTATAAGCCTAGAGGAGAACAAGGGATTGGCTATCCATCTTGTGTTTTCAAGGTGACTGAAAGCTTCTATTACTATTTAATGTCTAAAGTTATAGTTTCCAGGATTCCAGTGTACAATTTAGTGGCTTAAAGAACAAAGTCTTATAACCTGGGTTTGATTCTACGTTCTGTCAACACTGGATATTTGATACTGGGAAAGTTCATCTCTTTTGAGTCTCAGTATTCTCATTTGCAAAAACTGGCAAAACCAATGTCTTCCTAAAAAGACTGTTTTCAGGATTAAATACATTAGGTCCATAGGAGGAACTCCTGTCCTCATTTATTAACATTACATCTTCAATTGCTGTCTCCCTGAGAAAATGTTTAGAGACACTGCCAGGTCTCACCCAGAAGCCATTTCAAATCATTTTTGAAGGTGGCTCATTTAGGCTGTTTTGTAGTGGCTTTACTTACATCCCCTCCTCCACCCCAGCTCCCCCATCCTTAATATCCACACTTCCTCTCACACTCAGCCTCCTGGGATTTGCACCAGTTGGAGCAGATGCACCAACTGTCTGCTCTCTCTTCCGTTTCTGCCTACTTCCTCTATAAGCTCAAAGTACTGAACAGGCCTGCTCCTCTGGTTCGGCGGTAGGTTTGTCCAGTTCCTACTGACTCCTACAAAAAGCCCCCCGATCTATGGTCCAGCCTCTGAGTAGATCAGTGTTGTCTCTCACAAAGTCGGTCTGTAAATATCACCTTGAATCCTACAGTCTGCAGAAGCCTCCAGTCTACTGCTTTCTAGCTCCAGGTTTTTTAAGGTCCTTGGACCTAGAGAAGAGGGAGCAGGTCTGTATGTTGAATGAAGTTCACTATGCGCCAAATGGAGCATCACAAAACCGTTGCCTACTATTCTGTGTCCACCATCTATTTCCCCTTAATTATCCCTTCTCTCTCTTCTCTCTTCTCAAATCTTCCATTACAAACAATGTAGCACATCATTACCTCCTCTGTTCATATGTAATGATTTCATGCGTAGGGAAATTGTTTCCCCAGTTAGAGTATAAGCTCCCTGAAGGCAGGAATCTTGTGTGTCCTGAAGGATAAGCCTTCTAGGGTCATTGTATTCACCACTGTATCTCCCACACTGCAGGGTACCCAGCAGAGACTCAGTCAGTACCTCTGTAACTGCCCACATGCAGACAGAGGAGTTTCCGGCCTGTTGGAATTGGTTTTGCCATCAAAAAGGAATCCAGGTGCTGAGGCCAATACAGTAGTTTATGTTGCCTGTGTCCGTAGCTCTGTGCCTGTGTCAACATCCTGCAGGAAGGGGTCTTCCCCTGTCTTCCTCCCACCATCCCAGTCCTCACAAAGCATCTATCCTGTGTCTCATTGCCAGGCCAGCAGGGATAGTTCTGACAGCAGCTGAGATGGTCAAGTTAATACCCCGAAGCAAGCTCAGAAAAAGGCTTGAGAGACATCTGCAGCTCAAGCCTGTCCACAGAGGATGCTCCAGGAGGTGCAGCTGCATAATGGCCAGCTCAGAACCCAGATCTCCTGCTGCCCGGCACAGTGCCCTTTGGTGACACGTGCTCCCCATCTCAAGGTAATGCCTTTCCAGGGGCACCTTAGACTCAAAGACGGCCAAGATGCCCAGGTTATGGTTCTTTAAATATAGATCCTTATAGATTGCAGTGAGATGGAGATTTTGTACTATGCCTGTCACAAAAGGGGGCAGGGGTTAGAGTTCTTATATATTCTCATCTTTCAAATCTCAACACAACAGTCCAGGTCATACTCTTCTCTTAGGGGAATTCTAACTGCCCGCCCAGTTGGACTAGATAGGGCTAGGGGTGGGGGCCTAACACTCACCGCCCTCCTGCATTTACCAGATCACCATGTAGGGAATGGGTACTTTGCCTCCCGAAGCCCACTGCCCGTGTCCCCTCTGAAATGGGGATCCCACGATTAGAGCGACCTGCGGGGCCGAGGGACCCACTTCTGGGACACGACGGTCTGGTTGCCATGGTGTGTGCATCCCGCGAGGCTTAGAGCGCAGGTGAACTGTCACCATGGGAACCAAGGACGCAGGAACTCGAGACGTTTTCCTAGAGAGGAGGAGCTGAGCCTGTGCGATCTTCACATTTTTCTCGCTCCTCCCCGCTTCAGTCCCAGAGGCGGTGTAGAGCCTCCTTAAGGAGAAAAAGAAAAGCCGAGGGTCTAATTACAATCTCTTTATAACCTGCAATTTATAAACTATAATAACTGTAAAGTCCTAGGTAGATCGCATCTAGTTTAAAAGTACGCAGGGCTTTCATAGCGCCTGAGGATTCTTTGGTTATTTTTCTATCTCAACTGTACCGGCTTAAAATGGGGGTGGACAGGCGGGTGCCCTCTTGGAGCAGGCAGGAGAGAGCAGGGGTCATGGTGGCGGCCACGGTGGTCCCTCCAGGTCCCTCAGCAGCTGCAGCCCTGCACCCCGCCGGGTCGCCTCCGCTGCCTGTTGGTGCCTCCACTATGGCACCGGCGGGAGGCGCCCCAGCCAGAGACAGTGGGCACTCCAAGAGCTCGCCATCACGCAAAGGAGCCCCCAGTAGTTGGGTCCCGCTTGGGGTCCGTCGGCTCTGTGCAGGTTTGTCCCACCTCCGAACCTGCTTCTGGGAGGGTGGGTTTCCATAAAGGAAATCCTGCATTCTCGGGCGGTCAGCGCGCACCTGAAGCAGGAGGGGCCTCAACTCAGCGATAGGAGACCCGCGCTGTCCCCGCACCGGGCACTGTCCCGGGGAGACCCCTGCAGACGCTCCCGACCAGGATGGCTGTCAGTGGAGACCCGGGGTCCTGGTGGGGGCCGCGCGCCTTCCTTGGCCGAGGTCTGCAGCCGACCACCGGCTGCCCTTCACTCTCGCCGGGAAACCAGAGTCGGCGGCCAAGCCGCTCCCATCCTTCCGGAAGGACTCAGCCTCCGCCTCCACGTTGGAGAGGCAGATCGCAGAGCCAGGGACCAGTCTGTTCAGATCTGGGGACAGGTGGAACGAGGAGCGTCCCCAGGTGGGAAGAGGATAGACCCCACGCAAGCCAGGAAGTGCATCACTGGCCTCAGGGAACAGAGACAGAACGCGGAGCAAGAGGCTAAGAAAACCCCCAATGGGCAGGCTGGGGCGAGGGGTCTGCGGTCACCAGCCCCCTCGGGCATAAGACTACCGAGCAGCCATTTCCTGAGGAATCTTCCGGCTGAAGTAACCCCCATAGTCCACACTATCCAGTGGGCCTTGAGGACAAGGAGAGGAAAGGGATCTGGTCTACACTGGCAGAGCCCTACTACATAAAATTAACCTTCACAGTGAGCAACCCAAGAAACATCACAAAAAGTTTTTTTACTTTGTATAAACTCGTACAGATAAGAATTGCAGACTTCTAGTACTTCACCCAATTGCCATGGAGAACAGCCCAGGTGTGCTTATATTACAGTGGGCTCCAGTCATCCTGTACATACCAGCACCCTCAGGTGCTTTGCTAACTCACATTAGGTGGTTCCTTTATCTAGAAATCGGCACGATGTATGGTGGCTCTGGAAGAGAAACAGGAATCTGATCTTTTCCTTCCAACCTGGAGGAGACAAGGGGCCCTGCCATCTTCTCCCTTGTAATTGGGTGAGATTTAACCTATTTTATGTGGCAGACTCAGAGGTGGAGATGGAAGGGAGCCATAAAGTCTGGCTGAAAAAATTGACTATCCCTTGGGTTGAAAGGTATGACAACGGGTGTTCTGTGAGTTTAATACTTTAATACTCTCATTTGTGTTTTCTTTTCTTTCTTTCTTTTTTTTGGTGAGGAAGATTGGCCCTAAGCTCACATCCATGCCGATTGTCCTCTCTTTGTATGTGGGATGCCTCCACAGCATGGCTTGATGAGCAGTGTATAGTGCCACACCCAGGATCTGAACCCACAAACCCCAGGCCACCGAAGCAGAGTGTGCAAACTTAACCACTCCACCACCTGGCCTGTCCCTCATTTGTGTTTTCTTGATGCTCTCTCTCCCTTAATGCCTAGTGAAGTTACGTTTGAAAATGTCAGCTTGACTGGTGGGAACTCCACGAGCCTCTTTTCTTGCACTTCTCCTTGCTGGGGTACCAAGGGTCAGATGCCCCCAGATGCCCCAGACTCTTCTTTGTTACTACTTTCTGTGAAGTTAGCAAATCTCTTCCCTTCTGGTTCCCAGCCACCTGCACCTTATGTTTCTATCTCTCTCTCACCCTCTCTCATATCAGATCGTTTGTGTTCATCTATGTTTTTTCACACATACACACTGTGTGAGCTATGCTCACCCTGAAAGCAAGACTGAAAACTGTATTTTCATCTCTAAAAAGTGCCACCCTTCAATGACAAGTATGAGTTAGCACTCAATGGATTTTAATTGCTCTTCTGATAATACTGAAAGTCTTTCATCCCACGATTTCCCCTTCTTATTGAGCGCAAAAGAGCTTTCTCTATGTACACAGATAGTTTTTATGAATAGTTCTCTCCACTATGTTTTACTCAGTTGAGGATTTTAGTCTATGCTTTTTAGTTCAAAATACTTTTAAATTCCTTTTGAGAATTCTTCTTTGACCCATGTGTTATTTAGAAGTGTGTTGTTTAATCTCCAATTATTTTGGGGTTTTCAAGCTATTTTTATGTTACTGAGTTCTAGTTTAATTATATTTTGGTATGTAAGCATATTTGGTATAATTTCTATTCTTTTTTTTTTTTTAAAGATTGGCACCTGAGCTAACAACTGTTGCCAGCCTTTTTTTTTTTTTTTTTTTCCTGCTTTATCTCCCCAAAGCCCCCTGGTACATAGTTGTATACCTTAGTTGCACGTCCTTCTAGTTGTGTCATGTGGGATGCTGACTCAACGTGGCCTGACGAGCAGTTGCTATGTCCGCACCCAGGATCCTAACAGGCAAAGTCCTGGGCTGCCGCAGTGGAACACATGGACTTAACCACTCGGCCACGGAGCCGGCCCCTCTATTCTTTTGAATTTGTGAGATGTGCTTTATGGCCCAGAATGTAGTCTACCATGGTGAGTATTTCGTATGAGCTTGAGAAGAATGTGTCTTCTGCTGCTGTGGATGAACTATTCTATAAATGTCAATTAGTTCCAGTTGTTCAGCTCTACTATGTCCTTACTGATTTTCTCTCTGCTTAATCTGTCAATTACTGATAAAGGGGTGTTGAAGTCTCCAACTGTGCTGGTGGATCATCTTTTTCTCCTTGCAGTTCAATCAGTTTTTGCCTCATATCTTTTGACACTCTGTTGTTAAGTGTATGTACATTAAGGATTGTTATGCCTTTGTGCAGAACTAACCCTTTTATCATCATGTAATGTCCCTCTTTATCCCTAATAATGTTCCTTGCTCTGAAGTTGTCTGCCTAAAATTTATTTTGCTAAAATTAATATTGCTTTGTTTTGATTAGTGTTACCATGATATATCTTTCTCTATCCCTTTACTTTTAATCTATATCCTTATATTTAAAGTGGGTTTCTTGTAGACAACATATAGTTGGATCTTTGTTTTCCATTCATTCTGACAGTGTCTGTCTTTTAATTGGTGTATTTTGACCATTGACATTTAAAGTGATTGTTGATATAGTTGGACTAGTATCCACCATATTTGTTACTGTTTTTTAATTCATCACCCTGCTTTGTTTCTTTTTTTGTCTTCCACTCTTTTTATGCCTTCTCTGGTTTTAAATGAGGCTTTTATATGATTGTATTTTCTCTTCTCTCTTAGTATCAATTATACTTCTTTCTTAAAATTTTTTTTAGTGTTTGCCCTAGAGTTTGCAATATACATTTACAACTAATCCAAGTCCACTTACAAATAACATACTATCCCTTCATGGGCAGTGCCAAGTACTTATAATAACAAAATACTCCTAATCCCTCCCCCATCCTTTAGAAGATTGCTATCATTCATTGCACTTATCCAGCAGCTATCATTACAAATACATTGTTGCCATTATTATTATTTTGAACAAATTGCTATCTATTAATCACTTAAGAATAAGAAAAATAGAAGATTTTATTTTACCTTCATTTATTCCTTTTCTAATGCTCTTCTTTTCTTTATGTAGATCTAAATTTCTGACCTCTATCATTTTCCTTATCACTGAAGGACTTCTTTTATTATTTCTCACAAGCCAGGTCTACTGGAGACAAATTTCCTCAAATTTTGTTTGTCTGAGAAAGTCTTTACTTCTTCTTCGTCTTGAATGAAAATTTTACTGGATACAGAATTCTAGATTGGTGATTTTTTTTTATTTCAACACCTTAAATATTTCACTCTACTCTTTTCTTGCTTGTACAGTTTCTGGAGAGAAGTCCAATTGAATTCTTATCCTTGCTCCTCTATAGGTAAGGTGAAAATGAAAATACAACATACCAACACTTATGGTATGCAGCAAAAGTGCTCAGAGGTAAATTCATAGCTATAAATGCCTACATTAAAAATGACCTCAAGGGGCTGGCCCCACGGCCAAGGGGTTAAGTTTGCTCACTCCACTTCAGCAGCCCAGGGTTTTGCTGGTTTGGATCCTTTGTGTGGACCTAACACTGCTCACCAAGCCACACTGAGCACTCTCACGTAGCACAACTAGAAGGACCTGCAACTAGAATATACAATTATGTATTGGGGGGCTTTGGGGAGGATAAGAAGAAGAAGAAGAAAGAAGATTGGCAACAGGTATTAGGTCAGATGCCAATCTTTAAAAAAGAAAAATCTCAAATCATTAACAACATTATACTTCAACATACTAGAAGAAGGAGAGCAAATGAAATCCAAAGTTAGCAGAAGGAAGGGCATCATCAAGATTAGAGTAGAGATAAGTGAAATAGAGAATAGAAAAATAATAGAGAAAATCAATGAAAACAAAAATTAGTTCTTAGAAAAGATCAGCAAAATGGACAAAAATTAGGCAGACTGATGAAGAGAGAGAGGGAGAGGACACAAATAGCTAAATCAGAAATGAAAGTGGTGACCTTACCTCTAATCTTGCAGAAATAAAAAGAATTGTTGGAGAATACTACGAACAATTGTATACCAACAAATTAGATAATGTAGATGAAATGGACAAATACCTAGAAACACCAAAATTACCAAAACTGATTAAGAAGAAATAGAAAATTCAAACAGACCTATAACAACTAGAGAGACGGTATGAATAATCAAAAATCTCCCAGTTGGTTGCCGAGGGCTTGGAAAAGAGGGGAATGGAAGTTATTGCTTCATGGATACAGAGTTTCAATTTGGAAAGATGAAAAAGTTCTGGAGATGGATGGTGGTGATCATTGCAGGACAATGTGGATGTACTTAATGCCATTGAACCATACATTTAAAAAAGGTTAAAATGGTAAATTTTACGTTATGCATATTCTACCACACAAAGAAATACATTTCCCAAATTGAAAATCCTTTTTAAAAAATTTCCCAACAAAGAAAAGTTCTGGACCAGATGGTTTCACTGGTGAATTTTACCACACTTTAGAGAAAAATTAATGCTAATTCTTCTCCAACTTTTCCTAAAAATAGAAGAGGGAATGCTTCTTTGTTATATGAGCTGCTATAATAGAATACCATAGACTGGGTGGCTTATAAACAACAGAAATTTATTTCTCACAGTTCTGGAGGCTGAGAAGTCCAAGATCAAGGCACCAGGAGATTCTGTGTCTGGTGAAAGCCTGCTTCCTTGTTCATAAGTAGTTGTCACCCCACTGTGTCCTCACATGGTGAAAGGAACCAGGGAGCTCTCTGGAGTCTCTTTTCAAAGGGCATGAATCCCATTCATGAGGGCTCCACCCTCCTAATTTAATCACTTCCCAAAGGCTCCACCTCCAAATACCATTACTTGGGAATTAGGTTTCAATATGTGAATTTTGGAGGACACAAACATTCAGGCTATAGCAACTTCTTAACTCATCTTCTGAGGCCAGCAGCTCTGATACCAAAGTAGAGAAAGACATCACAAGAAAAGGAAATTACATACCAATATCCCTTATAAATAAAGATGCAAAAAATCCTCAACCAAATACTAGCAAGCTGAATCAAACAGAATATCAAAAGAATTATACACCACTATACACTATGACCAAGTGGGATTTATTTCAGGAATGCAAGGATGGTTCAACAAAAGAAAATTAACTAATGTAATATATCACATTAATAGAACATCTCAAATGATGAAAGTTATCATTTGAAAAAAATCTAATGGTTTTTCATGGTAAAAACACCCAGAAAACTAGGACTAGAAGGGAACTTCCTCAACATAATAGGCATTCATGAAAAACCCACAGCTAATATCATAGTAAATGGTGGAAGAGTGAAAGCTTTCCCTCTAAGAGTGGGAACAAGACAAGAATGGCCACCCTCACCACTGCTATTCAGCATTCTACTGAAAGTTCTAGCCAGAGCAATTAGGCAAGGAAAAGAAATAAAAGGTACCCAAATTGGAAAGGAAGAAGAAAAACTATCTCTATTCTTAGATGACATGATCCGGTGGATAAAAAATCACAAAGAATCCACAAAAAATAAACTGCTAGAGCTACTAACAAATTCAACAAAATTGTAAGGTACAAAGTACAGGATCAACTTTTTACCTGAAAAAGTACATCTAAAAAAAAAAAATCTATAGCTAACATCACACTTAAATAGTGAAAGACTGTATGCTTTTTCCTTAAGATTGAGAACAATGCAAGGATGTCTGCTGTCAGGAAAGGCAGTCATATGAAGCTTCTGGCCCCTTGCATGGTTGTGCAAGAGTGGCCTCGGGCCTGGAACATTTCCTTGCAAAGACATAAAGAGCTCTTACATCCTGTGCTGGGCATATCTCTTTATTTGGGAATATCTTTCTCTGTTCCAGGCTTAACGTGTACTTTTTTGTTCTGCTTAAGTGTGTATGTCATATGCCACCTGACCAACCCCACTGCTACATCTGCTCCTGGAAGGGAGGTAATAGGGTCCTTTGCCTGCAGCGTAAGAGAGGTGTGGGCCGACCATCTCCTTGTGTTTGCTGTGGGGTAAGCCTACTGACTATGGGGAACAGATACTCACGATTGAAGCTGATCTTGCTGTCTCTTCTCTATGTGAGTAAAGCATTGTTCTATCCAGCACGAGTCATGTCTGTAAGTCATGTCTTTCTTGGCTACCCCAACACCTGTAGACCATGCAGTGGGTTGACATCCTGGGGTTGTTGCTCCTAGGAAATTGGTGTCACTTGCTGGACCTTTGCTCTCAACATTCATGCTTATCATGCTTGACCTATTCAATATCATGCTTATGTCCTAGTCAGTAAAATGAGACAATGTAAAGAAGTAAAAGACATATAGATTGGAAAGGAAGAAATAAAATGCCCCCATTCCCAAAAAACATGGTTTTCTACATAGAAAACCCCAGGGAATCTTTAAAGACAAAGCTCTTAGAACTTACAAGTAGTTTGGTAATGTCACAGGATAAAGGGTCAACAAACAAAATTAATCATATGTCTATGTGGACATCATATCAACTTGAAACCAAAAATTTTTAAATAATACCATTGACAATAACTCCAAAATAATGAAATGCATAAGTATAAATCTGACAAAATATGTGCTGTATGTGTATCCCGAAATCTGCAAAATACTAATGAGAAAAATCAAAGAAGATGTAATTAAGTGGAGAGACATGTCAGGCACATGGATTGGATGACTCAATGTATTTAAGATGTCACTCATCCCCAAACTGAGCTACAGACTTACCACAATTCCTGTCAAAATATTAGCTTGATTTTTAGTGTATATATAAACAAGTTGATTTTAAAATTTATATGGAAACAAAGGAACTAGAATAGCCAAAACAATTTTTAAAAGAAGAAGAAATTTGGTGGATTCACACGACTTGATTTTAAGACATAAAACTACAGTAATCAAGACATATAGTATGAATGAAGGTATAGACATGTGCATCAATGCATAGCATAGAAAGTCCAGAAATAGACTCACTCAACATGGCCAACTGATCTTTTGCAAAGATACAGAGACAATTCGCTAGAGAAAGGATAGTATTTTTCAACAAATGGTGTTGAAACAATTGGACATCCACAGGCAAAATAAAGAAAAAATGAATTTCAACCCAAACCTCACACCTTATACAAAAAGATACTGAAAACGGATATCTAAATGTAAAATGTGAAACTATAAAACTTCTAGAAGGAAGCATTGGAGAAAATCTTCATGACCTGGAGTTAAGCAAAAAGTTCTTAGACATGACATCAAAAGTATGATCCATCAAAGAAAAAATAGATAAACTGAACTTCACCAGAATTCAAAACTTTTGCTCTGTGAATGATAGTAAAATGTAAAGACAAGATAAAAGCTGGGAGAATATATTTGAATAACATATCCAAGAAAGGACATCTATCTAGAACATATGCAGAACTCTCAAAACTTAACATTAAGAAAATTAAACAACCCAATCTTAAAAATAGGCAATAGATTTGGGGGCCGGCCCAGTGGCATAGTGGTTAAGTTCGCACACTCTGCTTTGGTGGCCCGGGGTTCACAGGTTCGGACACCAGGCGCAGACCCAGCACCCCCGCGTCAAGCCACACTGTGGCAGCATCTGACATAAAATAGAAGATTGGCAGAGATGTTAGCCCAGGGCCAATCTTCTTCACAAAAAGAAAAAGTGATAGATTTGAATATATATTTCACCAGTAAGCTCATAAAAAGATGCTCAGCATCATTAGCCATTACGGTGTGATGACAGAGGGACAAAGGAGTTGTTTTGGGCTGATGGAACTCTTCTGCATCTGACTATCATGGTATTTACACAAATCAATACATGCGTTAAACCTATAAAAACTCAATTTTACTGTATTTTAATTTAAAAGTAGAAATTTACAATTTTACCAAAAAATAAGTAAAACTCCTATGTCTGATATATGTTTTGTTTCTTTAACCAAAGTCTAATTTCTCTGTGATGTCTCTTCAGATGTCAGTGTTTTACCTAGATTTAAAAATGACAGAGCTTATCAATTTTACCTACCTTGGTACCTGCTGCTGCAGTTGTCACAAGATTTGATACTCATGGTGAGGGCTGTGAATGGTGAACTTATCCTTTTCCCACATTGCTAGCATATTTCAAAAAGTATCCATTATCCATTATTAAAAGAGGGATTGCGGGTTGGGGTTAGGGTTAGGTTTGGGTGAAACTCGTCGTACCTGAGAGGGGAGGGAGCTGAACAGGGAGTGTTTACAGAGAGCGCGGGAATGGTCCACATTTGGCCATTTTATCCTGGGGAGCAGGACCTGGACCTGTGTTTGTTTCTGACAGAAGGAATAATGAGAGTTTTCATTTTATTCCTTATACTTTGCTGTATTTTTCAAATTTTCAATTAAAAAAATGTGCTCCTTTTGTAATAGAAAAAGTGAGTGCCTAAAAAGGAAGATAGTGAAGTTTGGCTTCATAAACTTTTAGAGCAGGTGGACTTCCTATCTGTGGCCACGTATCCCTGAGTTTGCAATTCGTTTTGCTGGTGCTCTCAAGAAGAATGATGCTGCCCTGCCACCTAGTGGCCACACGGCAGGAGCGCCTTCCAACCAGCATTTCAATAAAGCAAACATCTGTTTTATCAAGTTTGAAGAAGACAACAAATAAACAGAGTTCTAGGTAAAACTTTGATTTGGTTGAAACCTAATTGGTACCAGATACAGATGAAGTATTCTGTTTTATGGTAATATCTCATCCTTTTGGCATCATCAAGGGACATAGCTTCTCTGCTCAAAGCTTAACTCTTTACAAACTACACAAAAATTAAATGAACATTCTTACTCTTTTCTCAAACAGAGTATATTGAACACAACAACCTTTCCTTTAGATCTCATGGTCTTTTTAAACAATATCTCCATCATCAGGAAGAGCCCAGGTTTAGTTGTGGCTTATCAGTAAATCTAGGGCATAGTGTGGGAGTTTCTTATTGTCACGTCCTGTTGGTTTGCTAAGGCTGCCATAACACAGTGTCACAGATGGGCGGCTTTAAAAACAGAAGTTTGTCGTCTTGCAGTTCTAGAGGCTGGAAGTCCGAAATCAAGATGTCGCAGGGTTGATTCCTTCTGTGAGGAAAGGATGTGTTCCACGCTCCTCTCCTCAGCTTGCGGATGGCCATCTTCTCTCTGTGCTCTTCACTTCATCTTCCCTTCATATGGATCTCTGAGTCCAAATTTCCCCTTTTAATGAAAACCCCAGTCATACTGGATTAGTGCCCACCTAATGACATCAGTCATTATTGATTACCTCTGTGAAGACCCTATGTGCAAATAAGGTCACATTCGGAGGTAGCAGGAGTTAGGACTTCAACATATGAATTTGAAGTGGGGGTGCTCGGTTCACCCCATAACACCTCCTCATGTCACATTTCAGTAGGAGACCAGTCAGCTTCAGGTTGGTACCTGCAAATCCCTACCTCCTTGTTTCTTCCTATCTTCCTTATCATCCCACTCAATGCTTTTAAAGCTTGAAGCATATTAGAGTTATCTGAAGAATTTAAAAAGTTTCTAATCCTAGACCCCACCGCTAGACCAACTGAATGAGAATTACAGACAAAAATATGCAGGGAAATCTAACCCAAGAAAGAGGGATCAAGGAAGGCTTCAGATAGGAGATGATTCATTTGCTGAACTTTGAAAAATGAATGGAAATAATTGAGACAGAAAAGAAAGAAGGATGTAGAGAAGAACATTGTGAGCAAAGATGTAGAGGTGACAAACTGCACGGATGGGCTGGCAGGGTTTGTGTGTGTCTTGTCTGGGGTCACATTCAGGGGCACAGGAGCATCCTTGCGTGCATCTGTTGCTGCGGGACAAACTTCCAAGCAAGAGGTGCTGGGGGATGAAGCTGAAGAGGCAGGCAGGGGCCAGGCCAAGGGTGGACTTGTGCATCTTGCTAAAGGGCTTCAATTTCAGCATTTCAGAAAGGGAGACTTTAGACCTACCACAACCATGATTACTCAACTCACTCCTGACCATCCTGTCCCAGCCTCCTTGATTTGGCTGCCCTCCTGTCAGCTGAATCACAATTCTGATTCGACTTTTGTAAACAATAACAAGTGTGAGTTGACCATTACAAAGGACGCTATTATCAATTCCAAAGCTACCATGGATAGCAATGAGTCAGGCTATAAACATACCCTGTTAAAATAGAACTACCATACGATCCAGCCATCCCACTACTGGGTATTTATCCAAAGAGCCTGAAGTCAGCAATCCCGAAAGTCCTGTGCACCCCAATGTTTATTGCAGCACTGTTTACAATAGCCAAGACGTGGAAGCAACCTAAGTGCCCATCAACAGACGAACGGATAAAGAAGATGTGGTACATATATACAATGGAATACTACTCAGCTGCTAAACAGAACAAAATCATTCCATTTGCAATAACATGGATGGACCTTGAGAGAATTATGTTAAGTGAAATAAGCCAGCAAGAGAAAGATAATCTGCGTATGACTCCACTCATATGAGGAATTTAAAACTGTGGACCAAGAACAGTTTAGTGGATACCAGGGGAAAGGTGGGGTGGGGGGTGGGCACAAAGGGTGAAGTGGTGCACCTACAACATGACTGACAAACATTAATGTACAATTGAAATTTCACAAGATTGTAACCTATCAATAACTCAATAAAAAAAAAACATACCCTGTTATACAGAATGTACTTCAGTATGCTTGGTCATATCCACACAGACAGAGGTTTTCCAAAACATGGAAATTTCATCATTATATAGACTTGGATATCATAATGACAGTTAATAAAATGAAATTCTGAGTTTTCCCTTCTATTGCTAAGTTTTCCTTAAGAAAAGTAACTTTCAGAAGGTAAGCAAGAAAAACACCTTGGTTTCAGGAGATTAGAATATATTCAGTAAAATGAACACAGTGATATAAATGATATACAAATGCTCCTTTCTGGCTTTCCTGTGACCCCTGTTATTGGAGATCTGATTGGCAGGTATTTCCACAATTAATTGATTCTGGAAAATTCGGCAAGTCTTACTCCCCTCTACCTCAAGAATTGCATGACTGCCCAGTTTGTAAATACCAATATGACAATATCCTTTAAATGTTTTGGAAGAGTCTATGAAATAAAAGACAGGGTTATGTAACTTATAGTACTTGATTTCAAATATTTATGTATAAAGTATTGATGCCTGTTCTAAGAACTATTTTTGCCAAATTCACAAAGTATGTCAATACATGAATGCCATAATCTGAGTGTACGTGCTGACTGTCTTCCGCTTGGCCCTCAGGATCCACTCTCCATGGTTTGCCATCCAGCCCTGGACCCAGGAGGCCTGACCTATGTAGATGGCTTCAAGAGTTTCCTTTGGCTTCCTGGCTTCAGGTTGGGTCCAGTCAATGGAAGTGCAGGTTATTAGCAGAAGACCCTTAGGTGGCAGGAGAATGGAGGCAGATATTTATTGTCCCAGCTTCCTTCCTGCTGGGTTCCTGACAAGTGTGCTCTGAACCTAGCCAGAGGCCATAGCTCCTGCCAGGTGGACCCTCCACAGAGCTGCCTCCCCAGGCTATGTGACCATTAGCCGTCATGCTTAGAGGTAATAACTGCCCCTGAGGTGGCAAACCTTGGGGGAATGGCACCATCCCTTGTTACCTTCCCTAAACCATGCCCACACACTTTAAGTAGTCCTTTCTGTTAAATTCTCCTCCAAGTATCCAATGTGAATTTTCCATTTGATTTTTGCCAACACCTTGAATGCTGAAGTGTGTTCACTCTTTGCCTTTGTGTGAACTAAGCATATGGCAAAAAGTGCTAACACAATCTCGATTGTGTGGAGAAATTCTGTACTCTCAGACTGCTTTATTAATATGTCTCATCTTCCTTTCCTTTAAGAAGAAACCAAAGCTCCAGTTTCCAGGCAGCTCTAAATCTCTCTTGAGGTCAGCTTGCCCGCAGTCTGTCAGGATTCAAGGGGTGATTGCTACTGTTCGGGTTGGACATTTTACAATCCATATGCAGCCTCCATCCCCTAGAATATGTGAACTAGAAAGAGGACAGATATTCTTATGATTGTTATTGAAAAATTATTAAGTAATTTTTTTCTTTTGTGTCCTTTTCCCTCGTAGGCAACTGGTCCTCTCATCATAACCTTTTATTACACATACACATTCTGTCGCATTAAAAGGCTAGACTCTAGAAGCCAGAGACATAAAAGGTTAACCTCTCATAGTTAAAAAAATATATAAATGTTATGGACTGAATTGTGTACCCTAAAAATTCACATGTTGAAGCCATAACCCAACAATGTGGCTCTATTTGGAGATATAAATTTTAGAAGGTAATTAAGGTTAAATGAGATCATAAAGGACGGGGCCCTAATCTGATAGTATTAGTGGCCTTATAAGAAGAAGAGATCACACTTTGTCTCCCTTCCTGTCTCCCTGGCCCCCTCCCCCCACACCACCGCCGTCCCCACCGCGTGAGGACACAGCGAGAAGGTAGTTGTCTACAAGCCAGAAAGAGGGTTCTCATCAGGAACTGAACCAGCCGGCACCTTGATCTTGGACTTCCCAGCCTCCAGAACTGAAGAGAAATAAATATTTGTTGTTTAAGCCACCAAGTCTATAATGTTTTGTTATAGCAACCTGAACTGACTAAGACTAGTGTATGTTTTATTTAGGTGTATTGCAAATACAGAAAAAAATCCCATAATAGCAGTAACAATGAAGGGAACCACTGTTAATCTAGTTGGCATATTTGCTTCCACTCCAACCTCCCTTTTTTTTTTTGAAGAAATCTCATACTGGTTTAATTTTTCATTAAATTGATAGATGCTCAGATATGAAAATTTAGAGTGACTTGAAATGCAAAACTTCAAATAAAAATGTCACACCACATCCCACTGTCCAGAAGTAATCATAGTTATTATTAGGTGAACATCATTTCACACAACTTTCTGATCCCATATGTGATTGCAGAAATAGCTACAGAGGAAGAAAAACTTTTGTAAAAATGGGACTAGGTTATCATAATTGATGTTTCTTCATTTGCTGTTTGCCCTTAGGACCATTTTCAGCAGCTTCAATTGGTTGCTTTTTAATACTTTTCAGCGATTTCACAGGGGCTAGGGTGAGTGGAACTCTTCGCACTGTCATGCCGGAAGTCAATCTGTTAGACAGGGGCAGTTTTGAGGCAGTCTTTGAAGTTTTTTTTGACCCCAGAGGGGCTCTTCTTAACTGTATCTTTCCCTGCTTCTCTCTGGTGAACTAGCTGGCCTGTGGTTTAGTTTGTTCTGATTACTTAACAGGAGCTACAAGCATCCTTTTAATTGCTTTACACCAAAATCTCCATTGTTTTTTATTTCAAATTCTCACGAAGTCACCTCTTAGCTTTTTTTTTTCTCTAGACGTCTGCTTTTTTTTTTTTTTTTTTTTGGTGAAGAAGAAGACATTTTTTTTTTTTGGTTAGCTGAGCTAACACCTGTTGTCAATCTTCCTCTTTTTTTTTTTTTTCCTCCCCAAAGCCCCAGAATGTACTTATATATCCTAGTTGTAGGTCATTCTAGTTCTTCTATGTGGGATGCTGCCACAGCATGGCTTGATGAGCAGTGCCTAGGACCATGCCCAGGATCTGAACTGGTGAACCCCAGGTCACCAAAGTGGAGCGCATGAACTTAACCACTACACCACTGGGCTGGGCCCAAGTATGAAGTTTTTTATTAGACTTTTCCCTGAAAACACATGGACAATGTATATAAAGTGGTGATTTCCTAGTTTCACAATTTCTCTTAAAATAATTTTACAATTTCCATCTTAACAAAGAAGAGCAAGTACAATTCTGAGTCCACAAACTCAGATGTGTAAGAAATAACATTTATTGTCATTAAATTTATCTAAATCCTTCTCCAAGCCTCCCTTGTGCTCAGCTGGCAAGAAATCCATTCTGTTATTATGGTGCTTCCCTCCTCCAGAGCTGTCAGAGGCCCAAAGTCTAACATAGTAGCAGATTATTGGAAATAGGGGTGAGGGGAGTCCCTTAGTCATCACTCAGAGTCTCCCTATGTTCATTTTCACAACTTCCTGTATCCCGATTGCTCTGCTGCTTCTGTGCCCCATGTGCAGGGTGTGAGAATCATGGGCAAGGCTGGGAGGCCCAGACTAGGACCACTCTCACCTGAGGCTCCAATTTTGGGGATTTTGCCATATCTCTAGGACATGATTATAAAATGTGTCAACTTCCCCTCTGATCACAGGCCTCTGACTATAGACCTTAGATTTCTCTCCAGCCTAAGCAAGACATCTTTCTTTTGGATCTCAAAGGAACCTCTTTTTCCCCCTCTGTCTCAAGGAGACTTGGAATAAACTCTTTAAAATTGAGTGTAGGTGTTTATAAAAGGCCCCTGAGTTCAAAGAACTTCTTCCTTACACCTTGCAAAGAATACATGTGGTAAGAAATTGCTAAAGATCAAGTTCTCTCCTTGCAAAGGCAGGAAGAAGATGTGTACCTATACAAATCAATATTTCAATGAATTATCCCTCCCTCAAGTTGTAATTGAAATAATGAGGTCACAGAGTTTAGCTCAGCCTGACCAATGGCTCCTTTGATCCAAGCCAATGGTTCTCAGTGTGATCCCTGGATGAGCAGCATTAGCATCACTTGGGAACTTGAAATGCAAATTCTTGGGCCCCATCTCAGATGCAGTGAATTAGAAGCTGTGTTTTAAAAAGCCTTCTGGGGCCGGTCCTGTGGTGTAGTGGTTAAGTTTGGCATGTTCTGCTTCAGCAGCCCAGGTTCACAGGTTTGGATCCTGGGTGTGGACCTACACCACTCAACAGCCATGCTATGGCAGCAGCCCACATACAAAATGGAGGAAGATTGGCACAGATGTTAGCTCAGGGCAAATCTTCCTCAGAAAAAAAAGCTTTCTGAATGATTCTCATGCCTGCTAAGAAGCCATATCCTTACTGATTTTCTGCCTACTTGATCTATTAGTTATTGACAGGGAGAGTGTCAACATAATACCAGATTTGTCTATTTTTCTTTCATTTCTATCAGTTTTTCTTCACATATTTTGATGCTCTGTTGTTAGGTGCATACATGTTTAGGACTGTATGTCTTTTTGGAGAATGACCCCTCTATCATTATGTAGTGTTTCTGTTTATCCCTGATACTTTTCCTTGTTCTGAAGTCTACTTTGTCCAAAATGAATACAGCTACTTCAGCTTTTTCTTGATTAGTATCATAATTGAATATCTTTCTCCATCCCTTTACTTTTGATCTCTTGTATTCTTTATATTTAAAGTTGTTTTCTTGTAGACAACATAGAGTTAGGTCTTATGTGTTTTTTTTCTAAATCCACTCTGAGGATCTCTGTCTTTTAATTGGTGTAATTAGACCTGTTCACATTGAATATGATTATTGATATATTTGGGTTAGTATCAACTATGTTGGCAACTATTTTCTATCTGTTGTCAAAGGCTTCTTTTCCTACTTTCTCTGGTTTTAGTTGAGCATTTTTTATTAGTAAACAATTATACTTCTTTTAAAATATTTTTAGTGGTTTCTCTAGAATTTGCAACATATTATAACATTTGTGGAGTTTTAAAACCACCACTATTATATGTATAGATATATAGGGAGCACAATATTGCAAAATATTAACATTTGAAGAATTTAAGTGAAGAGTATATGAGTGTTTGTTGTTCAAATCTTTCCGTTTTTATGTATGTTTGAAATTTTTCAAAATAAAAAGTTGGGGGGAAATGTTACTGTGCAATTGTCTAAGGCCAGCTAACCTAGTTTTTTTCTTCTTGTAGCCAATTTGCTTTTCACCTGAATGATTGAAGAATTCTTTCTTTATCCTTAAAGTTGAATAACTTAACTTGGATATTTCTAGTTATAGAGAGTCTCTTAATAAATTTTCCTGGAATGCAATGTGCACCTCCATTTAGAGGCTCAATTTTTTCTGGGTAATCACCTTTATTATATATTCTGGATTCTTCTGGTCCATTTTTTTTGGCACTTTGCATTTAGGACACTAATTATCCTCATGTTGGATCATTTCTGTCTTCTGTTTCTGTGGGCTTGTCTGTATTTGCTTTAATTTCTTCTTTTTTTCAACTGCATGGACTGTGATCATCTTAAGCTTTTCTTTTAACTTGATTTTCAAAGGTCTCTTTTCTAGTCTTTGTTATTTGTACTTCACTGTATTTATTGTGTAAAGGTGTTTTTCATATAGATATAGGTTTTTTGCTATTCCTTTAATTACGTATTTCTGTAAAGTCATTTTCTTTACCAGTCTTTGCATGGTTTCTTCCTTTCTTGCCTCCTTTTCTCCTTTTTTTTCCCTTTCATTTGATTTCATTATTAAATGCCCTGAACCAATGCTCTACTCTTCACAATTCCAAGGACTAGCCCATCCCTTTGGGGAATACTCTCAACCTTCGTGTCATTTCCCAGTGGGAAACTAGACTCAGTTAGAGCGAGAGCCGTGGCCAAGAAGAAGGAAGAATGAAAGGGTATCCCTCAGTTGCTAATCTCTACATCCCCTTCAATTCTTACAGCTATGGGCTCTCCAATGTGATTTCAGGAGCGGCACTGTGGTTAGGAGCCAGGCCGTGTCCCAGCTCTCCTCTCTGCTCCAGAATCTTGCTTCCCTCCTTGACAAAAGTTTTTAAAGTGTATTACCTTATATTAGCTCCTTTTCCTCGTTGGCAATTATTAGTGCCCCCTTTTGGGGGGAGGAGGGATGCTTTTAAAAAAATATATATTTTTGGTGCATTTTGTTAAGTAGGGGAAGGAAAAATCTGTGGATTTTCCTTTTTAACCTAAAAGTCTACTATCCTCTACCTAGTCATATTTATATTTGAAAAGCAGGCTATCGGAAGGGGGAAATATGTTTCACAAGAAAAAAGAACCTAATGCTTTGAGCTGGAAGTGATCTTGGAAGTCATTCACTTCTCAGGTTCACACAGGCAATTAGTGATGAGTGGGACTACGAAAAGGTTTTCCTCTGTCTCCCTAATAAGTGGAGGATTAGACATCAGAGACAGAAAGAGAGAAAGAGATAGAGTAGTTTTCATGGTGGGGACTTTCCCTTCCTGCCTCTAATCATACCGCATACCTCTGGGCCTTTGTTAAGGGCAGCCTGGTGGCACAGAAATTGGGGCTCTGACTATAACACTGAAAAAATATACACCGGAGAAAGACTCAATAACGTGAAGGAAGTACTCTAGGGGAAATTAAAAGCTTTTTTCTTTTTCTTCTCCTTACTGATTAAAAAAAAACTGCCAGAGCTATAACTCATTTTAGGTACGAGACTTGGGAAAAGCAAGAAGTTTGATTTTCTGGGATGATTCATCTCAGCTGCTATGACTGCTGATGAGAATTGAGAAATGATCCCTGTGAGAACTGTATTACAAGTAAATGCCTTGGGTTATAATTTTGTCAGTTGGAAGATGGCTTTTAAAAACAAGCCGAAGGACTGTAATTTAGTAGGAAATGTAAAAAGATAATCTGCCTTGGATGTTAATCTGTCCCTTTTGATCAGTGAGGCATCTCAGAAGGTGCCCCATCTCTTAGAACGAACCTTCCTTCTTCTGAAAGGAAGACCCATTAGCACCAGAAAGCTATGAAGCTGTCCCCAAACTTATTGAACGAATTGGTTGTTAGTCATTGGACAAAATCAGAGAAATAAAGATTTCCCAAGCTGCCCAGAAATGCAGAGTCCTGTTGCTCAAAGAGATCCTTGATCATTATTCGACAATGAGGCCCTCGGTTAACTCTGACTTGGGTACATCCAGAAGGTAAACCTGACACCTAGCTGGGAGAAAAAGACAAAGAGAAGTATGGACAGTATGAATAAAGTCTTTCCTCTCAAAGTCAGTTGGATATCAAAACCTTGCAATTCATAAATAATCTAGAATTGTTCAAGCGGTGATGTAAGTGACATGAGGGAATTAAACAATAATGGAAGTCTTTAGGTTCAGAAACAGAAATCCTGGGAACAAATGACCCCCTGCTCCTGAGAGACAGCAGAGCATCATGGTGAAGAGGACAGGCTCTGAGGTCAGGGCCCCATTTTGCCATTTATTGACTTGGGCAAGTTACTTAATTATAAGCCTCAGTTTCCTCATCCATAAAGTATAGATCATGATTATAAGTATTCATAAGTTTATTACGAAGATTCAATAGGATAATATACATAAAATACCTGGATTAGAGCAAGCACCCAATAAATGCTAACTGATGCTATTGTTATTAATTTTTTCCTGAAGACCAGAGTTCACATTACTTTTATTCTTGCTCATATTTATGCGAGGAACAGTTCAGCAATTTCTTACACCCTGCTCTTTTCATTTTTTCCCTTTTGTATATATGTGGTTACAATCCTGAAGAAGACAGGTTTTGGTTTTGTTCCATTTTTATCTGCCTCCAAACATCTCCCTGTGCCTACTGTCTCATAAAAGTGGCTAGATTTTCTTCTGAGAAAACATTTCTGTCCCATTCTCAGACCTCATGTTTTGGGTAGGGGTGACCTGGCCCCTAGCTTCCAGGTGTTTGGCTGATCAGATCATTCCATCCCTCTAAATAGATGGATTGGTTCAGGAATGGGCAGATGACCCAAGTCAGGCCAAGGAGATGCAATCCTGGGGCCTTCCCTAGATCTCTTAGGAAAGCGAGAACTCCTAACCTGTAAGAGTATAAGTCCAGAGGTACCAGAAGTCACTATGGAAAAAAGCTTGCCTGAGAATGGAACTGTGGACGTTGATAACAAAATGGAGTAACATATGTCAGGGCTTCTAAAACAGAGCTGGGGGGCCGTTGAGGAAGTGAGGCTTATGCATGTATGCCATGTCTCTGCCCAGATGGAATGTAACTTTTTGAACTGTGCCCCACTGTTGTTACCTTGACCTTTCTTTACGAAAAGAAAAAACACTTACTTCTATAGAAAAGTGCTTACTTCCCTAGATAAGAACTTTTTTGCCTTGGAAATGGCCCTAGCAACCAATCACACATAGCCAAGGAATAACAGTTGTTGCCAGCACCCATCTTGTTGCTAGCATCCCATGTGTTGCAAAACAACCTGTGTGTGTTCTCTCTTTTTTCTCTCTATAAGCCCTTGCCTTGTTTGTCTTCTCCAGAGCACATTTTGGGTTTCTGCCTAACTCTGCATCTCCTGAATTGCAATTCTAATTGCCCAAATAAATATCTATTGTTTAAATTACAGTGATTTTTCCTTGGTCAACAGGACCAACACAGAGGAGTACAGACTGAGAGAGAGAGAGGGCTTCCTGACAGCACGTTTGAGGACTTGAATCCAGTTGTAACTGAAGACACACACACACACTTTACAGTTTATAAGCCAAATAAGTCTTTTTTTCTCACTTAAGTCAGTTTGGATTGAGTTTCTGTTATTGTAAAAAGGAGTCCTGACAAATAAATCAGTCCTAGAAGGGAAATATGAAGTGGGCCATGTGATCCAATTGCTCATTTCTATATTTTTTCCACATTTCCCCCCCTCCTCTTGTATTTAGTGCCTTTGTGCTCTCTTCTTCCTATTTATTTTCTTAGGGGAAATAATCTGATAGTGTTTGTCCTTGATGCTGCAGGGTGAATTTCTGTTACTGTGTTATTTTTCCCAGAGTATTGACAGTTTAAGCCTCACATCTAGTCCTGCAATGAAAGGTTTTGTTCCTGCTAAAGGAATTTAGCTCTAAATAAGTAGGTGTGTCAAGATGAAAAGACTTAAAAAAATGTATCAACCAAATAACAATGTTTAAATCTTGTTTGGATTCTAATTCAAACAAACCAATGTTTTTTAAATAAATACTTTATATACAATTGGGGGAAATTGAACATTGACTGGATATTTGTTATTCAGGAATAATTGTTAAAATATGTGATAATACTAACATGGTAATGTTTAAAACGTTTCTATTGTTGGGAGATAAATATGGAAATATTTTTGGATAAAAAATACAATGTTTGAGATTTGCTTCAAAATATTCCAGTAAGCAAGGGATGGGAGGCAAGGCGGTATAGATGAAACAAGACTTGCAATAAGTTAATAATGGTGGAAGCTGGGTGATGAGTTGAGCATGAGGTTCATTATACTTTTCTAACTTTACATGTTTGAAATTTTCCATAATCAAAGTAACAAGTAGAATTGGCCAAGGCTACTAGTGGCCTACCCAGAATCTACACTTTTGTTCTGCCTTACAAACAGAATCCCTGTATTGTTGAGGATGCAATGTAACTATCCAGATCAGGTTATTTTTTAATGATTTTTTTTCCAGTCTCCCTTGCAGCTGTGCGTGAAAAGCAGATAGACGCCACTGCTTGTGGCTTCCAGAGAAACTCTGTAAAGTAGCTGGCTTAACTGGCAGGTAAGCCTGTTACTCTTCACTCTTTTCTGCGGCCTAGACAGGAACCTGAGGACAGGAACTGGCAGTCATCTTGTATCATAGGCAATCTCAAGGCCAGCACGCATGATAATTTGAAGCGTAGCGCCCAAAGATGGAAAGAACTTTGACACTTGATGACTGTAGAGCTGCCACACCAGCCCTGGAATGCTTTCCCCTTTTTTTCAATAGAGAGAATTACACCTTTTTCTTGTTTTAAATTTGCACTAGCCCTTACAGAAGCGGTAGACCCCACGAAGACAGGGTCCCTGTCTTCTGGCTCACAAACTTGGCTTCTTTTTGGAATTATCTGTAGTGTTATAAAAAATATTAAGGCTTGGACCTCACTTCCAGACTGTCTGATTTCATTGACTTGGGGTACAGTCTAGGCACTGGAATTTGTGAAAGCTGGCCCTGTTAATTCTAACGTGCAGCGAATTTGGAGACCCACTGTTCTAGCTCGCCGTTTGATCCCTGGACCGCTTGGCCTCGGGCTGGGCCGCGGTCAGCATTGGGCGGCTGAGATCACCCATGACCCCCGGAGTGGGAGGGGCACCAGCCCTGCAGTATTTCGCGCAAAGCCGACCCAGCCCCGCCTTTTCCCCGTCCGGCCACGCCCCCGGCCCCGCCTCAGGCCCCGCCCAGTTGTGGTCCTGGACAACTCGGAAACGCGTGTAGCCGCTGAGCCGGCGTTCCGGGAGCGTTGATGTGCGCCTGCGCGGCGCCGGGTCCCGGCGGGCAGTTTGAATTTCGTTCCCGGAGTCACATCTCGCGATCACGGGCTTCCGGCGGAGACGGGGGTCTCCGCGGCTGGCAACCAGGTATCGAATGGGCTCTTTTGCTCCCAGACCCGCAAGAGGTTGGAGTCTGATGTGGGGATCCCCCCCTCGGAAGTAGGCGGAAGGCATTGCTTGGGCGAGGTAGGGGATGCAGGGTCGCGCGGGCGGGGCGGAGGAGCGGGGCTTGACGTTCCTGCGCTGGGTCGGCTGGACCTCCCCCACAAATGGTCTTTAGCTGCTTTAGACCTCACCTACCCTCGGGGTAGATGTAACTGACTCCTTCCTTCCCCCTCCCTCCGCCTCGTTACCGACCTCAAAGAGTAAAGCCCTAATCCCCCCCGCCCCCAGCATAGGAGAAATGCTTACCTGGACCCGTTTCTTGGAACTTACTGTATTTTTCCTTAAAATTCCTGTGTATTTTGGACTTTTAAAGAAAATACCAATGTTGTCTTTATATATAAACAGTGGATTTGTCCCCCTAATCCTTAGGGAAATGATGCAGGTTTATCCTTTGTACCTTGGTTTGGAATGCATTGATTATAGAAGGTTCTAAGACAGGTCAGTACTGGACGTTGGTTGGAAAGTGAATTTTGTAGAATTGAAAGAAATTACTCTTGAGTTTTTGTACTTACCTTTCAAGGAGGTGTGATTTACTGGATATTTACTATTGGATTTTGAAAGTGAACAGAAATTTGTGTTTTTAAAAAAAATTTTAATAAACATGTTTATATATTTTTTTTCCTCAGAGCCTTAAAGGATGGCCTCCTCAGATCTGGAACAATTATGCTCTCATATTAATGAAAAGATTGGCCATATTAAAAAAACTCTGTCATTAAGAAACTGTGGTAAGTAAAGACAAATTTCACTGACTTTGTACCTACAAAATGCATTTTGGTTATTGTTCCACTTTGAATATCTTATGTCTAGTTAAATGAATGTATCTTAGAAAGGTAACTTTAAGTTTTGAATAGTGACGTTTAAAGCTTGCCAGCATCCATATTTTGAATATTGCAGAGAATACTAAAATGTAAGTTACATTGAACAATGGCCTGGATATTAATTAGATTTATTTACTTGCATTTTTCTGAGACGCACAAAACATATTAGTAAGATGTGAAGGTTATGTGGCATTTGTGGTTCTATAGCTAAATGGAGATACTGAGAGGTAAGGAATAAAAACAAAAGTGGAAAAAACCCAGGGAGCTAGGAGCCCATAACCCATCTTACAGCCTGCTTTGGAGGAAGGTTATCACTATATATCACTGGGAAACAACTAATTGAAAATGAAATCAGTTTTTTAATCATCCAGAAACTTGGAGGTTGTAACCATCTTCCAAAATATTTTGAAGCACTGAGAGAATGATGCAATGGAAGTACAAAGTAAGTGATCCTTGTCAAGTCTGGAAAAATGTTAATAAAAATGACGTGCTGCTCCCCAGCCCTATCTAGGAGAGTTTAAGATTTATTGATAGGCAGAACTCCATCTGCTGGGAAGATCGTGTTGAACTTTTACTGTAGTTTGTATTCTGAATTGATAATTTAAAAAATTTTTTCAAACATGAAATTATAATGTTGGAATGCCCGTTTGAACTATACATGTCCTCCTAGGGACTCTGATATTCTGCATCCCTTGTTGAGAACCTCTAATAAAGGAGCCTCATCCACCTTACAGTCTATGGCTCATGTACGCGCTAGAAAGTTAAAGCTGAAGGGACTGTGGGTTCTTCTTCTCCAGCCCCCTCATGTCACACTGGAGGAAACTGAGACTCTCAGGAGTCAGGTGACTTGCCCAGGTCCCCCAGCTCATGAGTAGTGGTTGAGACCAGTTTCTGTGTCCTGATTCCCAGTCTAGTACTCTTTGTATTTCTATGCCACTTTTATTGACAAATCTAAAAAGGACATTTAGTTTTTTTTGTTGTTGTTTTTTTTTTTGCTGAGGAAGATTCACTTTGAGCTGACATCTGTGCCAGTCTTCCTCTATTTTGTATGTGGGTCGCTGCCAGAGCATGGCTGCCAACGAGTGATGTAGGTCTGTGCCCCAGGAACTGAACCTGGGCCACAAAAGCAGAGTGTGCTAAACTTAACTACTAGGCCGCAGGGCTGGCCCCTAGATTTTTAATGATATGATGTGGTGGTTTACAATAAGAAATATATATATTGGTCTCTGCCCCCAGTTCCTGGCACAGAGCTCCTAAAACTCTTGTAGTTTCCTAAGTGATAAGAACAGTAGGAGTATCTTTTGTTCTAATATCTGGTCTTTGACCTCAGTTCCTGACACAGGGCTCCTGAAACCCTTATAATTTCCTGGGTAATAGGAGTGTTTTTTGTTCTAAAGAGGCAACTCTGAGTGGGCTTCTGGATGGCCCCTGGATGAGAGCTGGTCACCAGAAAGACCAAACCATGATTAGAAGCTTGGAATTTTCAGCCCCATCCCGTATTCTCTTGGTAAGGGAGAAGGTCTAAAAATAGAGTTAGTGATAGATCATGACTTCATCATGAAGCCTCCTAAAACCCCAAAAGTATGAGGTTCTCCGAGAGCTTCCGGGTTGGGGAACAGCTGGAGGTGCTGGGAGAGTGGTACCCTCAGAGAGGGCAGGGTGGCTCTCTGCCCCTTCCCACATCCCTTGCCCTGTGCTGCTCTTCCAGTGGATGTTCATCTGTATCCTGGATCATGTTCCTTTGAAATAAGTCAACTGTTTTCCTGAGTTCTCTGAGCTGCTCTAGCAAAGTAATTGAACATGAGGAGGGAGTTGTGGGAACCTCTGATTTATAGCCAGTTGGTCATAAGCACAGGTAGCAACCTGGACTTGGCGATGGGCATCTGAAAGGGGTGGGTGGACGGTCTTGTGGGACTAAGCCCTTAACCTGTGGGATCTGATGCTATCTCTCGGTAGATAGAGTCAGAATTGAGTTGAATTGTAGGACACCCACTGGTGTCACAGAGAATTGCTTGTTGTGAGGCCCCCCCACCCCCCAATTTTGTGACCAGAAGTGTCAAAAGTGAAGTGTTCTCTGGGAAGGTAAAGGACACACAGGGAAGTAAGACATAGTGGGAAGAACTGGGTTTTTCCCTACATAGGAGGTGGAAAACTGAGTTTTTTCCTTTACAAATAATTATCCTTGTTTAGATTCTGTTTCTGAGGGCATGATTACTGTTGGATAAAAAGATATAATTTGGAAATCTAGACAACTATCAAACCTTAAGTTTAAATGACTTCACCAAAGCATGAGGAAGCATGAGGCCTGGCTGAAGCCGACCTATTAGATTACTGCACACTGGGTGACTGTCATTTGTGTGTGGAGAGAGTCATTTGTTTGGTTCCATACCTATTTAATAAAGTCCAGTAATTTGTTTGCCACTTTGCTGTGATTTACTAGATCACTAGTATAAAAGGTCGTGAATTTGCTCGATTGATTATATTACTACAGATCAGTAAACAAGACCCTAAAATTAGGTGACTAAAGGTTGAGATAGCAGTGCACAGGAATGAGATCCAATTACAGGCATACCTCATTTTATTGCATTTTGCTTTATTGCACTTCCCAGATACTGCATTTTTTACAAGACCGTCCACCAGCAAAAAGATTACTACTCGCTGAAGACTCAGATGGTGGTTAGCATTTTTTAGCAATAAAGTATCTTTTAATTAAGATATGTACATTTTTTTAGACATAATGCTATTGCACACTTAATTGACTACAGTATAGTGTAAACATGACTTTTATATGCATTGGGAAACAGAAAAGTTTGTGACTCGCTTTATTGCTGTGGTCTGGAACCGAGCCTGCAATATCTCCGAGGTATGCCTGTAGTTGTCTGACCATCTGAAATTAATCTCAGTAGACACATCGATACTCTCATTTACTTATTAATGTGTTTTAGTTGTTATGAGCCTAGTGTCAAATACAATTAGCATTGCTCTGTTAGATAGAATAATACACTACTTCTCGTTATGATGCTGAATAGCAGTCAGCCTTTACTGATGCTTTGCTAGGTTCCAGACACAGTGCTAAAGCCAGCTTATGTACTTTTTCACTTTTCTTCACAGTAACCTGAGGTAGGTACTGGTTTCTCTGACTTCAGGCCTGGGGCTTCTAGCCGTTTCACTCTACTGCCTCCATAATCTACAGATAAAGGTCAAATTGTGCTTTTACTTATGTGTATTTCATTGTTTAGTTGCTGGAGGTGAAGAAGGAAAGATTTGATTATCAGGATAGTCTTTTGTGCTTTAGATCTGCCCTTTAAAAAAGTTTTTTTTACTACTTCTTTTATTTCTAGAGAGGAGAGTACTCTGGTTTTCCCATCCTCAAATCCGTGAAGCTAGACAGAGGGGCTAGGAGGTGGGATTGGGAGTAAGACAGCATGCTACTTTATAAACATCTGGTTTTGTTTCTGCCAGGCACCTTGGGGTCATCACCAGCCTGTGAGTTTTTATGTTATTCTCTCTGCTTGGGGATTCAGAATAGTGTGGACAGCGTATCTATGAATCCTAAACCTCTATTAGAGATTCTGAAGGGGAGCTCTCCCCCACCTCCCACACACACTTGAGGGCTAGTCTAAAACATAATCTCACCTCCCTGGCCAGTGATTGGAATTTTTCGGGTTGCGTTTTCACTGAAGATACATCCGTTGAAGAGAGGTCCTGGCCTCATTTGGGATTCTCACTTCCAACACCCTGTGCTTTGAAGTCCCAAGCTCTTTCTCTTTTGCCCATTATCAACATACCGCCTGCTCTATGGTTCTCTCTTCACATTGGGGCCCTTGGGGATTTACCTTATTCTCATGAAAGCTCAGCTATGCGTGTACATGGGTGTTTATTTTATATAACATTTCTAGGTGTTTTATTACAGTGAAGGAATTTGCCAGAAACAAAACACTCAGGGGATACTTTGTATTTACCTCTCCCTTCCTTGTCTTCCATGCTGCTTGGAAATGAGGTCTTAAGATTATCCATGGAGACAGGTCCTAGGGGCTGAATCAACAGTCCTTTCTCCACCCTCCAGGCTCTCCCTTGGTAAAGTTGTGTGTTCCAAGAGTTCAATTGGGTACTTGTGTGTTACTGCTTTTCTATACGCTTTGTTCCCATTTTGTCTTTGTTTATTAATAGGCCAAGAACCTACCTTGAAGACCATGTTAAATAAAATAGGAGATGAGATCATTGTGGTAAATGAACTTCTAAATAAATTGGAATTGGAAATTCAGTTTCAAGAACAAACCAACAGTTCACTCAAGGTAATGTTTTTCTTGGGAAGAAACAAAATTAAAAGGCAGTAAGTACAAACTCCCTAATCACCAGGGAATTCTTAAGGATTTATAATGTTCTTAGCTTTGTGAATTATTATTAATGGTATAGGGTGCCATTTGCATTTTATTTTCCCAGTAAAAGGACTCCAGAGCATGAGAGGTATTTCTTTCTTCATGCTGGTAGCCAATGGAATTCAACTTTACTAAAAAGGAGGATTTCCTAGATAATTCTTGGTAGGTTTAATTTAAACAAATGATATCCTGGGAGAGTAGTGTGAAAGGGACACCTGCCCTGGGGTGAGGAGATGTGGATTCTCACCCTGGCTGCCCTTAGCAGCCTCTGCCACCCTGAGAAAGCCATTTTACCTGTTGGGGTCTCAGGGTCCTCATTTGGTTAATAATGGGTCATACTGAACTATTCCTTAGGTCTCTTCTATTCTGAATTTCTGTATTTCTATAAACTGCATTATTCGCGTTTTCAAGTAAAGTAAGACTTGAGCCTCATTCACATGCATGCTTTGTTCTAAATAAGCCTTCTAGTTGACTTTAACTAATTAAAGTGCTTGTGTACTTTCTTTTGGAAAAATACTCGATCCATGCCATAATTATCTCATGCTGTTAGAGCCGCTGATGTGTTCAGTGAGATTGAACAAGGTGGCCTCTACGGTCCCTTTCAGCCTGGTAATCCCTATGGTCTGAAAGATTTTTCAGCTATAGGAATGAGCATGATTATGCCTATCTTACTAGTAGTTGAAATGAAATTATTGTCTATGAGCATCATTCAGCTCTTCAAAAGAAAGATGTCATATAAATTCAAAATAGAAATCGATATTGATTTCAGTTCTAATCTGCCCAAGAATTTCCAGCGTTAGGTGTTGGCCTAGAGAGTATTCAACTCAGAATGGAAGGCTATTTGGAATTTTTCTTCACGTTGTGATTGAGAATCAGATAACAGGAATCCAAAGGTGCCAAATATTTTCCTTATTAAATTTGTATGACTTCATAGTCTCAAGTTCTAGTGGAAGTTAACACAAGCAGTTATGACCAAGTAGAAATTTTCATTAAGCTGGAATATGTGCATGTCAGCAATGGAAATCACTCCCAGCAGCGTCTCGTGCTTGCAGGCATTTTCACTCTGGCGCTGTGTGCAGATAACACTGGGGAAGGTTTGCTAAGTCAACAAAAGCAATTTACCAGGATGATGAACGTAAATCTTTCATATGTTTTTCAGTTGCATCCCAAGTTGAAGTAAAATACTAAAGAAAGAGCTAAAATAGAAAGAATTCAATGCCAGTTTTTCCTGTTGTAATGTGATTCTAGCAATTGTTCTCTGGGAAAACCCAGTAGAGAAAGATAATATAGTGCCTTCTAAAAACAGCTCTAGAAACTGAAGAGCTCTTTTTATAATATTGCTGCATTCAGTGCTTTTCCATCCCTTTTGTGTTCTGAACACACAATCGTTGTGATTGTGGTTCACAGCCTTTCATGCTCTTTATAACATCTTAAAACACTCACAGGCGAGAAAGATGCTTATTTGTGAGCATTTTTTAAATTTTAGGAACTCTATGAATCTCTCGAAGAAGATTATAAAGATGTGGAACATCTCAAAGAAAACATTCCTCCCCATTTGCCTCAAGTAACAGTAACCAAGAACTTGTAAGTCTACGTATAATTATTCTTGCTATCTGGATTAGTAAACCTATTAAAACAAACACCTTAAGTCTTTTTGCTTTTTCGTGTACTTGCAGTTTTGTTAGTAATTATCTAGTTTTTTTGTCACTTACTCTAGAAATAATATCTCCCTGTCTTCACCAGTTTTCTTATCCTGCTGTCTCTGAAGAAAATGTCACCTCTTTCCCAAGGGTGAGTCTCTTCCAGGCTCTCTTTGGCCACTTTTTCTCATTTCTTTTCCTTAAAGCAGAGTTTGTCAACCTCGGCTCTATTGACATTTTAGGCCAGATAATTCTCTGCTGTGAGAATGGGATCTTTAGTAGCATCCTTGATCTCCACCAGCTAGATATCAGTAGCACCCCAGCCCAGCCCCACCCAGTTGTGACAATGCCTTATGTCCTCTGGGGGCCAAAACCTCCCCTGACCCTTGAGAACCACTGCCTTAGGGTAGAAATAATCTTAATGAGCTTCTCATCTTAAAAGAAGCCAAAGGAATGAAACTTAGTTCTGCTTTCCCTCTCAAGCTACTGTCCTATCTCCGTTCACTGCCAATATATGTTTGTGCCTCCCCTTTTTCCCAGAGTCCTTGAAATCTGGCTTTTGGCTGTTATTACTGCCACACTTATGAAATGGATTGCCTGAAGGTCACAAAGAGGTCAAACATCACTCCTCGGCCGAGATTTTTCTTTTCAGATTTTATTTGCTGTCCATCTTTTGTTTTTGAAATTATTTTCTGCACTTGACTGTGCCTTCTTAGTTGTCATCCCTCATCTGACTTGGCTGCCTCCTTTTTCCCTGCCCTTCTTTAAGTTACAGGTATCTCCTCAAGCTCTGTTTAACTCACGCGTAGCCAGCACCACTGTTCATGCTCTCACATGTCCAACTTGCTGGAATCTGATGAATGAACTGTTCTCTCCTCCAGCTCTGCATGTCTTAGACTGAACTCGCTGGTTCCTTGTAACCAGCCATGCCTGCTGTTCCCATCCTCCCATCACGTGGACAGGAACTCAGCATCTTCCACCTGGCTCACCCCCTCGTAGCCCTCAGCCTTCCGTCTGCCTCTGTGGGCTGTTGTGTGTCCCTGGCCTCCCTTCTGTTCTCATTACCTGGCTCTGAATGAGATCTTCCATCAGCTTTTGCCTTTATGATTTGGGAGCTTCTGTGTTTTGTCTTTCCAGCATTCCTCCACTCCTATCTCTCCCGTCTTCTGCTGCCGAAATTATATTTCTAAAAAGGGCCTCCAAGTATGTAAAAACATTCCATGGATAACTTAACTTTTTTAAGAAATTTTTTAAATGTATCATATATACAGAAAAGTGATTAAAGTATTATTAAGTGCAAATTAAAGAAGAGTAATAAAACAAACATCAGTGTATCTACCAGTCAGAACAAGAAATAGGATATTACCAATACCTTACAACACTTGTGTTGCAGACTCTCCCGCTATCAAAGAGACAATAATCCTGGCACTTATGATAATCACACTTTTACATAGGTGTTTTCATAAACAATGTGCTATTTAAATTTGAAGAACTGAGAGGAAGGCATGAACCTTGCTGAGTAGGAAGAGAGCCGTATTACTGCTGACAGTTCAAGGTCTCCAGAAGAAGATAAGCTCAGCAGAGTCCCCGACATGGTCGAGTACCTTGGAACTTCCCTATAAAAAGAGAAAATTAATGGGCAAGGTCATGAATGGATGCTAGGAGCAGGTCTTCATCGGATATCCACCAGGGTCATAGTGTGGCCTGAACGTTGGACATCCAGCAGGAAAATGGCCTGGAAAATAGGCAGAATTTTATTCTTCTAAACTCACTAGGGCCTAGCTTTCAGGGCTAGGTCAAAGCAGAACCTTCCTCTAGGTTGAAATGGGTATTTTCAGCTGACACACACAGCAGGGCATGAAGGAGATATGAGGAGCTTCCTTAGTATATGGTCAAGACAAGCAAGTACCAGCCAGGCTCACCGTGGAGTCTTATGTTAGGATTCATGTAAGGATGATGGTGCCATAGCATTGGGCATCTTTATCTTAACCCACAACATGGCCGTCTCCTCAGTCATGCGGTCTCCTCAGTCACACCACCTCCACCAGGCCTTGTTGCTCTCCTTGTCTGGTTCTCAGCTGTCATCTTGGGATCTCACTTCCTGCCTTTCTTGGGCTTCCCTTCGCTTGCTCCTGTGTTGGATCTACTCTTTCCTGTATCCCATTTCTTTTTTGGAGCAGTCAAGCTAATATGGCTTGACTTGCTGCTGGCAACGGGTCTGTTCCTTCCTTGGCAGTTAAACAACCTACAAGCCACAGCCTATTTCTAGACTCCATTTGCTAGTGAGGTAGGAGCTATATTAGATTTTTCATTTTCTCCAAAAATTAGGCAGGACTGAATCCAAGGGTAACCCATGCTCATTGCTGGCAACTAAAATGAATCTGCAACAGGCAGGGACTGATATTAGCAACCAATGGGATAAATTAGAAAAATAGAAGTGTAAGATGATTGATGTTTTCATGTCCAGAAATAGGGAAGTCAGCAAGCTGTTTAGAGGTGAAGTTCAACTTTATACACATTGACTTTGAGGAGGCAGTGGAATAACTGATAAAGATGTTTAGCATGTGTGCTAGATGCATCGTGTTTGCGGTGTGTAAATAAAATTATACTGAAGATTTGAGGACTTAATTTTTCAGCACTCTCTTCACTAATGAGATCTTCATGAACAATAGGATTAGGGATAGAAAAAAATGCTGCCTAAAAAATTGTTATATCGAGATGAGTGTGTTTGATACTTATTATTTTCAGTTGGGAAAACTTTCTAGTATGCTGCAGAATTCTGATGATTACCTGTACATCTGTACCTCTGTTCTGTAGTGTTAACGTAGCAGATGTTGACCCTGAAGAACCAGTCAAAGTCGAGGAACCTGCACCCACAAAGAAGCCCCCAAAAGAACAAAGAACTATTAAAGAAATGCTATTTATAACTTCTGATGAGTTTAATGGCATTCCTGCGTAAGTATTTCCATGTTTTTACATTTTCGTAATGCCAGGGCTTTGCCTAACTTCTCAGCTTTATATTGTTACATTTCTCATTACTTTTTATTATGCAAATAATACATGTTGTTAGAAAGTGTTATCAGAAAATAACTCATCTGTAATTCCCCTCTCAGATATGAGTATTTCCTTTCAGATTTATTTAGTTTCACATAACAGGTATTCCTGATTGTTATTACAACAATGTAGTTATACTGTAAATACAGTTTACTTGCTTTTTATCATGAGCATTTTCCCATCATTAACCATTAATATAAACTTGGATTTTAATACTTGTATAATATTTCATCATGTGGCTACCCTATAAGTTATTTAAGCATCCCTTTATTAAATATTTGGGTTGATTTCATTGTTACAAATGATGGTACAGTGAAATTTCTTGTAGACGAGTCTGTTTTGTAATTCCTTATTTCCTTAAGATACAGACCTAGAAGGAGAATCCTTAGGGCAAAGGGCATGATTATTTTACTTTCTTGAGAGTTGTCCATCTCAGTTTTTGTTGTTTTTGTGAGGAAGATTGTCCCTGAGCTAACATCTATGCCAATCTTCCTCTGTTTTATGTGGGATGCTGCCACAGTGTGGCTTGACAAGTGGTGCTGGGTCCTCACCCAGGATCCAAACCTGCGAATGCCAGGCTGCTGAAGCAGAGTGCATGAACTTAACCACTACACTACCAGGCTGGCCCCTGTTGTTTGTTTTTTGTTCCCCTAGATTGGCACCTTAGCTAACATCTGTTGCCAGTCTTCTTTTTTCTTCTTCTTCTTCTTCTCCCCAAAGCCCCCCAGTACATAGTTGTATATTCTAGTTGTAGGTCCTTCTGGTTGTGCTATGTGGGATGCTGCCTCAACGTGGCCTGATGAGCAGTGCTAGGTCTGAGCTCAGGATCCAAATCAGAGAAACCCTGGGCTGCTGAAGTGGAGCATGTGAACTTAACCACTCGGGCACAGGGCCGGCCCCTGTTTGTTTTTTAATTAATAAACTTAATTTGTTTGAACAGTTTTAGGTTTACATAAAAGTTGACAGATAGTCCAGGGTGTTCTCATACCTGGAGACAGTCTCCTCTATTAACATCTTGCATTAGTGTGGAGCATTTGTTAGAACCAATAAACCAATATAGATGCATTATTAACTAAAGTCCACAATTTTCAGTAGGGTTCACTCTTTTCTGTACATTCTGTGGATTTTGACAAATGCATAATGTCATGTGTCTGCCATTACAGTATCATACAGAATAGTTTCACTGCTCTGAAGTGCCCTGTGCTTCACCTCTTCCTCTCTGCCCCGAGCCCCAGGTGATGACTAATCTTTTTACTGTCTCTCTAGTTTGTCTTTTCCAGAATGTCATACAGTTGGAGTCATACACTATGTAGTCTTTTCAGACTGGATTCTTTCACTTAGTAATATGCATTTAAGATTCTTCTCATGTCTCTCTCTGGCTTGATAGCTCATTTCTTTTTATTGCTGACCAATAGTCCATGGTCTGGATGTGCCGCGGTTTGTTTATCCATTCACCTGTTAAAGGACATCTTGGTTGCTTTCAGTTTTGAGCAATTAGGATTAAGGCTGCTGTAAACATTCTGCGTAGGTTTTTGTATGGACATAATTTTCAACTTATTTGGGTAAAAGCCTGGGAGAGTGATTGCTGGATCAAATAGTAAGTCTGTGTTTTAGCTTTGTAAGAAACTGCCAAACTGTCTTCCAAAGGGGCTGCACCAGTTTGCATGCCCCCCAGCAGTGAATGAGAGTTCTGGTTGCTTCACCTCCTCACCTGCATTTAGTTTTGTCAGATTTTTCTATTTTAGCTATTCTACTAGGCGTATAATGGTATCTTGTTTTAATTTTCAGTTTCCTAATAATATATGATGTTCAGCGTCTTTTCATATGCTTATTAGCCACTTAAAGAATACCTGGTTGTTTCACAGTTCTGAGACTAGTAACAAGGCAGACGTTTCTCTTTAATCTTTTTTTTTGTCACTCAGTCATTTCCTTTATTGTCAGCTTTATCTTCATGAAAATTCTGTTTGATGCTATTCAGTTTTTTAAATTGTCATTGTTATTGTTGCCCATTGGCTGAGCTAAAGGGAAGAGCACATGTCTGTGAGGAACCTTAGAGGAGAAGAGTCTTTAGAAAATGCTTCCATGAAGAGTTATAGGAAGGAAATTAGAATAGTTGTGGCAGAGTATTCATTTTTAAACTAAGGGGTAATTTAATGAATGAGAGAAGTTAGAAGGTTGGGATAAAGAAGAAGGTATTCCAAGCATGGAGCTTTTATTTATTTATTTTGAAAAATATAATACTGAAGGTGGAATTAAAGTGGAAAAGCTGGGCAGAGGTAGAGGATGGGTATTGAGGAGGTTAAGGTGGTGGTTCAGAGGATTTAAAGGAATGGCGCTGTGGAGAGCTGTGGTGTCAACAGTTTGGAAATTGTGGGTAGAGAAAACAGATGGGCCAAAATGAATTGAGAAAAGAAGCGAATAATGAAAATGAGTGGGTTTTGGTCAATATGAACATTTTCCTTTAAACATATGTATATATTATTTTATGTTAAAGAAGTTGTGATTAGAAAAATAGAAGCAAAGGACGGGGTTTAACGTACTGAATCCACAATTGTTGAAGGGAAAAATTGAGGCAGATCATTAGGTTTTGTTGGGGTGTGTGCAGACCACTCAAAATCGAGAGTCTCCTGTTTTTTGTTGTAAGACCCCATGGTGGCTGGGAGAGGACAAGCAAGGGGGAGATCCGGAGTGAAAGAGTGGGATTTAGAGCGAAAAGAGACGGTGCTGGCAGGGAATTGAGCTAGGGAGTGAAAAAGGGCACGGTGACCCGTTGGTCCTCCTCTGCCGTGCAGCCTTGCAGCGCGACTTCAGCCCTTCTCGTTCGGAAGCTCTCCTTCTTCTCTTTTTTTCCTTCTGTCTCTCTTTGAACAGGTAAGTTTTTATAGAAAACTAGAGTGGTATGAGTTATATAATTTATTAATATTTAAAATGTTCTTTCCCTTGCTCACAAACATTTAAAAATGTTTAAATAAACTTCTGTCTTGCAATTAATCAGTCTGAATCAGAATTTGAAAGCTTATTTTAAATTGTAATATTAATTCTGTCTGTGGAGAACTGAGATTAATGCATCTAGCTATAACTAGCGAGGAAAGCACTGATATGTTGTGGTCTCTATTTAATTTTTCAGCCTTTGAGATATGTCTGGTTTATATGGAAGTTGATATAAAAATTTTTTAATGAAGAGTATTAATAGCTTTACTACTGTATGAAGTCATCATATGTAAACATTTTTCAAAGAAAATAATTTTATATAATGATTCTTTTAAAAAAATTAATCGTATGCTTATTTACAGGTACATGAAATCCCGCTTAACCTATTGTCAAATTAATGATGTTATTAAAGAAATCAATAAGGCAGTAGTTAGTAAATATAAGATCCTACATCAACCAAAAAAGTCTATGAATTCTGTGACCAGAAATCTCTATCACAGATTTATTGATGAAGAAACGAAGGATACCAAAGGTAAAATGATGGCATATGTATGTGTACATGTCAACTGTTTAGAGTGTAGTTAAATCGTAAGAAACAAAGCTAATTCTAGAAAATTCTAAATCTAGAGAGAGATTTCTCAAGGGGTGGTTTTCCCACCAGGGAACATTTGGCCATCTCTGCAGACATTTTTGGTTGTTACAACTGAGGTTGAGGGTGCTGCCGGCATCTAGTGGGCAGAGACCAGGGATGCTGCTAAAGTGCCCTACAATGCACAAGACAACTCCCACAAAAAGGAATTATCTAGCTCCAAATGTCTGTAGTGCCGAGGCTGAGAAACATTGCCTTAGAGTCTGTTATGGAACTGTACCCAGTGTTTTGAGAATTTGGGTAGTAATGATAACAGTTGGTCAAGCTTATATAGTACTTACTATGTGCCAGATAGGGTACTGAGAGCCTTAGTCCTCACAGCATCCTTATGAGCTGTGTACTATTGTTATCCCCATTGTGCAGACTAGGCAAAGAGAGCGTAAGCTGCCTGCCCAAAGTCAGCCAGTGAAGTGATGGAGCTGCTGTGGTGTCATTCTCTTAACCAGTGTGTCATATTGCCTCTTGAAAAGTGAACTGTTTAGAAGGTACCAGCAGATAGCTAGTGATGTAGTAAGCAGGGCTATGTTTCTCAACATTATGCAACTTCAGTTGAAAGGATAATTATTTTAGCAAGAACACCCGTTCTCACTTCGGTTGGATAATGATAGTAAAAATGATTATAGCATTCATAGTCACAATGTAATGCATTAAAGACGCAGCTTGAAAGTTGTCCTTATAAACATTAGCACTAATGTCTTTCTTTTCAGGTCATTATTTTATAGTGGAAGCTGACATAAAGGAGTTCACAGCTTTGAAAGTTGACAAGAGGTTTCACGTGATCCTGAATATTTTACGACACTGCCGGAGGCTCTCAGAGGTCCGAGGGGGAGGCCTTACCCGATACGTTATAACCTGAGGCCCTGTGAGCTTGAGCCAGCCAACAGCAGGGTATAGAGGCTATTCCTGTAGTTTCCTTGTATGTAATTTCTTTTTATATAATTTCTTTAGCTTTTTCATTTTCTTCTTTTGTAAAATGAAATTTTTTTAAGACAAAGCATATATATTTTAAAATTCACTTCCTTTCAGCAAATATTTAACTACCTACCGTATGAGCCTGTGTGCTAGGCATGTAATGGAATAATAAATGTTCGTGTCTAGTTTTTCTGTTTAGTGACGATGCTGCAGACCCTCATAAGATGGGTGCAGATGCAATAATGGAGAAAAAGATCAAGAAGATAAGGTCAGGGTTACCTAGGCTCTTTGTTATTAAAGGTCATTAGTGTCTAAACTCCATCAATGGCATTTCAGGCTACAGGCAAAAGTTGGATTGGGAGGCAGCCCACCCATGTGGTTATTCTGCTTTCCCATATGTCGTTAGCAAACCACTTACCCGAAATGCATTCAGTATAAACCAACCTGTACACTTCAACCAGTAATTAAATTGCAGTTGTATTGAGATGAAAAAGATGATAAAATAACAGGTGTAAGCAGGTTGATAGTGGTCACGGAACATGGGTGGTTGAATAGTAAGAATTTGGTCGTATTTCTCTTTCACACTTGGGGAGACTGTCTGATCTATCTGTGTTTTGGTTAACGTTCTCTAGAGAAACAGAACCAATAGGATATATATTATATATATTATGAGATTTATTATGAGGAATTGGCTCATGCGATTATGGAGGCTGAGAAGTCCCCCAGTCTGCTGTCTGCAAGCTGGAGACCCAGGAAAACTGGTGGTACCATTCAATCTGAGTCTGAAGGCCTGAGAACTGGGGCAGGCCAGGCCGGCGAAGATGAGATGAGGTGTTGCAGCTCAGGCTGTGTGACAGGAAAAAAAAAAGCAAATGGCTCCTTCCTCCACCTTTTGTTGTGTTCAGGTCCTCCATGGATTGGATGATGCCCACCCACATTGGGGAGGGCAGTCTACTCTACTGAGCCCCCTGATTCAAATGCTAGCTCATTCGGAAGCACTCTCACAGACACACCCAGAAACAGTGTTTAATCTGGGCACCCCGTGGCCAGTCAAACTGACACGTAAAGTTAACCCGCACAGTCCGTGCTATCTGCTTGGCGGGCTGATCCTTGTAGCAGAGAAAGAACAGTTGCTGAGATGACCACGGAGTACGTTATGGACACTGCGTATTTATTGTTTTCCTTTCTCCGTAATTTAATTGCACGTGTGCTTAATTTTTCATGTCTCACTTTAAATAAAAGTAATGGCATTATCTTTTACTGTAAGTCTTGCTTGAGTTTTCTCTAGGAATCACTTTTCCCTATAAAAAACATTTTCTCTGTTTAAAATATTTCTTCCTGAAACTCATGCAGAACAACTGTCAGTAAGTTTGTTTCTTGTGGGATGGATACTGAGGTGAGCCGTTAGTCTCTATTTTAATTGTTAACATGTAGTCAATTTGTACATTGATTTAGACATACAGTTGGTAAAATCATGTGCCTCAAAGAATAATAAAGACATCGATTTTTAAGCAAAATGACAGGCTTGTTCTACTTATTTATTTTTGAAAATAACATTTTAAAAAATCTAATTTTGAAAGAATTTTGTGGTCTTGGGTCTCCTCCCTCAGATCCATTGCTTGCTCTTTCTTTGCTCTCCATCTTCTCTTGCAGCAGCTTCCCTAGCTTGCAGCCTTGAAGTGCCCTTCCTCTCCAGGCCATGGATCCCTGTGGCACGGTCCTCTCCAGAACTTCAGGCACGGAGCCTCATGCCACAGCTCTCCATGGCAGTCCCATGGCCTGCAGCGGAACACATTCCAGCTGGCTGTCCCCAGCTGCATGCCGCAGAGCCTGAGGCCCGGTTTACCACCTAGTCCTACCAGCCCCTGGGCCCTGGATAAGAGAGGGGTTGGCAGTAGAGAGCCAGAACCCCTCTCAGAGTTCTATATTGATACCAATTTTTATGATAAAATCTTTAATCTGTTCCTTTATGGATTCTGTTTTTTGGAAAAGTTGGTTATTTGTTGATGATACATTTTGCCAGGTTAACACAAGTAGTTTCAAGCGATCATGGTAGATAGCTCCTCTGTCCTTTTTTAAACCTCTCCTCAGGATACTCTGTCCCCTTTTACATTTCCTAACTGTATAGATATCCCCTCAGATTCTTTTGGCCTCATCCAGTTTGTATGTCTAGACGTGGATCTTCTTGTGTGTTTATCTTACTTGTTAGTTACAAAGGGGGGAATGTAACCTTAAATGAAGAGATCCGGCTGTTACTACTTGTGGCAGTTTGTATTTCCCAAAGATGGATGGATGGGAGAATACCGTATCCCATCCCATATGCTCCTTGAATGTGATGTCAACACTTCCATCAAGAGACAAGGATCTTTGTTCCCCTCCGTTGATTCTGGGCATATCTTTGGAACTGCTTCAGCCAATAGAATGGGGAGGAAATGCCACTGCATTTTTTCCAAACTAGCTATTAATATGAATTCCATCTGGTCTCTTTCTCTGGGGATACTTGCTTTTAGAACCCTGTCCCCATGTTGTGAGAAACCCCAGGCTACATGGAGAAACCTCATTAATTGCCAGCACTTCCAGTCATGTGAACAAGTAGTTTTAGCCCCCAGCTTTCAAGTGTTCTTGCTGAGGTCTCACACACTGAGGAGCAAAGACAAGCTACCCTTGCTGTGCTGTCTGAATTCAGGACTTGCGGACATCGTGAAAAATAAATGAGTACAGTGGTTTAAAGACACGAAGTTTTTGCATAATTTATCATACAAGAGATAGCGTAAACATTACTCAAACTTAGCATCTCCAGTAGTGGAACATCCTGGCATTATATGCCTCCTAATGTGACACATTATGAAGTAAAGAGTACTGCCTGTGAAATATTAGTGTCAAAAAACATGAAACCTGGACCTAATTAAGACTTTAGCTCTATCTAGTTTTATGGGAAACACAGGGGATAGAGAAACAGGCTAAATGTCATGAAGAAACAGACAAATTCAGATTTCATGTAAGTAACCTGGTCTCAAAAACAAGTCAATAACAGAAAAAAAGGGATTCTGTTCTAAATTAAAGAAGACTGAAGAGCACAACCACATATAAACCATGAACCTTGATTGGATTCAGTTTTGAAAAAAACAGGGACAGTTGTGGAAATTTTAATATGGGTTGCATATTAGATACCATCAAGGAATTACTGTTTTCTTAGGAATGATGGTGTTATGGTTATGTAGGAGAATATCCTTATTTTCTGCAGATAAATGCTGAAGTATTTAGGGGTAAGACGGCATGTGATGTCAATCATATGCTCCAAAATGGTCTAGCAATATAATTAGATGCATACATACATACATACCTAGAGGATATATGGCAAAGTGTTAACAATTGTTCAACCTAGCTGATGGTTATAATAGTATTCATTGTATTATTCTTTCTAATTTTCTGAGTGTTTAAAATTTTTTCCTAATAAAATTTAAAATACCCATGTGAAAGAAACATACTGATTAGATACTTACATTACCTGAAAATGCTCTAAGAACTTGTGGGCTGCTGAAGTTGGGAAAGAAGGAAGTGTTGCTAGTGATCAGTTATGAGCTCATGTGCCACTTAGGCACCCGTGACGTTCAGCCGTCCTGCATCCGTTCTTCCCAACCCTGTTCACTGAGCCTAGGCTGGGTATTCGAACCTCATGCATTAGATGAAAGGGGTGAAGACGTGAATTTCTTCAATTACACTGAATGTAAATATTGTTACATTTACATACAAAGGTATTTGGCATCTAACTTATGCATGGAGAAATGATATGCAGTATATAAAGCTTGATATCTGAAAAATGTGTCACTTTTAAGGAACCGTGTTTGCAAATAAGCTTAAGCAGAACATATCCTCTGCAGGTGATTAATGTGGACAGATTTTCATTTCTAATGCAGGTTTATCTTTATTATTAAGAGCTTATTTGCCTGCCTTTTTTTTTCTTTAGCAACTGTAGTGCAATTTCTGACTAACATTTTAAATCTAGGATCAATGCAGCAACTCAAAAAGCTCAGGTAATTAAAAGTTCCTTCTGGGGCTGGCCCCGTGGCCGAGTGGTTAAGTTCACGCGCTCCGCTGCAGGCGGCCCAGTGTTTCGTTAGTTCGAATCCTGGGCGCGGACATGGCACTGCTCATCAGACCACGCTGAGGCAGCGTCCCACATGCCACAACTAGAAGGACCCACAACGAAGAATACACAACTATGTACCGGGGGGCTTTGGGGAGAAAAAGGAAAAAATAAAATCTTAAAAAAAAAAAAAAAAAAAAAAAAAAAAAAAAAAAAAAAAAAAAAAAGTTCCTTCTGATGGGTCAACATGACAAATGTGGGCTATTCTAATTACAGAAGTTTTCTTGGCAGAGTGATTGTGAGCTGCATACTAAAAATTGCCACTCTAATCCTTAATTGTGACTCAGGAATCAAATTATTTCTTGGGAATACTCTCTTCCACTTTAAAAAACTAATTCAGCAACATGGTGCATCAAAAAGAAAAGGTAACATCAGAAACCTGGGTTCCAGTCCTCCCTCTGCCATTTCCTCCCTCTTGGTTCTGCCTTCAAAAATTTGACCCCTTCTCACAAGCTCCTTATCTACTGCCCTGGCCCCGAAGAGTATTGTCTCTCCCCTGAATTAATTCAGAGCTTCCTTACTGGTCTCTGTGTTTGCTCTTGCCCCCCTACCATCTCCATATGAACCCAAGTTAGAGTAGGTCACTCCACTACTCAAAAACCTTCCATAGCTCCCCATTTCTTACAGATTAAAAGTGGAGTCCTTACAAAGGCCTGCAAGGTCCTTCATGGCCCCTCCTCTGCTCCATGGTATCATCTACTCCTCCGTTTCCCAGGCTCTGCTCCAGCCACTCCGGCCGCCATGCTGTTTCTGGAACAAGCCAAGTATGAGTCTCCCTCAGACTTTGCACTGGCTGTTGCCTCTGCCCAGAAAGCTCCTCGCCCTTTGCCAATGTGACCCTCCCCGTTATCTGCTCAAATGCCATTTCATCATTTAGGGCCTTTTGGACCACCCTAGACTTAAAATTACAGCTCCCTTCTGCAACACTTCCCTCTGCTTTATTTTCCTTCATAGCACATCTGTCTATCTGATGGTTTGTATATTTTACCTATGTATTTGTCTTTCTGCCCCGTCTAGCATATACACTCCTGAGTCTAGGAGTTTTTGTCTCTTATTCACTGTTGTGTCCCCAGCCAATCTAACGGGCTCTACAGTAGAGGGGGCTAAAGATTTACTGAATGCACATTAACTGAACCAGTTTGTGGCCATAAGCAAGCGACTTCACCTTTCCGTGCCTCAGTTTCCTCCTGTATATATTGAGATGGTTGAACGGAAATTTCTCCCAGGACCTTCTAGTTTTAGTATTCTATGATTCTAATATTCCAAATTACTTCTGGGAAATATATTCATGTTGAAATTAAAGGATATTCTGTCTGGTTGGATTATAAAAAATTTTAAAAAAATATTCTGCTGATAATTACATAGAAATCTCATCTTTTCAGCACAGAATCTGTAAAGTATTAAGCTTCAAGAAATACTGAAATTTGAAGTTACTAGTTAAATAATAAAAAGAAGCTTTCATTGACTAAGGACCTTTATAAAAATGTTTTTTTCAGCCAACATCTTTAGTTTTCTAGTTTATTTTGCTTATTAGATGTAGTTTTAAGATTTCACAATTTATAAATATTGTACCTAATCATAAATGAAATGACTGGTGCATTGAATAGAACTGTGTTGTAGCACGCAGTTTTGTTTCATAATATTAAGTGATTACTTTTATGAACATCCCATCTCCTAATAAACCACTGTTCCACAAATATATCTACTAATATAAGTGGCAAAAAAGAAGATTTAATCAATATATTCGGGAATCTTCCTGGCTATGTTTCAAACAATGTTACTCACACTATAGTCAAGACTATATACATATGATTAGAAAGAAATAATTTACTATAATGTCAATTGAACTCTGTTAGGCTGACTCAAGATAAGTCTCTAAGGAACACACAAGAAAAATATTTATGAGAAATTGTGTAATTAGCAAGCTATACTTCAAATTCTTTATTATGAGTACTCTTTTGCCCTAGTGTATTTGAAAAGGAGTAAATTAGATGGCTAGGAGGCTGCATCATTTTTTTAAAAATTGAGATTAAATTTACATACAGTAGTATGCACAGATCTTGAGGATACAGATCCATAAGTATTGACCGGTACATATACCCACGTAACCCACATCCCTATCATTTTTTGGTTTTTTTTCTTAGTTAAACTTTTTATTTGGAGATAATTATAGACTCACACGCAATTGTAAGAAATAATACAGAGAGAGCCTTTGTATCCTTTACTCTTTGCCTCAATAGTAACATTTTGCACAACTATAGTACAATATCTCAGCCAGAATATTAACATTGATAACAGTCAAGATACAGAACACTTCCATCACCACAAAGATCCCTCATATCACCCTTTTATAGCCACACCCACCTCCCTCCAACCACCACCCCCTCCTTAACCCCTCACAACCACTCATCTATTCTCCATTTCTATAATTTTGTCATTTCAAGAGTGTTGTATAAATGGAATGATACATTTGAGAAAAAACCTTTGAGATTGGCTTTTGTTCACTCAGCATAATTCTCTGGATATTCATCTAGGTCGTTGCACATATCAACAGTTTGTTCCTTTTTATTGCTGAACAGTACTGCACAGTATGGATGGCATGGATGTACGATCATTGGTCTCATCATTCCGCCTGTTGAAGTATATCTGCGTTGTTTCTAGTTTGTGGCTATCATGAATTAAGCTGCTATAAACACTCAAGTGCAGCTTTTTTGTGTGAACATAAATCTTCATTAATTTGGGAGTGCAATTCCCAAGAGTGCAATTGCTGGATCCTATGGTAGTTGTTTTTTGGTTTTTTGGTTTTTTTTAAACTGCCGCTTGCTTCCCAGAGTGGGGCTGTACCGTTTTGCATTTCCCTCTGAGCACTGCTTTCACTGCATCCCACAAATTTTGATAAGTTGTATTTTCATTTTCCTTCCTTCAAAATATTTTTAAATTTCTCTTGAGATTCCTTTTTTACCCATTTGTTGTTTAGAAGTGTATTGTTTGATCTCCAAATATTTTGGGATTTTCCAGCTATCTTTCTGTTATTGATTTCCAGTTTGATTCTGTGTTGATCTGAGAGCATATTTTGTGTGGATTTCTATTTTATATTTGCTAAGGTGTGATTTATAGCCTAGAATGTGGTCTATCTCAGTGAATATTCCGTACGAGCTTGAGAAGAATATGTAATCTGCTGTTTTTGGATGAAGTATTTTATGTCAATTAAATCCAGTTGATGGATGATGCTAGTCAGCTCTACTCTGTCCTTACTGATTTTCTGCCTGCTGCATCTGTCAATTACTGATAGAGAGGTGTTAAAGTCTTCAGTTATAACAGTGGCTTTGTCTATTTCTCCTTGCAGTTCCATCGGTTTTTGCCTCGCATATTTTAATGCTCTGTTGTTAGGTGCGTACACATTAAGGATTGTTATGTCTTCTTGGAAGTGACTCCTTTATCATTAATGCCCCTCTTTATCCCTGATAATTTTTTTGTTCTGAAGTTGACTTTGTGTGAAATTAATATAGCTATAGAAATTAATATAGGTTTGTTTTGATTAGTGTTAGCCTGGTGTATCTTTCTACATCCCTTTACTTTTAATCTATCTGTGTCTTTATATTTAAAGTGGATTTCTTGTAGACAAGATATAATTGGATCTTTTCTTCTTCTTTTTTTTAATCCACTTTGTCAGTCTCTGTCTTTTAATTGGTGTATTTAGACAATTCACATATAAAGTGACTGTTGATTTGTTAGGATTAGTACCTGCCATGTTTGTTACCGTTTTTTATTTGCTGCATTTGTTCATCATTTCTTATTTTCTTGATTTATCTTCTCTCTTTTTCTGCCTTCTTTGGTTTTAACTGAGCTTTTTATATGATTCCATTTTCTCTCCTCTCTTAGCATAGAAATTGTACTTCTTTAAAAAATGTTTTTTAATGGTTACGCTAGAATTTGTAGTGTACATTTACAACTAACTGAAGTTCACTTTCAAATAACACTTAGCAGTTCACAGGAGGTGCATGTAGCTTATAAAAGAAGATTCCCGATTCCTCCCTCCCGTCCTTATAACATTGCTGTCATTCATTTTATTCATTTATCCGTAAGCTATGATCACCAATACATAGTTGCTATTAATATTTTGAGCCAACGGTTATGTACCAGATCAATTAAGAATAAGAAAAAGAAAATAAATTATTTTATCTTCTTTTATTTTATTTTATACTGTCTCTAAACACTCTTCCTTTCTATATGTAGATCTGAGTTTCTGACCTATACCACTTTCCTTCTCTGAAGAGCTTCTTTTAACATTTCTTGCAAGGCAGGTGTACTGGCAACAAATTTTCTCTTTTGTTTATCTGAAAAAGTCTTTCTCTTTCACTCTTGAAGGATAATTTTGCTGGTTGTTTTTTACTTTCACTGCTTCAAATATTTCATTCCACTCTCTTCTCGTTTGCATGGTTTCTGATGAAAAGTCCAATGGCATTCTTATCATCGTTCCTCTATAAGTGAGGTATTTTTTTCTCTGACTTCTTTCAAGATTTTCTCTTTTTCTTTGGTTTTCTGCAATTTGAATATAATATGCCTAGGTGCAGGTTTTTTGGTATTTGTCCTGCTTGATGTTCTCTGAGATTCTTTATCTTGTGGTTTGGTATCTGTCATTAACTTTGGAAAATTCTCATGCATTATTACTTCAGATATTTCTTCTGGTCCTTTCTCTCTTTCTTCTCCATCAGGTATTCCCACTATGTGTATGTTTCCCATCTGTTCACTCATTAATCCTGGGACATAGGTTGTTTACTCCTAAGGCCCTTCTGCTGTTTCAGTGGAAGGCCAACAATGTTGAGTAAACCCCTCTAACCTAGTGGGATTCAATATCCAAACTTTGTCTCCCCTTTTGTGGTTAGCAGCTGGCAGCTTTACTAGACTTTTTCATCCTACCAGCTGTGGCTTTCCACTGTGCTCCTTGGAGACCCATCCTTCCCACATTGCACAGCAAGTGTTTGAGTGGAATGTAGAAGTAGATTTGGGGACTTCTCCCTCCAAGGCTCCTTCATTTCCAGGATTTCACCCTGCTATTTCCAGCTTCTCTGGCTCTCCCAAAGTCCTCCTTCTAATACGTCAAGGCAGTAAGCTTGTAGCTTTTCATTTGAGTTTAGTTTACCTGCATATAGCTGGGGAATACCCTCAGGAAAAAACCTGTTTAATGTGGAACTTACCAGTGCAATTCATTTTTTCCAAAGGCATATTTCCTCCAGTTCTGCCTGCTTTTGGTCATTTTCTAGAACCATCAAATAGTTCGTTTTAAAATATTTTGTGTAGAGTTTACTATTATCTGTGGGAGAGTTAGTCCATTTTGAGCTACTCCTCCGTTATTAGAACCAGAGCCTACGAAGCTATCTCTTGACCTTTAGATGAGAACAACAAGGTAACCTTTTAGAATTATCTCATATTTATTATCTCATATCTCCCTGGATCACTAGTAATCAAAAACATCGTGTGCCTGCCGTATGTTCTGTAGCGCCCATTAATATTTTCCTTCTGAGACAGAGGGGAACAAGAAACACAATGTTCTGTTTTAGACGTTTGTATTGTGGATTTAGGACTTTCTTCAAGCGGGAGGCATATATACCTAGACTTAATTCTGGCCTGTTTCCAGAGCTTGGAAGAATATGGAGAGAATCGTGGTTCTGTTTATACTTTTTGTTTTTTTTGAGGAAGATTAGCCCTGAAATAACATCTACCACCAAACCTCCTCTTTTTTACTGAGGAAGACTGGCCCTGAGCTAACATCCATGCCCACCTTCCTCTACTTTATATGTGGGACACTTGCCACAGCATGGCTTGACAAGCGGTACATGGGTCTGCACCCAGGATGCGAACTGGCGAACCCCGGGCCGGAGAAGCAGAACATGCGAACTTAACTTCTGCGCCACCAGCCCGGCCCCCTGTTTATACTTTTATTATCAAAGCTAATAATTGAGGAAAGTACCTCTACCAGCTCTCTCTTCTTCTCTGGCGCTTTGTGTTATCAGGAGCAGTTCTTGGTATTAATAAGCTAGAAATAATAATTCACTCCTGGCCATCCTTTGCAAGTTAGAGACCACAGTAAATCATACAATCATTTGTCTCCCTAGATTGAAACACCCAAGCCTCTGCTGTTCCATGTGGGCAGCACATGGAAGTGGGTGATTCTCTTCTATTCTGAGGTTCTCCTGGAAGGTGGGGTTGAGTTCAGAGATGTGTACTCACAAACACCTTTGCCATTTGTGCATGTGAGCTGACTTGTGTCTTGGGGGAGGAGTGAGAAGGGCATTTGTTCTTTCTGCTTTGTTGATGTGCTTTGAGTCAGAAGAGATTCTGTGCTGTGTGAACCGCCATATCTCCCAGTTCTGGAGCCCAGAGCACCTTTCTGAGATTAGTAAACAGCAGTGTTCTAACCCCGTGGGCTGGAAATTCATGTGTCAGATGTGATTTTCTGCTGTGTATGCCACTGGTATAAAATAAACCAGTATAGATAAAAACAATCTTCTTGTTTTGAAAATATTTGTTTGCCACATTAGGAGATTGGGCCCCAAGAACCTTAGTGGTGTATAATGTTTAATTTTCTAAGAGGTTAAATCTCATGTTATGTTGACAGAACCTCCTCTCGGTGGCTATAATCTTAGATGGTGAAATGTCCATCCCCTGCTGTAAGGGACCATGTGGATTATTTATAAAGATAGAAAGCCACTGCCCCAGTTTTCTTAGCTACTAGTTGCTCTTCCATATCTGATTGGAACTCCTAGTTTAGCCATCTTGGAATCATCTTTTCTCTCTACTCTTTGGCTCATCCTGTATCAATTTCTAGACTCAAGCCAATTTTTATCATCTCTTGGCTGCATGTAGTCTGAATCCTTAGTCTCCTGAAATATGCTCCCTCGTGCGCCTTTCAGCCAGCATGCCTTCTGTGGAAGACCCTGGGAAAAACTTGAACACAGTGGTCCTTATCTTTTTATTCCTCTCTGACATAAAAGCTAGATCTGTTTATCCACTTGACAAATATTTATTGAGTGTCTGCTTTGACTCAGGTGTGTTAGGGGCTGAGGGTCAGTGATATCAGAAAAGATAGGAGTTTTTGCTTCCATGAAGCTTATATTCTAGGAGGGATTACAACTAAGTAAATAAAAAATACTAGTGTGATGAATGCTTTGATGTGTGTGTACAGGACATTGTAGGGACACACAAAAGCACCCAACATAAACACATAGGGATTAAGGAAGAGTTCTGGGGAAGTGATATCTAGACCAAGGCCAAGAAATCACCCAAGTGATATCGAGAGTGGTCACGAGGAGAGGGGATCCAAGCAGAAGGCAGAGTCTCTAACACCTCCATGCATGACACATGCCCAGGAAGAATCCAGGGTTATGCCCAACCTCCAACTACATCCTATACCTACCCTCTTCTCTCCTGCTTAAGAGAGTATGTAGAATGCAAGGTGAGCAGTAAAGTCATTGTAGGGATAAAAATGAATCTGCTCTAACTTTTTAAAAAGATAAATCATAAATTATTTGCAAATTGTCTGTTAACAAAGAGTCCGCGTATGACCCATAGTTGAGAAATGCACTTTAATATGGTTTAATGTACCAGACTTGCTACCTGACACATAGCAACTAATAAAGAAAAGAAGAAAAGTCGTTAGAAAATGCACCCCCTCCCCAATCACCATTAAGAGTGGGAATACATTCTTCCAGGCTTTTGTCTTTCCAAATATATATTGTTAAATGTATAAAGAGTCTTGTGCAATGTATATATAGCTGGCTCTTTTTACTTAATAGATCATAAGCATTTTCCCAAGCCAACAAATGCTGTTCTACAGTGTCATTTAAATAGCTGCATACTTTTTCATATCATATATTTATTTAACTGGTTTCTTATTGTTAGGCATTTGGGGTGCTTCCAAATTTTTACAAACAACGTAGTATCTCAAAAAAGTCTGTAAGCTATGTAGCTAAATCCTTCTAGCTTTGGAACTTCTATAAAGTGGTTCTTCCTTTTCTTAAGGTGAATTTGAGATTCACTCATCATACATTGGTTAGGTGATACAACAAAAGAGAGGGTTTTGGGGGGTTTTTTTTGGTGAGGAAGATTGTCCCCGGGCTAACATCTGTGCCAATCTTCCTCTACTTTTTGTATATGAGATGCTGCCACAGCATGGCTTGATGAACTGTGTGTGGTGTGGCTTGATGAGCGGTGTGTATGTCCGTGCCCAGGATCCAAACCCATAAACCCCAGGCCGCCGAAGCAGGGTGCATGAAGTTAACCACTATGCCACAGGGCTGGCCCCAAAAGAGAGTTTTTATAGTTGAGAAAAATGGTTGTGAAAAAAGCAAGGGTAGGAAGAAGTATTATGAATTTCTTGTTTTACACATCTAGGTAAGGTTTTCAATTTAGATTTCCAGGATAACTTTATCATTTGTTGATATTTATTTACCAAGGTTCTATACAACTTTGAGAAATAAAATGAAAAGCCGTGGATATTAGATTTAACCATACAACTAAAATCATAATGTTTTCTTAATATGTTTTCAATGTTTCAATGTGCAAATGTTTTAAAATATTTTCAAAACATAAGAGGATAATTAAAGAAAATTACTTTCATAATTTGTAATTGAATTTGGTAGAAAACTAATACTTCACATAAATTCACAGGGAGGAAAAAATCTGAATTCCCTCCAAGTTCAGGTTAGTTATTTAAAGCATTTTAAGCTATATAAACTTATTACTGCTTTTCCAATTGTAATACTATCACCTATAACATGAATTTATAGACACTATAGAATTCTAAGTTGAGTCATAGAACTTTGTGAATCCTTTAAAATTTTAATGAAGAAAAGCTGAAATATTATCTCATTAATTTCCATCTGAGTTTGAATTTCTTAAATCTCTATTTCCCCAAGAACTGAGATGGTTTATGCTACCTTGAGATCATTAGCAGTTAGATCAAAGATAATTTCTTGCACCACAGATGCTTGACTATCTAGAAGCCTCCCCTAAGAAGCCATATACGACAAGCATACTTAATCTTGAGGGAAGTGCTAAACCTTTCATAATTCCAGCTGGGTCCACAGTGTTTCTTGCCAGAGTTAATAGCGCTGTTTGGGCAGTCACAGCTGGCTTAGAACAAATCGATTCCAGGTCAGCCCCCTGCTTTCCTCTGATTTTCCAGGACTCCTCACTCTCTAATCTCCAGTCATGGTGAGCCTCCTGTGTGTACTGTACAGAATTCAGCTTGGAGCCTGCCTCCCCATCCCCTGAAGGCTGGGCTAGTTATCAGTGATTTGTGTTCCCACAGGCCACCTTCCCACTTATCTCACTGTTTTCATGGCCCCGGGGGACCAAGGGCCAGGGAGCAGGTGGCAGAGGATCCATCCTGAGGTCTCAGTGGGAGGCAGGAGCATGTGTGGGCTGAGGCTCCAAGTCCCTGGGACATTCTCCACAGTCCCATTAGACTTCACTTACAAAACACAAACTCCAAGATGAAATTATTAAGAATTTCAAGATGGCGACTGGAGGGCATTAAACCCTAAGCATGAGGCCTTTCTGAGGAGGGGGAGTGGTGGTCTGCGAGACTGCACTGGTCACACACCCGTGAAGCTAGCCCTGCATTTAATCCTCCTTTTACAGATGTGGAAAACACAGCACTGAAAGGCTAGGAGCCAAACATCACACAGCAAGGATTGGGACTTCGGTTGTAGAGCCCCTAGTCTCCCCTCTCCACTTTATGCTGGCCCTACCCTCTGTGCGGTGTGAGTAGATGCCAGAATTCACGTGCTGGGAGGTTGGAAGCACAGAGAAGGAGGCATTTCTTTGTGCTTTTCTTCCATGTGCAACTACTTGGGTGGTGAGGCTAAGTTACTCAGGTCTCAGGTCTCTGCTGAGGACTGATGGTGTCTCATCTGTTCTTTACATTTGATGACATTAACAGTAAAAGTGACTGGTCGTATATCAGCATAGTCCTCATTTAAAAAGAAACTTGTCTCTGTATATGTGTGTACATAAAAATGTAATATGTATATAAGTAGTTATATAATAATATGTAGTCATATAAACTGTTCACATATTTAAGAACACGTATTCACTTTGCTGTTTTTAAAAACATTGGACCTGTATTGCCCTCTAGTGGCCATGAGACTCTAAAAAGAGCAATTCCAAATGGAACAGCAGGTGTTTATTAAGTGCCAACCTTAAAGGCATTAACCACACTACCACCATTTATTGTTGGTGTGCAGACACACATGTCCACGGAGACCAGGTAGGTGATGTCATGGGGAAGTGGGCTGGGACAACATGAAAACTGGGCAACACCTGTTCTGTCTGAAGGGGGAGGCTTCCCATGAGTTCCAGCTCATAGTTGGCCCAGGGGAAGGCGGGTCCAGTTGTTAAAAAGAAGCCCCAGATCCAGATATTTATGTAAAAGTTCCCAATTTTTTAATGTAGGCAATTAACTAGTTTAAAAAAAATCTGTTGTGGGCCATACACACTTTTGTGGGCTGGATTTGGGCTGCAATAACTGCTCACTCCTGATGTTTGGTTTATTGGTGCTTACTGCCTGCTGGGCACTGTGTAAGGCCTTCACATACAGGTTCACCCTTCAGTCCCCAATATGACGCCACGTTGTGTTACTCCATTGCATCGGGGAGTAATAGAGGCACAGAGAAGTTACATAAATTTCCTAAGGTCACATGGCCGGGATTGGAACCTACCTCTTGCTAACTCCAGAACCCGTGGTTTTAACTTCTGTGCTTATTGCCCACCACGTGCTATATAAGGTTCATTCCATCGAGAAACATATATTGAGTTGCTAACATATGCCAGAGACTATTCTAGGTGACAAAGATACAGCAGTGAATAAAGTAGATCCTGCCCTCGTCCTTGCGTATTTGTGTGACCCTAATGAAGCAGAGAATTAATGGGGCAGGGATTTGTTTTGAGTGACAGGATTCCCTGGTTTCCGCATCTTTAGAGCACAGTTTTGTGTCCGGCCTCTCGGTTTATTCCACCGGTTCTTTGCTCTGCCCTGTTTCCAGGTTGGCATCCGGATTTCTCTGTGCTTCTGTCCAGCCTGGCCCAGTTCTTGGCTTCCCACTGTTCAGCTCAGAATTTATTCCCACATCTCTGCCCTGCACATTTGGCCTGACCACAAAGCAATGTGGCCTTCAACTTGGCCTTGGGGACACGCCCCTCATTCCCAGACCCCACTCCTGCCCAGACACTGCCCTTGCAGGGGTTGTCACCTAAGAGGTCTTGCTTATTAAATTTAGGGATATGTGCCATAAAAGAAGGCAATTTCATCACAGCCAGCTATTGTTCTATCTGGAAAGTCATGAAATATTCTTCCATGCTAAGTTTTGAAGTTTTATTTCACTTTTAATTGTACTTTTTTTTTTTGTAAATGGGGTTTATTGAGGTACAAATTAAATATAGTAAAATTCTCCATTTTAAGGTGTATGCTTTGAATTTTGACAAACATATCGTCATGTAACCTCCACCATAATCAAGATAAAGAACATTTCTATCACCCCAAAAAGTTTCCTCCTGCCCATTTGCAGTTAATCCCTGGCCCTCATCCAGTCCCCAGACACCACTGGTCTGTTTTCTGTCTCTGAAGTTTTGTCTTTTCCATTATGTCACATAAATGGAATCATACAGTTTGTGGCCTTTTAATTGCTGAATAGTATTCCTAATTGTTCTTTAAGACAAATATTTTCTCAGTGGCAACATTAACTTTGAAATTGTAATGAAAACCAAGGGGAAATAGTGCTTCCTGTTAGAAACATTTGTCTTACAATCAACTTTCAAGAGCATATCAATGTTATTACATGAAGCATACTTGAATTCAATAGCATCTGTTGGTTTATGCATATAATTCATTGACATGAGAGATCATGCCTACCCAAACTAGTAACTTTCTTGAGGGGAAATTGGAGATGAGGGAACCAGGATATTACCTTGGGAACTTTTGCTAAACTACTCCTCTCATTCCTACTCCACATAGAGAACTACAGATATGTTTCAATGCCGTGCATACTGATAGAGTTTAATCAGTGCTGCTGCTGTAGTAGCAAGACCAAGGACAATTGGGTTTGTATAGAAAATTAGTGTTTCTGGGGCATCTTTCTTGCTTACGTTGATTGGATTCACCTCATCTGAGTCATTAGGCAACAGTTTGGTGAAGAGGTGAGAGAGATCATTCCAGACAGGGTGAAAAGCATATGCAAAAGTCTGTGGCATTGTGCTGCACCAAGGTTAGCATGAAATCAGGACTGACATTCAGCTGTTTGCACTGGTCAGACCATCAAGATGGTCAATATTCATTCTGATTGATAAGTGCATGGGCCTTACCAACTGTTAAATATTTTTAAAAATCCCCACTGAATGTGCCCAAGGACAGCTAGTCTCAGGCAGGTAGGCTGTTGCACACTTGAGCCCAACTAGAAGCAAGGGCCAGAGAGAAGGCACTCGAACCCAGAGACTCCTGTCCATAAGGCGCATGTTGGACTGAGAGCTGCTCCGTAATAAGACTTCCAGGAGAGGCCAGGCCTGCTAGCTTAACCGTAGTAAGTGCCATGGACAAAATTTTGAGTCCTCAGAGCCCTTTTCCTGGGGCCACCAAGAAAATAAACTGAACCAAAACTGCTCAGGAAAGTGCCCAGCACAAGCCAGATCTTCACTAAATATTTGCTGACCTGCTTCTTGGCAAGAACATTCATGCATCTTTGTTATTTACTTTTTTCTGAAGCTGTGTGTCTAATTAATGCCTGCTTTACTAAAAAAGGTTAGATTTATTAGGTTTGGCTTAACAGAATTCCATTCTGATTTCTAATATTTAGAAATTATCTAATCCAGCTCTAATTTTGCAGATGAGAAAGAGAGTAATTTGGCTAAAGTACCCAGCTGGTCAGTGGCTGCAAGAGTGCCTAGAACTCAACTTTACCAACTCGAAGTCAATTCACTCTCCTGTTTCAACGAAAATAAATTCTTTTTCCCCCAAAAAAGAAAAGTGTGTTTGTGTTCCTGGAAGCAAATATGATTAAATTGCTGTTTTCAGGTCTCAGTTCAGTAAGGTCCTAGTTTGGCCTACGGCAACAAATATCACAGAGGAAGTGGATATAAAAAGGAAACACCCACACACCTCATAAAACTTCAGTATAGCTTCTCAGAGAGGCTGGCATCCAACAACTTTATGATGCTATCCTTGGGGCAGGCCCTCCATCTATTGCCAGGAGCTCCCTGGACCTAAGAGGGTGTGGGGTAGGGTCCTGATGCTGCTCACCAATTTTCCAGGATGAAGAAACTGAAGTAGGATTAGTCTAGGAGAGTGTTACCTTAGTGCTGCTAGATTGTTCTTGACTGCATAAATGACTTCCTTTTATTTTATTTTCCTCCTACACTGGTAGAAAGAATAATTTACAGAATGTTATGTGTCTGGTTTTTGTGACAGAAAAATGGGTGACTGCTCTAATTTCAGCAGGCGAGGGAGAGAAGACTGCACAGCATTCGCTCCGGTGAACCAGCTGGATGCCTTGCTGAGCGTTTTTGCAGTCTAATTAGGTTGAGTTACATAAAATGCAGTTTGGACTGGGCTGCCTTCTTGCAAAGGTAACTTAGATTTTCTGCCTCTTAGCTTTTGAAATGAAACTGAATGGAAAACTAGAAATTAGCAGATTAAACAAAAAAAAGCTTTTTGCTATTTTGGAGTTAACCAAAGATTAAGTGAATGAATAAAACTTAGCCATTAAAATCCCCTGAATGGAGAGTATCTCCCATGATGTTTTTGTGGAACCCATGCTCTCGACTGGCGGCTTTGGGTTCAGTTAGGGCAAAAGTGAATAACAAAGTAATTAAGGGCTTTGTTTTGGGGTCTGACATTTAAACAGACCTTGGGGGTGCTGGAGAAGCTCTACAAGAACAATAGGTTCAGGCAGGGAGTCTTTCTCATTGTCTAAGAAATGCCATGGCAACATCTTTGTGAAGCTATGAGTGGGCGGTTGGGCCTGCGCCAACATGCAAGTTCACCCTATGTGCGCTTGTGTGTTTCGCCTCAATCACCTTCCCTTGTAAGTTCTCATGTAACTATATATCTTTAGTCACATATGCTTATATCAGCCACCCCAAAGCAGCTTCTAATTGGTACTTCCAGCTAAGAACAAGGAGCGAAACCGAATAAATTTATCAGTGAGAGGGACGGAAAAGTGTGCCCGCAAGCCTGCGCTCTGTGAATGAACCTAAGAACAAAAAGGCACTTCACAGCTGAGAGAGCTCTGCAGGCAGGTGATTTCTGTGGAGGTATGGAGAACAGTAATAGCTATAACAAGCCCGAACTGTGAGAGCAATTTGGACTCTTTCTGCAGGTGGAACAAAACTCGCAAGGCTTTTTCTATTCAGTAATTTAGTTTTGATTACAGAGGATTCCAAGTAACTAAAGTTTTCACAATATCATTGCTTCAAGATTACCATCAACTGTGTTTTGAGGATTTATAAAATATCCTTTACCTGTTTAGATGATAGAGCTGAAGACCAAGAAGGGATTGGAGATGAGTTGGGGGGCCAGGGAAGAAGAGCTAGGAGGAATGGAATGAACATTCATTGACTACTTCTCTATGTCAGAAATTCTGATGTCTGCTTATGTGTATGCTCATTTAATTCCTCATGGTAATCTCTTGAATAGTTGGAGAAACGACTTCAATTTCTTTCTTCCATTTATTCATTTGGCAAATGCTTATTGTGTGCTTATTATGCTCCAGGCACAGGACTAGACTCTGGAAATATAATGTTGACCCCAATAGATATGGTCCTTGCTCTCAGGAAGTTTATATGCTAGAGGGAATATACATATTATGCAAATAGCCGTGCAAAAAAGTGACAAGTAATGGAAAGGGGACGTAAATGGCACTAAGAGAATATTTAATGGTGGATCAGAGAAATCTTCCTTAAGAACTACAATTTAGCTGAGATCCTAAGAATGAGTAGGAAAAAACGAATGAAATGAGAAGAAAGCGTGTTGCAGGCAGATGGAAGGAAGAACATGTGCACAGTTCCTGTGGCAGGAAGAAGTGTAGTGATGTGCGGGAACAAATGAGAGCCAATCTATTACTCAGGGTTCTTATCTTCACGGCACAAGCTCCACAGAATTATTTTGGACGTTGTTACTGAACTTGCTTCTGTAGCTCTCTAGGTTCTTTTGTAAGCTGCCCAATCTTTTAATAAATTCCTTTTTTGGCAAAAATTGACCAGAATTTATCTCTATTATTTTCAGATACCACTTACACTGGTATCGCTGTACTATCAATACTGGGCACTGGACACAGCTACTCCTATTGCCACCACCCTCACAAGAATGGAAGTTGCTGAGTAATATCCTCTCTGGTGTGTCTAATGAGCAGAGTCTAGTTTACATGTCCATACCCTAGACACAAGGCCGGCTTGGGAAGCAAAGTAGTCAATGAGATACATAACTTCAAGTTCTGCCTGTTAGGAAGAAGTCCCTTCTGCACTGGCCTTAAGGCCTGTTATGTCATTCCACTGAAACCCACACTACATGCAGAGTATTCTAAAAACTCAAACTCTCTAGGAAACTCCCCATTAATTGAGAAAGGGGTGTTGCTGTGACAGGTGTAGGACCATGGGGATGTGAGCTTCCTCATGACACTTACGTGTGACTTCAAGACCTGTTCTAATACACTGTGCTGTGTATTAGTTATCTATTGTTGCACAACAAATTACACCACAATATAGCAGCTTAAAGCAACAAACATTTATTATCTCACATAGTTTTTGAGGGACAGGAATCTGAGAGAAGCTTAGCTAGGTGGTTCTGGCTCAGGGTTTCTCACAGAGCTGTAATCAAAGTGTCGGTTGGGGCTGCAGCCATCTGAAGGCTTGGCTGGGGCTGCAGGCCCCCTTTCATGATGGCTCCCTCACATGGCTGAGGGCAGGAGGTCTCAGTTCCTCCCTGGCTCTTGGCAGGAGGCTTAGGTTGCTTGCCATGTGGGCCTCTCCACAGGCTGCTTGAGTGTCTTCACGACATGGCAGCCAGCTTGTCCCAGCACAAGTGATCTAAGAGACAAAACAAAGCATAAACCACAGTGTCTTTTATAACCTAGCTTCGGAAGTTACATACCATCACTTCTGCTGTACTCCTTTGGCTACATAGACCAACCTTGGCATGATGTGGGAGAGGACCACACAAGGCATGGATACCTGAGGTGGAATCGTTGGAAGTCATCTTGGAGACTGACTACCATGCATTGTTTCTTCTCGCTGACTGAGTGCTGCTGGGCATATCTGAGTTTATTGCTTGGTGTGTCAGAAAACACCCAGTTAGTGAGGAGAAACTCACATTCTATGTCACGTGGTGACCAGGTGCTCAATCTCTACCAGTGTCTAGTAGCAATCCAGAAACTGTTTCTCAAAAGGATAATAGTTACTTTCTAAAGAGGAAATGGTTTTACTTAAAAATCCTTCAGGGGTATGGCTGAAATTGTCCACTTGGGGCTTGCCATGGGCTCTTACAGCATGCTGATCTGCCATAGTTGTTTAGATCTCCTTGGCCGAAAGGACCAAATGGCAAAGCTGCTTGTATGGCCTCCTAGACCAGCTGTTAAGGCTTCTCTCAGTTGGGCCCCCTCAAAGCTGCAGTATATAAATGCGTCAGAGCAACACAGCTAGAAGAAAAGAATCAAACAAATCCAGAATGTGGGACATTGTACAAAACTGTGAAAGTGTGCTTCAGCCCCTGAAAGGAAAAATAGTTTTCTTCTGGTGTTTTCTGTGTTGTTGTTTTGCTGAGGAAGATTCTCCCTGAGCTAACATCCACTTCCAATCTTCCTCTTTGTATGTGAGCCACTGCCAGACAAGTGGTGTGTGCCTGCACCTGGGAACCGAACTTGGGCCACCAAAGTGGAATGCGTTGAACTTAACCACGAGGTCACTGGGGCTAGCCCTCTTGTTTTTTTGGGATAGATTTTTACAAAGCACCAGATCAATAGCTGCATACCAGCTTCTAGAGATTGTGTTAATCTTTTTTCAATAGAAATAGCTGTTGGAGCAGCAGTCACAATTGCTGTATCACTTGATTAAGCTAGTATCATTTTTCTCAGACTTAGCTGTCTTTTGTACTAACCAAACCTGTGGTTAAGAAGGTGATACAATAGGAGTTACCACCCCTACATCTTTCCATAGAACTTCAGTTCTTCCAGGGATGAAGGATTAGTTTTGGTTTACAGTTTGAAGGGGAAGGGGGAGCTCCAGGGGCTTCCTCTGGTTTCTTCCTACCATAATAGGTCTTCTTCCTCAGATCAGGAGTCCACATGGAATTTCTGACCATCGTAGAGTGTATTTATTCCAACTCTACCCTCAGGAGTAGGGCTAGGACCTTGAACAAGTGTTGGAATCCCACTAGACCCACCATGAGATGGACTCAGGCCAAACTTCACGCATCATCTGACCATCACAATTTCCCTCTGTGGTTGACAACCCGCTGTAGTATCCTGGGACCCAAGAATTAGTGTTAGTTCAGAGCTTGTGTCTAATAATCCCCAAGAAGTCTGGACAATTACTGTTCCCCAAAGTCTGTTTGCTCTTGGAAGTGGCCACAGTTCCCTTTGGACAAGTATAAAAGGAGCACTTACAGTGTATACTTGGGGTGGTCTGCGGGATCTGTCCCTTGCAATCCCCCTTCATTCAGGGCACTTAAGGTCCGTGAATTAGCTAAATCTGGGATGAGGTACTATGGCAGACATTTTGTGTCCACCTATATCCCCCTGGATCCCTTTTACAATTTCTGTGCACCCCTCCTGGATTCTTCTGCTTCTAATGTCCCAGTCCTGCAACTCTCTTCAGCTATTGGAGCCAATTTGGCTACATGCACAGAGAGTTGGAAATACCTGGGAGCTTATGACATGCCTCCCTCCTGGGGATCCTAGTCAATGACTAATTAGAACAGGAGTGGGAAAGCCCAGCTTCCTGTCCTGGAGTTGGGACAAACTCCAAGATAATTTGAACTCTAGACTTCCCTGTGGCATCAGACAGAGGCTGAGACTCTGCCTGAAATTACACCTCGCTTGGCTTCTTTCCCTTTCCTATCATGCTTCCTCTTTCCTTAACAGTTCTCCTGGGAGCACTTCCTTAGTAAATAACTTGCATAGAAATCCTCATTTCAGGGTCTGCTTCCAAAGAAGTTGACCTCAGACAGGAGCTGTAACTATTGTGGTGGCTCAGGTTTCTTTTCATCAGACTTAGATTCTATTTGTTTGTTATATTGTTCAAGAAGAAACTAAGTGGACTGGCCACCTATTTCAGCTCTAAGTTGCTTATGATCAATGGCTATTGCCAAAGATCCCCGTGGGTCAGTCTATCCTATTACTTTGGTCCCACATCCTATTCTGTAGCCATCTCCCCTTTGCCTCTGGGAGTTAAATGCTGCCCCTGGGTTTTGTCTATCCTAGAATCCCAGCATTGTCCTTGAAACTAGGAAACTCATTTCCATTTCAGTTTCTTCCACCACCATCCTCAGCCTGTAGGGAATAGGCCTTACCATTACTTTTGAAGATGATGGTAATACTTTCACCAATGTAATTCTCAAGAGCTTGGTAAAAGGAGTGTTTTCTGGATTTTCTTGGGATATATAGAAGATGGATGAGTGAGATGCCCATGATGAATCCACTTCAATGTTCCTAAATCTCTAAGGCATCGGATCCTTTCTCTGTATTCTTACTGCCCAAAGTGCGTGAGGACCAGGAATACCGGCATCACTTGGGAGCTTATTAGAAATTTAGAATCTAGGTTGGCCCAGTGGTATAGTGGTTGAGTTCACGTGCTCTGCTTCAGCAGCCTGGGGTTCGCAGGTTTGAGTCCTGGGTGTGGACCTACACATTGCTCATCACACCATGCTGTGGTGGCATCCCACATACAAAAGAGAGGAAGATTGGCACAGATGTTAGCTCAGGGACAACCTCCCTCACCAAAAAAAAAGAAAAAAGAAATGCAGAAATCTTGGACTCTACCCCAGACCTCACTAACTCAGAATTTTAATAAGACCTCCATGCTGTTTATATGCACATTAAAGTTTGAGAAACACTAACCTACAGTTATGCCAGCTTATTTCTGGCATCTCAACAGTTAGGCCACCCCTGAGCCCAGGTATTGGTCAACTAATTGAAAACCCAACTAAAATCACTTCCAGCTGCTCAACCGGGCACACTGAGTTCAGAGTTTCTGGTACACACAGCAGTAAATTCAGCCTGATCTAAAATTACACTTTTCTCTCCTTGGTCTAAACCCATATCCTGCAAGTTTTTGAAAATAAAAATTAGCAGTATCTTGCATATCTTTTGGTGTGGACATCTCCTCCTGGGTTTGTCTTTGTAATGACATCCCAGGCCATGCTGGTGCTGGAAACTGGAATCTAGTCCAAAGCCTGGAAACAAATACAAGTGGCAGAGCTAAAGGATGAGAGGATGGGCTCACTTGGCAAGGTGCCCACTTCAGCCATGATCTTTAGGGGTCTTCAGGCAAGGCAGCGATAGTCTCATCAGAAGGGAAGGGAAAGGCTCCTTCTGCTGGGTTTGGATGCTTCTGAGGCCTTCACATCTTCCTATTACAACCAATTCCATCCCCATCCACTGTTCCCTGATTGATGCCCAAACTTTCACGTAAGAATGCATGAGGCTGTGAATTAAACTAATGTCGTGATTCGGCAACACGTAGGATCAACTTTAGAGTTTAGTTTTTGGATATCTCAGCCTTACAGCCTCAAAAGATGACAAATTATTTTAGTAGCCATTCTTTCTGTTCATGACTTGAGCTGAGAATTTAGGACTTAGAGCTTGTCATTCTTATTTCTTTAAGCCCTTCAGTGTTGTTAAGAAGTAAACACCTCACCTCCTGGACCTTGAATTACTTGTGCTTTGCATGACTGTTCTGTGGCAGATGTGACGTATGCCCCAAGACCGACCTTTGATGGACACTTGGTTCCAGCTGATACAGGAAATAATTTACCATTTTAATCACTAAATGCCATAATGCAGAGATTTGCTGGATTTTACTGATTTTGCCCTCAATCATACTAGATAATCAAGTTTGGATTCGCCCTATTATTGGAAGAGTCTACTCCTTGCAATCACTCCTGGAACCAATTTTTTTTATAAGTCAGGGTTTTTATGTCAGGCAAAAGAGGTATTCTCTGGCTAATTTAAGTACAAAAATAATTTATTACAAGATATGGAGCAGTTCCCAAACTCTCCAGGAAGGCAGAAGAAACACAGCCAGGAGAAGCATTCAAAATTCTGCTACAGAGGCCGGCCCGGTGGTGCAGTGGTTAAGTGCGCATGTTCTGCTTCGGCGGCCCAGGGTTCACCAGTTTGGATGCTGGGTGCAGACACGACACTGCTTGACAAGCCATGCTGTGGTAGGCGTCCCACATATAAAGTAGAGGAAGATGGGCATGGATGTGAGCTCAGGGCCAGTCTTCCTCAGCAAAAAAAGGAGGATTGGTGGCAGATGTTAGCTCAGGGCTAATCTTCCTCAAAAAAAAAAAAAATCCTGCTGCAGACCTGGCCTTGGGCAGCCTCCATTGCTGCTGTTGTGGGCTGCAGCTTTTGCTACTGGCGTTGCTGACAATACTGCTTCTTAGCCATGGCCATTGCTGCTACGATTGCTTCCCCTCTTGTCCCTAGAGACTGGTTGTGACCTCAACCATGACTTTCATCCTTATCTCAACAGAGTCCATCATGTAGCATGCTTTTGTGTCACAAGCTCCAGAGTCTGATGTGGGGGCAACTGATGGCTGGAGTGGAGGTCACGTGCCTGTGCCTTAGCTACGAGGGACACAGTGAAAGCAAGTTTTCAGCTTTAACAACGGGAAGAGGTATCCATTGCCCACAAAAATTCATAAGTTGGAAAATTCCCAAACAAAGGAAGGGTGTTCAGATACTGGGTCCATCGCAGCTCATGGGGTTGAGTACAGACATCAAGGGCGAGTGGGAGAGATAAGATTGGAGAGGTAAGCAGGGATCAGATTATTAGAACTTTGAGGCTTATTTTAAGGATTTGGGTCCTTCTAAAATCAGTGGGATGATTATAAAGTGTCTAAATTGAGAGGGGGTTGTCATATGATAAATTTTTGCATTACAAGAAAGATCACTCTGGAAAGTTGATTGGATGGGGCATGAGAGGTTGTGGGTACACCTGTTGAGCTATTTTATTTATTCGGCTGAGAGATGATGGCAGCATGAACAATGGTGGTAACAAAGGAAGAGGTGAATGCAACAGACTTGACGATGATTGGATATGGGAAAGTGAGGGAGAAGAAAGCATCAAGGATGCCTTCAAGTTTCTGGCTCACGTCCCTGAATGAATGGTGGTGCCGCTTACTGAGACAGGGGACACTATAAGTGGTTTGAGTTGGGGCAGAAATAAGAGCTTTTTGTGTGTAGTGGGGAGTATTGAAGATCATCTATCTGCTTCTAAGTAAGCTGAACTTGAAGTGCCTTTGAGATACCCAAAGGTGATTTCACGCAGGCAGTTTGATAAATAAATCTGGATTTTGGAGGAAAGATCTGGACTGAAAATATGAACTTATAAGCCAATGGATCATAAGGCAGCATTTGAAAATATAGGTGTTATAGAGCTGAACTGTGTCCCCTCCCAAATTCATTTGCTGAAGCCCTACTCCCCATTGTGACTGTATTTGGAGATGAGGCCCTAAGGAGATAACTGAGGTTAAATTAGGTCATAAGGGTGGAGCCCTAATCCAATAGAATCGGTGCCCTTACAAGAAGAGAGACGCCAGGGATGAGGGAACACAGAGGAAAGGCCATGTAAGGACACAGCAACAAGCCAAGCCGAGAGGCCTCCAGAGAAACTAAAGCTGCCAACACGTTGATCTTGGACTTCCATCCTCCAGAAATGTGAGAAAATGAATGTCTGCTGTTTAAGCCCCCCAGCCTGTGGTATTTTGTGATGGCAGCCCCAGCTGACTAATACAGTAGGTGTGAATGACATCGTTTGGTAGGAGTGCCTGGGGCAGAACAAAGGGCTTCTGGAAATTGGTCTGGAGGGATGATTTTAACGGCCAGTCAAGTTTCTCAGCATCCCTCTCCCTCTTTTGCTGACAGAACTCCAATTTTGTTCCTATATCCACCTTTTCCCCATGCAGCCATGTGCCTCAGGGGAACTTGACCCCGCCTTTAATTCTACTTGGGGCGTGATTAGCATAAGGGTAATCCCGCTCCTCTTTCCAATGAATGGTTCCAGAATGGCATGTGACTCGGTACCTGCCAATGAGAGATGAGATAAGACCAGCTGGTGGGCTTTGGGAAGTTTGTCCTTGCTCCCGAGAGAGAAGCAAAGGGAGGGATGGTTTCTTTTATTCCTCTGGACATCTTTGAGTCTAGCTGTGTTGCCTGGCCCTGCTGCAGCTCTCCTGCTATCAGCGTGAGCATGTAGACATCACTGAGAGGGATAGGGAGAGAGAGACACCAGAAACCTGGGGCCTCAGAGACATTGCTGAGTCTTTGAATCCACTAACCTGTTTTACTTCTATACTCCTTGTTGTGTGAGAGGACATCATTTATAAATGTTTCAGCCTATTCGAGTTGGGATATATATTTCTGTGGCTAGAATCTGGGCAGAGGAGGACAAGGCTGCCCATTTACACCAGATCCCACAGCTAATAAGTGACAGACCCAGGATTTAAGTTGGTCTGAAGGCAAAGCCCATGTTCTACGACTGTTGCCCTGCATGTAGGAGTATTCAGGTTTTTACTAGCAGTCTCTTGGTAGTTCTAGAGCAGGGGATGGCAAGTGCCAGATAGTAAACATTTTAGGCTTTGTGTGTCATATGGTCTCTGTCCCCATTACTCAACTGCCATTGTAGCAAGAGTAGTTGTGGACAATATGTAAATGAGAGGGTGTGGCCGTGTACCAATCAAACTTTATTTACCAAAATAGGTGGTGGGCCTAAGGGGTTGTAGTTTGCCAACCCCTGTTCTAGAGTCAAAGATGAGAAAAGAAATTCTAGACTTAGATCCTGTTTTAGTGACAAGTGTCATTATATGAAATATTGACTAAGTCTGATTTAAGTGTTTGCGGCAAAATGTGAAATTTCAACACACAGCCAAATGCCACGTTGCATTTTTAAAAAGTTTGTATCTATGTCCTTCAATAGCAGGATTTGGATCAGCAGAACGTGAAGTGATTTCTAAATACTGAGTAAGTAAGAACGTTTCACAAATAAAGGGTCATGACCAAGCGCCCAAGGGTATTTGCAGAGGCAGCCGTGGGAGGCTGAGTGGATGTGGTACCCGCCTAAGGATGCTGGGAGATGAGGTTGCCTTTCCCTCTGACTCTTTCCATCTGCTGTGATGCTGACAGGTGCTCTTCAGCTAGGAGTGCCTATTGCACAGGGCACTGTGGCTGCAGTTTAGGAGTGGAGGTGGAAATGGAGGTCCCTCCCGTGTCTTTTCCCCACAGAATGTTTGCGTAATCCTAGACAGCCAGAAATTTTGACTTGTTCTTCAGCAATTGTCAGTGAGCTTGGGGGTTTGGGGGGTTTCTGATCTATAGAACGAGGAACATTTACTACCCCTCGTTATTTTGTTTCTATCACAGAGCTTACAATAGTAATCGAAGTGTGTGTCAATAAGGGTGTTGGCCAGAGTTGGGGAAAGAAAGGTGAGACTGGAAACTTTCTGAAAAAATAAAGATAGAATTTAATGACATTTTAATAGCTAAGGATAGTGAAAAATGAACAATGCTTCCATTCTCTGCGCAGTGGACATTCTCGGGGAGACGCGTTTTCGGATTGATTCTCCACAGAGCAGAGTGTTTAATATTTAAACTTAGTGCTAATACCATCAAGAGCAGTCAACAACAAGTGCTACCCTTCTACTTGCCTTGCCGAAGGCGAGCTCTGGCCTCTGGTCAGTCAGTGCCTTTGCGCCAGGCCTGGGCTTGGCAGCCTGGGGAGCATTTGAGGTCCTGGCTCCTGCTCCAGGCTGGCTTCCCAGTACTCACCGCTGAGTTGGCTCATCTTATCTATCACTGCTGGGGAGAAGACCCCTGGGGCTGCAGACCTGAGCAGAGGGGACTCAAGACACAGTGAAGCCAGCTTAAACTCCCCACTTTCCGCATACTGGACTAGGTCCTCATCAGTGTGGGTTCATTCTAGCCACAGGGTCCTACACAGATGGCCCAGGAGGGAGGGTCACAAAGATGGATGTGACAAGGGTTTAATTTTACAGGATGCTTTCTGAAGCCTGTGATAGAAGAGATTTCGAAAGACAAAGCCATTAGCTGCACGTCACAGGTGTCGACTAAGCAAAGCTGCAGCCCGGGAGCAGCCACGAAGCTGAGGGCCGGGCCCGGAGCACAGAGCAGCTGCTTTCAAAGGCGATTCTTAGACAGAAAGTCATAACTTATTCATGCTTCATAAACACACGCAGGCATTCCAGTCCCTTAAACACAGTTTGCCACTTCACTTCAATTAACAGCAAAGTGCTGCCATTTGCAGCCCAAATTCTGCCAGCTGCTGGTGGTAGGGCGAGCTCCTGCAAGGAGGCAGATAGCTGTCAAGGCCAATGCCATAGTGACCAATCTGAAGACAGGAAACGCTGGCCCCCTTGGCTGCAGGAATGACATTTTGGCCGTCTCCATTTTTTTTCTTAATGTGTAGTAATTTATGGTAATAAACCCGAAAGTCTTAGTATCTGGGCTTTACTGGATAGCTGAGAAGAGGTACATATTAGAAATAGCAAAGCTGCTAGAGAAGGTAAAGCAGCAACAGACTCAATATCTCATGAATGGATGTTCTGTCTGGTGGAATAAAGTGCTAGCTGTCAACACTAACCTTTTACCAGGGCCCAAATGGCTTCAGGTCAATGCTCCACACAACTAGAGGCATTCAGATGGAACAAAACACCAACATTAAGACACAATACTCCAGCACACCTGACAACCAAGTAGATCTTTATTGAGAAAGCTTTTGCAAGCCCTTGTTGACACAGCATACCTCAAATACTGGAGAGAAATAGCCTGGAGACAAGCCTTTATCCTAACCAGAATCTTATGGCTGAAAGGCCCTTTGAAAAGAGGTCACTTCCTTCAGTGAGTCTTCCCCAGCAGTGGTATTATTCCCACTCCATGCCCCAGCCACGGGGCATTTGGAAATGTTTGGAGGTGGTTTTAGTTTTCCTAATGACTGGGGTGGGGGCTCTGTAACCAGCAGTTAGAGCCCGGGGATGCTGTCGTACATGAGCCATTCTACCCGAGAAGAATCGTCCCAACTAGAAGGTCACTAGTGCTCCCTTTGGAAAACACTAACTTAGACCCATCACCACATTTTACAGATGAGAAAGATGAGGCTTCAGGACACGAAGTCTTTTGCCCAAGATCATGCAGATTAGTGCCCGAGATGGGGCAGGATCCAAGATTCCTGACTCTTAATTCAGAATATCCTTCGTTAAGTTTCCAGTGACCACATTTCATAAAATTAGGATTAGGACTGAGGCGAACAAGTAGGAGAGCTCTCCTGGACAACAGGATAGCATTCTAAACCAGGATCGCCTGGGAAGAGCTCTGCCTGCAACTGACATGGCGCCTGCGCTCAGGAGTCTCACCTGCTAATGGAAGTGAGCAGGGCTGATGGAGGAGACCTCCTTTATCACTGGGAGGAGGAGATGCTGTAACTGTAGGTCATCTGGGCGAGGCGCTATGGGAGCAGGAGACCCTGCACCCCAGAGGCAGCACCTGCTGCCCCTCTCTGGGGGTAGAACCTGCTGGGCTCCACCCAAATGGAGAATGCTTAAAGCAGCTGGTTCATTCACAATGCATAATTGGCATTTGACTTTTTACATGCATTTTTATTAAGACACACACAGGCAAAAACAAAGAAATGACGCACTGAGGTGGGGTGGTGTCAGTTTTTCAGATAAACCAGAGAAGAAAAGTTATTTATAGAGCCTGCAATTTTCTGTTGATCACTCCAGCTTGAAGTGCTTGGCGTGCCCTGAATCCTCTGTACTTTGTGCCTGCCTGTGGCATGTATCACATTCGGTTCCTCCTCTGTAATAATTTATGCACATCTAGTTGCTCCTGCTATCAGACTGCAAGCTCGTTGAGTGCAAGGACTCTGTCTTAGTAACCGTGGGCTCTCACGATGCCCCACATAGTTAAGCACACGGTGGATTTTTCATAAATGCTTGTTGCGTAGCGAGTGCAAGCTGACTGACTCAACAACTGGCTCTTTTGTCTTCTGCTGCTGCCATGCTGAGGCACTCACAGGTGTGAGGAGCATTGCATTCTCCTTTCAGTCTTTAAGGTATCAAATAAGTCTGGAGTCAGATGGCTGGGGTTTGAATCCTGCCTACACCACTTATGGTGTGACCTTGAGGAAGTTACTCAAGCCCAGCTCTTTGAGTTTCAGCTTCCACATCCGTACAATGAGCATAATAACAGTACTTGCCTCTAAAGGTCTTTGTGAAAACTCAATATGGGGTAAGATACATGTCATTCTGGGATGTTCTTCAACACCGACAACCAATTCTCTGGGACACCAACTGGGTGCCCAACAATTCAATTCAACTCAATTCTGACACTAACTACCTCAGATTTAAGAGTTCAGTCCCTCAGGACTGCTTCCACCTCAGACTCCAGTCATAAGTCCTAGTATATAGGTCTCGTACTTCTGACCAATGGGCTCTAAATCAAGGGGTTCCCACAACCCCTTCCTCAAGTTTGATAATTTGCTATCAAACAAATTACTAATGTTCACTGGTTTTTATTAAGGATACAACTAAGGAACAGCCAAATGGAAGAGGTGTATAGGGCCAAGTATGGGGGGGAGGAGTGTGACGCTTCCATGACTTCTCGGGATACATGACCCTTCCAGCATCTCAATGTGTTCACCAAGTTAGAAGCACTCTGAATCTTGTTGTTGGAGAGTTTTTATAGAGCTTGATCTCCAGCCCCCTCCCCCTTTCCAGAAGTCAGCAGATGTGGCTGAATGCTCCCACTCTCCAATCACCTGGTCCTTCTGGTGACCAGCGCCATCCTGAGGCTATATAAGGGCCCACTCCAAGTCACCTCATTAGCATAAACTCAGGTGTGATAACAGGAACTCCTTATGAAGAACAAAAGACACTCCTATCACTCAGAAATTGCAAGGGTTCTTAGGAGTTGTGTGCTCCTAAACTGGGACTGAAGCATCCAGGAACTGGGGATGAAGACCAAATATATTTCTTATGGTACCACAGTGGTACTTAGCATAGTGCCTGGCGTGTCATAAACCCTCAATAAATGTTATCTGTCATCTTCATCAACATCACCACTGCCTTCCTGAGTTAAGCCCACTCTCTTGAAATTGAGAAGGTTTCTTAGGCTATAGATTGAAGACATGAATTATAGTTTCTAATTAAAACAGGAAAGCAGTCAAAAAAATACAAAGGTCAGGACATTGAGACTTGACATTCAGAATCTGTTAATTCCAAACAGACTATCTCCTCCTGAAAGGCCACCTCAGAGCAAAGGACCATATGGTGGCTTGGTTGGTGGCATCCAGCAGAGTGCTGGAAGAATTATTCTTTGGCCCAACTATCTTTAACTTAAATGATGTGGAAAAGAGAGTAAGCCACACATAATGTCCACCCAGAGGTGTGTCAAGCATAAAAGACAACTTGGAAATAATATGTTGAAAAATATTTGTCTCCAAGATGGAAAATAAAATATGATTTGATGGAGAATGTTGACAATGCCAATCCATATTAATTCGCATGGGCTTCTGGATCCCTGGCTTGACTCAAATAATTTTCAGACAGCCTAGGATTTTAATTAAAATGGAAAAAGGCTCACTGAACTCTCTCAAGTGATTATCAACAAGGCATTTGGAAGGTTGGAAGAAGCTGGTGAAGATTTGCAGGGGCTTGGAATAACTTTGCATGGAACTTTTTGATGGTTGTAGGAGCCCTTAGAAATTATTTTGCTTAAAATCATTATTTTACAAGAAAAGAAACTGAAGTATAGGGAGGTGATGACTTGCCCACTTCCCACACAGCAGGTTAGCAATGCAATTCAGCTTTGCCAGCCTCCGTCCAGGACTCCCCAACTATACCATTTTAAGAAACCTTATGTAAGTTGACATCAGTTCCTCCCATCTCTCAGGTTTTTTCTATTTCCAGTCTTAAAAGGGAAGATTTTTCAGATGCAGTGAAGTTTTGATATGCTTATTCTATTTTCTGAGCTTTTTAATGCTTTGAATATTTGTATGTAATAAAATCGTCTTACATCATGGGAAATAACGTCATCTTTTTCTCCCAGAGTATTTTCTATGCAACTTTCTTGATAAATATTTACCTATAAAGGTGGATGTTTTCATCACGAAAGGAGAGCTCAGGTTTCCATGTCCTATCAAACCCCGCTGAGGCCTCCAAGCTGGGGTCTTTGGTTGCTGGGTGCCCTTCCTCCCTCTGAAGGGACACACTGGGTTGGGGGCGTGGCATCAGACTGGCTCTGCCCTTCTGTCAGGTCGAGTGGTTCACTTCATCCCTCTGGGCCTCAGTTTCCCCCTTTGCAAAGAGGGAGTTGGGCAGGCTGAAGGCAAGGTCCATTCCAGTCTCACAACTGTTGTCCCACATTCACTTTCTTTAGAAGCCAGGCTCTGCTCTTGCAAACTGACCAAACTGGCTGGTGCCAAATAGATTGTGTAGCTGGATGAAATGTGAAATGAGTGTTTTTTCCCATGAATGAATTATACAAGAGTCAGAGTCATCTTCCCCTAAAGGTCAATTACTTCAGTGGTGTGGAGATTTCTCCCCCTCTGTTAAATATGTCAGAAATTAACCTGGAAAGAAATTGTATGGATTTTTACTTCAGTGAAAGAAAAGTTCATCATACAGGAAGATGGGAGTGAGAACAATCTGGAACAGAGAGAGAATGCAAACAAATCAGTTGCCTACTATTTCTTGCTATGCAGAAAAAGAAAACATAAATAACACTCGTTTATTGAGAGTGGAAGAAAAAGCACAGTCAAGAAACATTTTTGGACAAAATATTCCAGGTCCTTTTGCCTTCCCAGCTTTAAGCTCTGTCTTCATTTATTGTAATATTGTTAGTAACAATGATAATAGTTTGAATTTTCTCCATAAGGTAGGTCCAAATTCTTTTTATATTTCAAGATCTGTCATCATCATCATCATCATCATCATCATCATCACCATGTAGGGTCCATCTCTGCATCTCCTGAGCATGGATTGTATCTTTGTTTGGCCTCCTATAACAAAATCTCACAAACTTGGTGGCATATAAACAACAGAAATTTATTTCTCACTGTTCTGGAGGCTGGGAGTCCAAGATCAGATTGAGGGCCCTCTTTGGGGTAACAGACGTCTCACTGTATCCTCACTTGGCAGAACGGCTAGGGAGCTCTGTGGAGTCTATTTTATAAGCACACTAATCCCATTTGTGAGGGCTCCACCCTCATGACCTAAGCATTTCCCAAAGGCCCCACCTCCTAATACTGTCATATTGGGCATTAGGATTTCGACATATGAATTCGGGGAGAGAGAAGCATTCAGACCATGGCAGATAGTGCCAACGCTGCACTTTTTACCTATTCTTGAGTTTGAAGCCAGAGTGGTAGTAGTGCAGGCTGCTTATGGCAATGGGATGGACACAAGACATGAAAAGTCAAGTCCACAAAGGAGTGTAGAGACCTTCTTTCTCTTCCTAAGGTTTCCCAACCAGCCAGGTTGACCTATGACCTATGACAGCTCTGACCTATGACAAGCTCTGAATGCCTTCAGTCCTCTCTAAACCCTGCTGTCTCCATCCACCAAGCTGGAGTGTCGCTTCCTGGGAATCCTATGGAGTGGCCTCTAGATCCACATATAATTCTCTATTTTCCTGCTCCCAGCCATCTGGGACTTTAGGGCACTCCAAAATGGATAGGGAGAGTCCCTAGGATCTGAGTGTAGGGGATTGACTCCAAGGATCCTTCTTTCTGAACAGGTCTTTGGTGGGAGGTCTCTAGGGTCATATTTAGTGGGAGAACTGTGGGGATCATTTACTGATGTGCCCAGCATTCTAAAAGCTCTCAAAGTGGTGTGGGCTGGTTAGATCAGAGAGAACGGGAGTAGTAACATCAACGATACTGTAGAAGTCAGTCATCGACTGTTCACTAGGTGCTTGGAACCGTGTTAAGCGCTTCACAGTTATTCTTACTTAATTCTTATAACAACCCAATGAGGTGGATATTGTCCCCATTTTACAGGTGAGGAACTTAAAACTCAGAGAGATGAAATAATTTGCCCAAGTTCATACAATATGCCAGTGGCAAAGCTAGGACAGAAATTGGGCTGACTCTGAAGCCACTTGGCTACCACTTTCTCTGCTCCCAAGTGTCCCAATTTAGAGATTCAAATCTCCTCCTTGCAAGTCGCTGGGAAAGAACCATAGGCACAATCTCTCCCCTTAACCTGGCCAGGCAGCTGAGACCAAGGGCCTCAGGCAGGCCCACTCCTAACATTTGTGGGGCCTAGGAGAATGTTTCAGATGGTGGCCCCCATGACCAAATGTCTAAATTTTAAGCTATAAATCCAGCTAACAAAGTGTTAACTAAAATGTGTTCTGTTTCTGCCTTGACAAATATACCTTTGTAGCCCTGTCACTGAATAATATGTGTGTGGTATAATAAAAAATAAATATTTGGTCTTTATCCCCGCTTCCTGGCACAGAGCTCCTAAAATCTTTGGAACTGACTGTCTTTTGTATGCTAATGAGATGGCTCCTGAGATGGAATAGAGGGCTAGATAGCTTCAGGATGGAGGCTGGTCATCAGAAAGACCATACCGTGATTAGAGGATTGAAACTTTCAACACCATCCCCTGACCTCCAGGGAATGGAAGGCAGCTGGAGACTGAGTTCAATCACCAGTGACCAATGATTTAATCAATCATGTATATACAATGAAACCTCCATAAAACCTCCCAGACAACAGGGTTCAAGGAGCTTCTCTGGGTTGGTGAACACATGGAGAAGCTGGGAGGGTGGCGTGCCTGGAGAGGGCATGGAAGCTCTGTACACCACAACCCTCCATACTTTGCACTATGCATCTCTTCCATTTGGCTGTTCCTAAGTTGTATCCTTTATAATAAACACTTAATACTAAGTAAAGTGCTTTCCTGAGTTCTGTGAGTCATTCTAGTGAATTGAAACTGAGGAAGGGGTTGTGGGAACCCTAGGATTAATAGACTATCAGCCAAAGGTACAAGTGGTCCCTAGGACTTGTGACTGGCATCTGATGTTGGGGCAGTCTTGTGGGACGGAGCCCTTAACCTATGGGGTCTGACTAACTCCAGGACAGTTAGTGTCAGAACTGGATTGAATTGTTGGACATCCAGTGTGTCTTGAAGTATTGGTTGCTGGTATTGGAAAACACCACACACATTTGGTTTCAGAAAACACCCCACAATGGATAGAGCTATGTCTTTTAAACGACTGAGGCACATAATTTTGATTGTGTATGATCTGTGGGCCCTAGAAAGCTCAGGCCCAGGACTGGGGCCCCTCTTGCCCAGGTCTGAGGGTGGTACCAGCCTCAAGGGACATCAGGGATGGTCTAGCACAAATCTAACTCTGTGACAGATAACAACTCAAACAGTCTTTTTTTATAAAACTTATTTTGAGTTTGGCGTGATGAGTTTAAATGAAGCCATAGTAAAGCTTTAAATTGAGCTCTGTGGTTTGACCCCATTTTTGCTGTAATAACTCAGTTTTTAAACTACCATTTGGTATGAAATTATTTATCCCTAAACTCAGAATGATTGACTTTTCTCATCAGTGTATTTAAACTCTATTAGGCAACATAGGTTTGAGATTTAAGACTCAACAGAAATGTGGTTTTACCCTTGGAGAAATGTGTTAGTCACTTTTCCCCGATGCAGAAACACCCCTTTGACATTTGGAAGGAACAATTCTCCAAACGAAAGTATGATTTCCGATTTTAAATATTTCAAGGTCAAAGACAAAGCTTAAGATCCCTGATGTACAAAGAACTTTTACTAGTAAGTAAAATAAAAAGGGAAGTACAGTAGAAAAACAGGAAAAGGACAAGAAATAACAATTCACCAAAGAAATATAAATGAACAAAACACAATATGAAAAGATATTCAACCTCACCAACAATTTTTTTTTCACTAGCAATTTTAAAAGCACCAATCAAAACAATAGGTGTTGTTTTGTGGGTTATCTTTTTTTTTAACTTATTAGATTGGGGGGAAAGAGGTTGATAATGTGAAAACACAGACTTTCTCGACTCAACCTGCAGGAGGAAGTAACAATTGGGTAAACTATTTTGGGGAATGGGGACAGTGTAGCGTTATCTGCTATAAGTGAAAATGTTCAAAAACGTTGGCTCAGCAACTAACTGCTAGCAATTTCTCCTGAAGACACATTCCACTGTCCAAACATGTATGAATAAGGATGTTCCTTGCTACAGTGTTTATTCGAGTGCAAAACTGCAAATTCAAGTGTCCCCAAGTCCACCCTCTCTTCTGATATCAACTGCAGGTTCCGGGGGCCCCAAGACCACTTTCAGTTTCAATAATTTGCTGGAAGGACTCACAGAACTCAGCAAAGCCATTAATACTCACAGTTATATTTGTTACAGTAGAAGGACACATTAAAATCAGCCAAGGGGAGAGGCACACAGGGCAGGGTCTGGGAGACACAAGCAGGGGTTCCAGATGTTCTCTCCTGACGCCTCAGCGGACAGCAGACCTCACCAATTTCTCCTAGCAACAATATGTGACAATATGCATGGAATATGGCCAGCCAGTGAAATGTCCCAAGTTTTTTTACTGGGGCTTAGTCACATAGTCATGGCTGACCACCTGCACGGCTGACTTTAGTCTCCAGCCCTTCCAGAGGTTAGGCTGATACTGTGTGACCTGAGGGTACCCCCAACCACAAATCACATTGTTAGCAAAGACTATCCAGCATGGCCCAAGACCTTCAGGTAAACAAGGATACTCTTATCAGGCCAGAGAGGTAGACAGAAGGTGTATATAATGAAGGTCCCACCATGCCATGCTAGGGAACTTAGATTTTATTCTACACAGAGAGAAGATTCATTGAAGGATCTTAACAAGATGCTACCAAGAAAAGATGTGTGTTTTAAACAGAACATTCTGGCAGCATTAGTAATGATGAATTGGAGTGGAATAAGCCTGGGGGCTAGGAGGCCATTGTATTTATCTAGGTTAAAGATGCAAACAGGATGTCAGTGCTCATTAATTCCTGTGCTTGGCAGCACTGTTCCCCACTGAGGCCCAGCCTTACGTGGAAACCTGAACAGGCTGCCATTATATTAAAACCCTCAGCTCCACTAATGAGTCAGGGTTGGAACTGGTCTGGTTGCCAAGAGCTTAGAATCTGGGGTATGTGAGGTGAACCCAGAGAGCCCAGGCCATCCCCTGGGCACATCTCCTTTCACCTCTTCTCCGTGATTGTGCCTCTGTCTCTCTTTCCTGATATGTGCTCCAGGTGTCCCAAAGGAGAGCTGTCCTGAGCTGTCCACCGTGTGACCTGCTGCCTGGATTAGGCCAATTCACTCTGGCATGAAGGCAAGACCATCATCCCTCAACTTCACTTGTGGATGTGGTTCTGTCCCCCACAGAAGGAGCTCCTGGAACCACGAATTCTGCCATCTACTCAACTCCAACTCCCGGCACTTTCCAGAGGAGAAAGCCTAATGCATGCTCTCCCTCCCCTCCCCTGGGCCCATGAAACCAATGCCAATGAGCCTGGCAATTTTTCCCACTGGTCATGAGCACAGCCACAGGATCTTCTTCTACACAGTACTCTAGGCAGCCGCTCAAGGATTAGCATTGGCCATCAAGAGGAAAGCCATTTGTCATTCTTGGCTAAAGTCGCCTGCCCCTTGGATGTCAGTCCCATCCAAACGACTTCTACTTCACCACAGTCCTTTAGTTTGGATTGCTGGCATGCCTGGGACCTCATCTGGCCTTGGGCCCACTTTCTCCTGAGTTCTCTCTTCTCTCTTCAACTTGGGCATCTTGAAGCCATGCCCACCAGAGACACAACAATTTCAAGATATGAATTATGGAGACAGTTTGTGCTTCTGGGAGTTTTGAAGTCTTGGAGACCCAATCGAGTCTTTGGTTGGCTGAAGGCCTGCTGTCCTCATAGCACTGGGTGTAACACTCTGTAGGAGAAAAATGACCTAGGTGACATAGGCTTGGTTCCCCCAGGACCTTACTACCTAGTTGGGGACAGATGATATGGTGCTGTGAAATGAACCTAAAACTCTAGGCATCATAAGCTAAATGCTAAATGAGCAGAGAGAATGACAAATGGCTGAGGAATTCAAAACACACAGGAGCAGATATTTTTGGAGACAGCAAACAGGGTTCCACCCCCGATTTATCACCCAGTTGCTGGCACTGGTCCCACAAATGCCGGAAGATGGGGAGACAAAGCCAGGTGCTTCGGAATGAGCACGCAGCAGCAAGTGGTGCCCTGCTGGCCCAGCTGGGCCCACGGGGCTTTGGTGATGCCTCCTGGTACTAACTGAGGCTGCAGGAGGCAGGCAGGAGTGGGCGAGCAGCAGGAATGCCAGTCACCAGGAACATTCACGTGATTCCCTCTCATTATCTGAGCTTAAACTCATCTATACCCACAGAGCCCCGAAATCCCTGAGGAGGCAGCAGGCAGAGGAGCCGTTTGTGGGTGGAGGAGGCTGGGGCACGCTCTGTGAGGTTTCTCAGTGCCTTCACAGCAGCTGATGCACGAGGGCTTAGAAAAATGGAGAAAGACAAGGGACTGAGGCAGCAGGAACAGAGAGCCCCAGCTTCCTATACAACTGGGGACTATTCTGGGGCTTGGGGGTCTGAGCAGAGGCACATCCTTCCATTAACACTTCCTGATAACTGCCGAGTGGGGCTTCAAGACGGCAGCAGGCTTGGTGTTTGGTGAACTCCAGGAACCCTAAGGATTTGCCACTGACCAGTCTAGACAAAGCTGTTTTGGAGTGAAAGAGAAAGACGCAAAGAACCTGAGGGGAATCACATTATGTGCAATTCCACCTCCCCACAATATTTTTGTCTAGTGGTTAATTGGGTAAACATGAACAGAAGAAAAGATGGGCTGAGGAAGACATGCTGAGAAGTGGAAAGAGGCACCCCACCTCTTCACCTTGGGGATCCCTGTCCTTCCCCCCAAGAGGGCTCCATGGTGCAAAGCTTGGAAAACACTTAAGGAGAGCGCAGAAGATCCTCAGAGTGGGTAACTACAGAACACCAGGAAAGCCACACTACCTACTGTAGCAAAGACATTAGAAGGCTTGTATTCTTTATCCTCTTCCCTCCTCCTCCGCAATCATCTCCACAGCTTGTGGTCAGACATGACCGGGGGCGGGGGTCCTGTCTGGGGCACCTTGTCAGCATCTCACACATCAGCCGCTTCTTCTCCACCTCTATTGCCTGACCTTGATTGAGGCCATGGCCTTCTCTTGCCTGCACTGCTAAAACTGCCTCCTACCTAGGTTTCCTGATTCTAATCTTGCCCCATAAACAAACAGCCTTGATTTTTCATTTCCATTCTCGAAATGCCATCTATTGGAAATACCATGGAAAGCTGTTTGTGTCACTCTCCTGTTTAAACCCAAACTCCTCATCACAGCTTTCAAGCCTCTGAATGACCTGGCACACACTTCCAGGCACTTTTGGGACATCCCTCCTCACTCTTGCCACACTGGCCTTCACTCCATTCCTCAAGGGCATCTAGCTTCTTTTTGCCTTTGGGATTTTGTACATGCCATTCCCCTTGTCTGGAACCCTCTTTCGCCTGTTCTTGGCATAGCTGCCTCCTTCTCAGCCTTCAGGACTTGGCTTAAAAGAACAAAGGTCTTGGGGCTGGCCCCATGGCCGAGTGGTTAAGTTCGTGCGCTCCGCTGCAGGTGGCCCAGTGTTTCGTTGGTTCGAATCCTGGATGCGGACATGGCACTGCTCGTCAGACCACGCTGAGGCAGCGTCCCACATGCCACAACTAGAAGAACCCACAACGAAGAATACACAACTATGTACCGGGGGGCTTTGGGGAGAAAAAGGAAAAAATAAAATCTTTAAAAAAAAAAAAAAAGAACAAAGGTCTTCCCTGGCTGCTTTACCCACAGTATGTCATTGAACCTAAGATACTGTCAGTTGTAAGACATACCAGTATGGTATGTACCACTCAGAAAGTAAAAATGCCACTCATTATAGCCTAAGGCCTCATCTATGACAAGCTGCATCTTGATTTCAGAAATATTAAAATGTTTTTAAAAATGCATGTCTAGAATTAGTGAAATATGGCTAGTAGGTTTTTCCTGTTACTCTCTATCATTGTACCTTGTTCATTTCTATAATAGCGCTTACCCAATTTTTAATAATATGTGTTATTACATATGTATTATTCCTCTAAGATCTGGCTGTTAACTGAAAGATCCATGATATCAGGGAGTGTATCTGTCTTGTCGTGACTTACAACCAGCAGCCACCATAGTTCCTGGTCCATAGCAGATGCCTCATTACAGCTGTTGACTATATGAATGAGTGGAAAGAGCACTGGCCTGGGAAGTAAGAGGTCTGAATTCTAACTGGCTCTGTCCTTAACCAAATGGGTGACCCTGAACCAGTCACTCAGCTTCCCTGGGCTCCAGTTCCTCATCTAGAAAGTGAGAGGATTGAATCTGGAAATGTCCCAAGATCTCTTCTAGCTCTTCGTAACACACCATGAGCTAGCAAAAAAATCTTTTCCAATTGTTTAGGTTTCATAGAAAAAGTGTCTTATTCCCATAAATGTGACAGGGATCCTCGCACACTTGCTGCCCTTCAGCCACATCATCACATTGATTGATTTCTTCAAATCCAGAGAAATAAAACAGGAAGAAACACAGGATGGCAGAGAAGACTATCTCGGGGCTGAGTGGAGCTGCCCGGTGCTGCTCCCACCCCCGCTCTGCAGCAGCATCAATAATTAATGAGGACCATTCAGCATTGCAGGCAGGTGCCCACTCTGCTTGGTGAGGCTGAGAGAGTGCAGGGTTTCCGTGCAGGGAAGCTCCTTAGCTCTCTGTGGTGAGAAGATACTCTTACATGGCATCCTATTTCAAAGACATTTGATGATTAGTTATTCTCTGTAGCACCCCAGGCTTTGCTGATAAGAAAACTGTATGTGGAGACTGGAATTCCAAGATCGACAGCAGTCAGTGCATGCGTGTAGAACAGAGTGCACCAACTCTTTTCTTTTTCTCTTTTTTTCCCTAAAGATTGGTGCTGGGCTAACATCTATTGCCCATCTTGTTTTCTTCTTCTTCTTCTTCTCCTCCCCAAAGCCCCCCAGCACATAGTTGTATATTCTAGTTGTAGGTCCTTCTGGGTGTGCTATGTGGGATGCTGCCTCAGCATGGCCTGACGAGTGGTGCCATGTCCACATCCAGGATCCAAACCGGCAAACCCGGGCCGCCGAAGCAGAGCACGTGAACTGAATCAGTCAGCCACAGGGCTGACCCCAACATTTTTCTACAAAAGGTCAAATAATAAATGTTTCTGTCATTGCGGGCGACATGGTCTCTGTAGCAACCACTCAACTCTGCCATTGTAGCATGAAATAATAGTAAACAATGGGCGTGGTTATGTTCCAATAAAGTTCACCATTTACAAAACCAGGTGGTGGGCTGGATTTGGCCCGGGGGCTGCAGCTTGATAACCTCTGGTCCAGGATTCCACATTCAGAGATCCTGTGGGATTATGTGTTGATTTATTGGGCGACGCCTTGGATTTCCCAGTAGCAAATGTACATCATGACTTCCCCAAAGTCACACAGCTAGTGAAGGAGGCTGGGGTCCCAAACCAGGTTACCTGACCCTTGTCTGCAGGATTTTCACTGCAGGGGGCAATGCTGCCTCCTATTATTCTCATAATACTATCCTCGTTGACAATCCCTGACAGTAGGAAAATGTGTTCTTAGGCACAGAGAAGAGAAAGGAAAGAGGATTGATAAAAAAAATTAAATAAATAAGCCCCTTTTCATCCCATTTAATCAGAAAATTTAGAAAAGAAAGATTTATCAGTCATTCTGAGTTGCTTTGCTTCCACAAGTCAAGCACGCAGTGACTCAGGGGGTGAGGGTCACTTTTTCCTTAACTTCCTTGGTCCACTGGCCTGCGGCGAATCAGTGTTTGATGGGAAAAGTTGCCTCCGTGATCGCTTCTAGGTCCAGCTTTCCTGGCAAGAACATCTTTTGCTCTAATCAGTTAAACTATTACTCTGATCAGAAAAGAGCAGGAAAAACAAGGCTTGTGTTTGGGGAATTAACTTTAATTTGCCATATGTTATTTGTTTCTGTCCCCTTGCCCGTAGAGGGGCAGAGATTCAACTCTAATCCTGCTTTAAGGATTCCTGCAGTCTAGTTGGGGACACAGGGCATAAACATCTCAGAAGCTAAATAAAATGCAAGATCTGGAAAACATTTCAATTCAATAAGAAAAATGCATGTGTGCACCCACCTGCCCATACACACACACATGCACCCACACACACACGCTTCCAGTGAGCAACAATAATCATAAGAGACTGCAGAATATTAAGCCGCTTTAGGAAAGAGAAACTTATCTGTGTCGAATACAGCATAATCTGTCCCAATCCCTCCTTCCCATAATGCTCTTTCCATTAGTATGCGGAGGAGTTTTAGTATTTTCTTTCCAGCTTACAGACAATGCCCAGAGGTCTAGTGGGGTCTCAGAAATGAGGGCCCGGTCAGACGCCTTTAGTTACCTGAAACACATCAAAGCATTTTCAATGTGTCCTTTCCTTTCTTTTGAAGTAGACGTTTTAGCTTTTAGTCAAGGACAATGTATTGGGCAGGGTACCCCCCTGACAGAGGGGCATCCACGGACTTAGAGTCCTCCTGGCCACACAATGGGGGAACGGGCCAATTCTGACCGATATACACCGGATGTTTCATCTCTTCTGTTCACAAACTAGATGACCAGCATTTACTCTGCGGAAGGTGCTGAGTGTTCCTGGATGGGTTTTGTTTGCGATGAGCTTTTCCTGTAGAGAAGACATTTGTCAAATGCCTTCAAGAACAGGGTCACAGTGAGAATGAATGTATACACAGTGCTCTCATGATAAAAACAGAAATTAAAACTGTATAGATAGAAAATCAAGACTTCTTTGATTTTCATCTGACATTTTGCATTCTTCAGTTGATCATGAAAATGAAATTAGTAGCCTTCCAATGCAGCAGCAGAGCAGAAATGGCGGTGGAGCTGATGGCTCTGGGTTATCTCCTTGGGGAACTAGGTACCTCATGTGTGTTCTGATTCAAGGAGCAGCAGCTGCCAGGAATCTGTGCTCCTGCACAGCCCCCAGCCTGGGGATGCCCCTGGGGACCACTAACAGAGTGAGCTTTGATGACAGAACGACCCGTGGGTGGATGTGAAAGCTGAAAGTGGCGTCAAGACATCTTTCCGTCCTATCCCTCTCTGAGCTGCTGCCCAAGGTCAGGAGCTCCTGGAGTCAGCACTGCCAGGCCTGTGGCTGCTGGAAGAACCAGAGGGCCAGGGCCAGAGCCCAGGGCTGGCACAATACCTGTCAGGGAGGGTGGCTTCTCTCACCCTGGTGACCTTGCTTTGCGCCTGCACCTGTGTCTTGACTGCCACAGCCTGTGTTCATTTCTGATTCTCCTTCTGGTTCTTTGGCTTCCTTCCTCTGGCTCCCTGTCTGCTGGATTACCTTCCAGCTCTCCATGAACAAACCTCCTGACAACTCCAGCTCCAGTTGCTTCTTTTCTAAATTGGTAATTAGGAAACATCAAGGGCAGACTCCAGCTCCAGCTGCTCAAACCTACCAATGGTTTCATTTTTGCCTCAGCTCAGAGTTATTAGTGATCACTTTTCTGGAACAATGCTGGGACTGAACCTTCTGGCAACTTTATATTAACAATTGCTACCTCAGGAACAACCAGGGAAAACAGCTTTGATCCTCTAAAAGCCAGGATCTCCCCAAAGAGAACGTCACTGACAATCTGACATTTTCAAGACAGGCGGGCTTACTCATTAACAATCAAAATGATTACAGCTCACATGTCTTTTTGCTAGTAAACCTGATATCACTTTAACGGCATCAGATATTACAGTGAAACTCCTAAATTTGTTGGAATCGTAATGCTTTTACTATTATATCTCATGGCTCATGTTTTAACTCATTGCACGTTCTAACTAGCGGTATTCTAACAGGGCGGTACTAGATTTGAAAAGTGACTTCATTTAGCCCAGAGATATAGAAAGACATCGACCCAGTGGGGGAAACCCTGGTTTTTCCTTCTGTTTTTGCTTCCTTTGGACTTGTCATTTCAAAGGGACAGGATCTGCTAAGATGATGTGAGTCATGGTCCACGTGGACCTGGTTATTCCTGGATTTTCATCATGGAATCAGACTTCTCAAATGTCAAAATGGATTTGATCGTGGCCCTGGCTGTTCCTTTGTCTCTGGCATAACGACCAGCAAATGTGCGTCAGCTCCCAGCTTCCTGGTTACCTCCCATTCCCACAGTTCTGAGTGAGTCCAATCTCTTCCCTTCCATTTGCTTCTGGATTTTATCAACCTAGGTTCCTGAGTGTGAGTTAATCTTGCAATTCACTTTGAACTGTGAGCCCATTCAGTTTTTTTAAGAGTAACTTCATCGTTTTTGTAAAAATTATACATTCTCATTGAAATGAATTCAAACAACACAAAAAGGTACCAAGAGAAAAGTTTAAAACTCACCTGACCTTCTACTAGCACCCAGAGATGACCACTGTTAACTTCGTGGTAAACATCCTTTCAGGCATCTGCATATACATACACACACATATATACCATCTATGTGTGTGTGAATATAGATAGATAGATAGATAGATATGCCTATATAGATTTGTGTGTGTGTGTGTATATGTGTGTATATATATATATATATATATATATATATACATGATTTTATAAAAAGGGGATTTGCCATACATTCAGTTCCATGGCTTGCTTCTTCACTCAAGCATATGTCATTTTTGGGAGAGAGAGTTCTCCATGGATCTCTTGTGCTCCTACGTGTCTTTCTAGGTGTGCAGAAAATGCAAGGCCATTTCTCCAGATTGCGTTTGTAGCAAGTAACCTTGAAGATACCTTCTTCCTGGACAAAGGGCAGGTTTGCTTACTTCTTGCAATAAAATGGTGGGTTCAAGGGCAATGTAACTGAACCTCTATCGGACAGCACAGAGTTTACATGTCTATAGAAAAGAATCACTTTGCATCACTGTCAGTTATCCACAACTTTCCAAGAAGTAAAATCACTTCCACAGAATCAGATAACCCCAGGGGTGCCCTTTAGAGGCTAGATAATGCACAGTTTCCCACTGAGGCACATTTTTCCCTATAGTGCTCAGCAAACACTTAAATTCCAGTTGCCTCTCTCAGAGGATGGCTACCAGAATTGGGCAAAAAATTGGTGAACGACATGGGGCTGGCTCAGTGGCATAGTGGTTAAGTTTGCACACTCCACTTTGGCAGCCTGGAGTTTGCAGGTTCAGATCCCTGGCGCAGACCTATGCACTGCTCATCAGGTCATGCTGCGGAGGCATCCCACATACAAAATAGAGGAAGATTGGCACAGATATTAGCTCAAGACCAGTCTTCCTTACCAAAAAAAAAAAAAATTGGAGAACATCAAAGGGCAGAGTTGACTCCATGTTCAACCAGATGACAGCTGCCTTCAATTCTCCTGAAGAGCAGGGCTGGTTTCAGAGCTGGTGGAAGGGAGATTGGGGCACTGAGGAGGGGAGATGAGGGCAAAGGAGGGGAGAGAACCAGCGAGGTCGTTGCAAACATTCCCATTGTATGTGGTAGTAACAGATTTTTGTTCAAACCTATTTGAATTTCATGATGCAAACCTGATGGCCTGCCAGTTTTGTTAAAATTGGGTTTTAATCAATAAATTAAAATTAAAAGCACACAAAACCTAAAAATGATACAGAATTTTGGGAAAGGGGGCTGGAGTAGCACTATTTTCCCTCTTATTGCGTCTTAGTTTTATTGCCAGACACAAGTTTTCTCAGTGGAAGTGCCCACAACTCCAAGGTCTGAGACCTGCCATGAATCTCTTCTTCGCACTCTTTGCATGGGGGAAAAAAGCGCTCAGTTGTTTTCCTCAGACTGGCCTGAAAGGACCTTTTCCTTCCTCCTTCTCTGGAGCTGCATTTTAATGAGACCCCAAGGGACAGCTTTGGGGGACGCAGGGAGCCAGCACTTCAGTTCAATTTAAGAGCCTGGCTCTTTTAATTTTTTATCTTTAAAAAATGACTCTTTTCTAGTTTTCCTTCTAGGTCTTGGGCAGCACCAAGAGCTCCCGCTGGGGAGTTTAGCTCGTTTAGTATTCTAGGCGCTCCCTGTTGTGAAGCATCGCTGCCCATGGCTTGTTGAAAAGTCCTGAGGAGACCCAGGGGCATAAGAACGAGGTGACCTTCAGGCCATCTGTAAAAGAACAGCTTTTATGAAGTACTTGTTGTAGGTTTCAGAACTTCAAAGATGGTCAAGCACAGAACTCACTTCTAATGAGGCTTGCTGTCTAGAACACAATAAGCACCAAGACAGACCACTGTAGGCAGCCTGGAGGTGGCCAAAGACGCAGGATTAATCTGACCTGAGTAACAAGAGTAATTTACACAGAGAGAGAGATATCAGACATACATGTTTACATATGCTGGGAGCATTTCTGGAAGCATACAAGATAGCGGTTATTTCTGGAGGCTCGGCTTTGGGAAAACAGACAAGGAGGGAGATTTTTACTTTCCACTTTATACCCCTCATTTTATAATGAGCATACATTACTTATATAATAAAACGATGACAGCACACCATGACAATGCCATCAGAGAGATACATACAAGTCATAGAAGCAATGGAACAAGTCACTAGATTCAAATTCAAGAATTTTCCCAATTACTTTAGCTGGGATCAAGTTTTTTTGTGTTCTGGACTCAGGTTTTTGCTGACATGTCTATCATATATGGCACTTATCATTCTCAACCAGTGCCTGCCTGCCTGTTGTCCTTGCTTCCTTCCTTCCTTCTACAGAAGTTTATTGAGATTCTACTATGTGCAAGGCAGATGACTTAATATTGTATCATAATCAAGTTTGACTACATGTGACCGAAAGAAAAGAACTAAAATGGTGGCTTAAATAAGTAGAAGTTTATTTCTTTCACACATTAAAATTAGTCCAGAGGGGAGCACTCCAGGGCTCGTATGGTAGCTCCAGAGTCATCAGGAACCCAGGCTTCTTCTAGCTTGCTGTTCTACTGTCCTTGGCATGGCAACTCAGGGTATAAGATAGCTGCTCCAGCTCCAGCTCCAGCTCTAATGTTCAAATCCTAGCAAGCAGAAGGGAGGAATAGAGAGGGTTTCATACTCTCTCTTTGAAGGAGACTTCCCAGAACTTCTACACCACACTCTGCTTAAATCTAATTGGTCAGCACTTAGTCACATGGTCACATCCAGCTGCAAGGGAAGCTGGGACATGTAAAGAAGGTGGGACATGTAGGGAAGCTAGACCATTCTGGAACATATAATATTTTAGCTGGTGCATTGCTGCCCTCAATAAATCTAAGATTCTTTTTCTAATGAACAGGTGGAGACTAGAAATTGGGAGGTCATTAGCAATCTCTGCTACACATAGGAGCCAAACTAGAGAGTTCCTGCCCTTGTGGTGCTTATGCTCTAGTGGGGAAATTAGACATTCATGAAAATAATTGTAAAATTGCACACTGCAGGAAGTGAAATAAAGAAAAAGTTCACTGGGTTCCAGAAATGTATGATTAAAGGACCTGACCTATTTGGGGGGAAGGCTTCTCTAATGAAGTTTGTAGTGGGGCTGGAGAGATACGCAGACGTCAGCCAGGTAGGGCCTTGTTGTCTATGTCAAAGATTTTGATATTTATCCTAAAACAAATATCCAGCCATTGAAAGGTTTCGAGCAATGTATGGGGTGACTGTATTACCCTCCTATGGTTATGTTTGGAAAGATCTTTCTGACAGCTAAGTGCAGAATGTGCTAAAGGAGAGGAAAAGCGGATGTGAGGTGGGGAGGAGATGCATCAGCAGTGGGGTGACCATAGAAGTCCAGCCCAGCTCAGAGTGGCTTCCAGGTTTGGAAATTGGCAATGGTCAGTGGTGGGGATGCTCAGATCTATGCCATTTGTTTTTATCCTGTCCTACCCAAGTAGAGGGGAGCACCTACAGCCACAGGAGAGGGAGATCTGCACTGAATCATGTGGGGCCTTGTGTTATTCATCTATATCTCCCCAGGGACAGCACAACCTAGGAAACATGGTTGGTTGCCTACCCGACAGCCATTCTACCCACCTTTTTCCTAGTGAAAGAATTCTCATTTACTCAACTGCATGGTTAACTTAGGAAGGTATATCACTCCTCCAGCCCCCGGGGATGACTCATGAGTGTTTTAGACCAGATATGGTAATCCCTTACCTCTCCCGAGATACTTTCTCAGTCTTCTTGTAGCTAGTGGTGAACTTGTGAGTCAATGAGGTTAAAGGGGAGTTCTTGCCTAATTGCCCTGGCTAGAACCTCCACTACCATGTTCAATAGATGTGGTGAAAGTAGATATCTTGTCTTGTTACTGATTTTATTTTTATCTATGTTTTATTGGTGAAGATTGGCCTGAGCTAAGTTAGCCAATCTTCCTCTTTTTTGATTGAGGAATATTGTCCCTAAGCTAACATCTGTGCCAATCTTCCTCTATTTTGTATGCGGGATCCCCCCACAGCATGGCCTGATGAGCAGTGTGTAGGTCTGTGCCTGGGATCTGAACCTGCGAACCCTGAGCTGCTGAAGCAGAGCATGTGAACTTAATCACTATGCCACAGGGCCAGCCCCATCTTGTTACTTATTTTAGAGAGAAAGTATTCAGTCTTTCACCATTAAGTATGATATTAACTGTGAGTTTCTCATAGATACCCTTTATCAAGTTAGGTTCCTCTCTATTCTTAGTTGTTGAATGTTTTTATCATGAAAGGGTGTTGGATTTTATTAAATGCCTTTTCTGCATCAATGGAAATGATCATGTGATTTTTTCCTTCATTCCATTAACATGTGTTACGTTGATTGATTTTCTTGTCTTGAACCATCCTTGCATTCCTGGAATAAATCACAATGGGTAACAGTTGATGATTCTTTTTATATGTTGCCAGATTTGGTTTGTTAGTATTTTGTTGATGATTTTTGCATACACATTCACAAGAGCTAGTGATCCATAGATTTTTTGTGATGTTTTTGTCTTGTCTTGACATCAGGTTATACTAGCTTCACAGAATGAATTGGGACGTATTCTCTCCTCTTGTACTTTTTGGAAGAGTTTGTGAAGAATTAGTATTAATTCTTCTTTAATTGTTTGGTAAAATTTATCACAGATCCCATCTGTTCCTGCTTTTCTTTGTGGGTAGTTTAAAAAATATATTATTAATAATTCAGTCTTTTCCTTTGTTATAGGTATAGTCAGATTGTCTATTTCTTCTTGAGTCAGTTTTGTCAGTTTGTGTCTTTCTAGGAGTTTGTCCATTTCATCCAGGTTACTAATTTTTTTGCATATAATTCCATACATTTTGCATACATTTCCCTTATAATATACATTATTTCTATATGGTTGGTAGTAATGTCCTCTCAATTATAATTCCAGTAATTTGAATTTTCTTTTTTTCTTGGTCAATCTAGCTAAAGAGTTGTTAACTTTATTGATTTTTTTCCAAGAACACAATTTTGGTTTCATTGGTTTTGTCAATTGTTTTTCCATTTCCTATTTAATTACTTTCCACTCCAATTTTTATTATTTCCTGCCTTCTTCTGGCTTTAGATCTTTTTCCAGTATCTTAAGGTGGAAGGTTAGATTATTGAGTTGAGATCTTTCTTCTTTCTTCTTCTTTTTTTAATTGCAGTAGCAGTGGTTTATAACATTATATAAATTAGAGGTGTATATCATTGTAAATTTCAATTACTGTGTAGATTACAACATATTTACCACCCACGCATATTCACTACTTCTACTTATGAGTGAGAACATATGGTATTTGACTTTCTCCCTCTGACTTATTTCACTTGGCATAATGCCCTCAAGGTCCATCCATGTTGTCACAAATGGCTGGATCTCATTGTTTCTTATGGCCGAGTAGTATTCCATTCTGTATATATACCACATCTTCTTTATCCATTTGTCCTTTGATGGGCACCTAAGTTGCTTCCAAGTCTTGGCTATTGTGAATAATGCTGCAATGAACATAGGGGTGCACATATCTTTACGCATCTGTATTTTCATGTTCTCTGGATAAATATCCAGTAGTGGAATAGCTGGATCATATGGTATTTCTGCTTTTAATTTTTTGAGGAATCTCCATACTGTTTTCCATAGTGACTGTACCAGTTTGCATTCCCACCAGCAGGGTATGAGAGTTCTCTTCTCTCTACATCCTCTCCAATACTTGTTGTTTCTTGTCTTGTTAATTATAGCCATTCTGATGGGAGTGAGGTGGTATCTCATTGTAGTTTTGATTTGCATTTCCCTGATAGTTAATGATATTGAACATCTTCTCATGTGCCTATCGGCCATCTGTATATCTTCTTTGGAGAAATGTCTGTTCAGATCTTTTGTCCACTTTTTAATTGGGTTGTTAGTTTTTTTGTTGTTGAGATGTATGAGTTTTTTATACATTTTGGATATTAATCGCTTATCGGATATATGGTTTGCAAATATCTCCTCCCAATTGTTAAGTTGTCTTTTTGTTTTATTGATGGTTTCCTTTGCTGTGCATAAACTTTTTAGTTTGATATAGTCCCATTTGTTTATTCTTTTCTATTGTTTCCCTTGCCTGTTCAGTCATGTTACTTGAAAATATGCAGCTAAGACTGATGTTGAAGAGCATACTGCCTATCTTTTCTTGCAGAAGTTTAATGGTTCCAGGTCTTACCTTCAAGTCTTTAATCCATTTCGAGTTAATTTCTGTGTGTGGTGTAAGATCACGGTCTACTTTCATTCTTTTGCATGTGGCTGTCCAGTTTTCCAACACCGTTTCTTGAAGAGACTTTCTTTTCTCCATTTTATGTTCTTAGGTCCCTTGTCAAAAATTAGCTGTCCATAGATGAGTTCTTCTTTCTTAATGTAGGCATTTATAGCTGTAAATTTCCCTCTTAACACTGGCTTAACTGCATATCCTAAGTTTTGGTATATTGTATCTTCATTTTCATTCATCTCGAAGTATTTTCTGATTTCTCTTTGATTTCTTCTTTATCCATTTTTTATTTAAAAGTGTGTTGTTTTTCCACATAGTTTTGAATTTCCTAAATGTCTTTCATAGTCTAATGAATAGAAAATGGCTAAATTGAGAAAAATATTACTGTTTGGATTAGATTTTTTAAAAACTGTGACCTTCATCTTGTTTGCACATACTCTTCTTGACTCTTCCCACTTTCTTTCTCTAAAGAAGCAAGCTGCCATATTTTATACTGCCCTACAGCGAGGCCCATGTGTTAAGAACTGAGGGCAGCTTCTGGTGAATAAGCCAGAAAGGGATTGAGGCCCTGAGTCCAACAGTCCACAACGAACTGAATTGCAGCTGTGTGAGAGAACCTGAGCCAGAGGACCCAATCAAGGCATGCCCAGATTCCTGATTCATAGAACTGAGAGATAACAAATATTGTCATTTTAAGCCACTAGGTTTTGGGATAATTTGTTACACAGCAATGGATTGCTAATACAATGTGGTTGGTTCAGAAGGAGGGCATGGGTCCTTTGGATGGGTTAGCACTCTCTTTCTCTTTATTTCCTGTCTTCATGAGGTATGAGGCTTAGAAAGGACCATACCTCACATATTCTCTCTGTGTTACAGCGTCTCTACTGGGAACTGAGTGGTAAATCAGGTTGAATCTGCTCTGGGGAACTGACCACCTTAGATTCAGGAGAGGAAGAACCAAGAGGCCTCTCCTTAAATTCAATTCTCCAACGTCCCCTTCAGTACTAGGGTCAGAGGCTGCAATTTCTAAAATGTTTCTTTGTTTACCATTTGGTTATTGCACCTTATAAGTAAATTTGTTTGTTTATAACCCTGAGGGAGGAAGGGGAATGGAGAATAGACTAGAACTCCCAAACCCTACACCAAATCTTCAACAGAAACAATGGAAGCAGAGGCTTCATTCATAGAAGGTACTCAACAAACGTTAGTTTTCCTTCTTGTCATATTCCTCTACCCTATACAGTCTTCCAACCTCGCTTCAGCTGTGACGTAGAGGAAAGACTCAGATTACTTGCATTACATCCTGGAACCATGTTCTAACAGGAGGTAGTAAAGCTCTTAATTTTTCTACTATTGATGTTCTTATTGATAGCTTTTATAGAGAGGAATTCGACAAAATTCAACTCAACAAACATCTAGGTGCTGGGCATTATGCTGAGACTGCACGGAGATGAATAGAACACAATTTCCGCCCTCAGAGCCGTCAGTCCAGAACTAGTGCCTGGATGAGGTACGTTTGTCTTTACAGATCATCTCCTAATTTGAAGGTCAATTGCTAAGGATCTGCTAAGATCCACACTTTCCTCAATCCATTCTGCTAAGTAATATTGTCAGGAAGTCTAGTAGTTCGTCTATTTTAGCTTCAGTCCTGGTGAAGAGTCTCTTCTGAGGCCATCTATCTCAGTATTTCCTGGGCTACCACACCTGGAACTGAGGCCTGCCCTGAAGGAACTCTGGGGAAGCCTCTACTAGCCAATGTGGCAACTTTGTGCAAATTAGAAATAAGCTCCTGAACCTTGAGTCACTTCACAACCATTAGTCACAAAATATTCACAATAATGATACAGTTTTATGATATCTACAAGGTGAATGGTTCCCTTTAGTTGTGTAATACACACTTGCACAACTGTAAGTGGTTTACAACTTGTACAACTGCAGGGAGCAGGAGTGCTGTTGGGAAAGGACCTTGATCTGTGGAGCTGGAATCCAGGGATGCTGGAGAGAAGTGGAGCATAGCAGTCAGAGGAGGAATGAGAGGATGGCCTCTTCCCAGGCCTCCCCACCATGTGGGCACACCATGCTAACATCAACACATGAATTTGCCAGCTCACAGTTGCCACCTGTATGACCGCAGGATTTTCAACATCCCCTAATTAATTCTGGTCTCAGGTATGTCCCAGACCAAGTTGGCTGTTGCCTCCTTGTTGGGATCCCCAGCCCACAATCCACTTGAGGGCAGTGTCTCCCCACTGCAGTTGCTGCTGGGCCTGTTCTCTAAGAGCAATGGCTCCCCCTTGCTTAAGGCTGCTGCTTCCTGGGCAAAGGGCAGCAGAGCCCTTTGGATGCTATCACTGTTGTCCGTGTTCCCTTCATCTCTGTCCACAGACTGTGAGAGCCACACTGCATCCCAGGTGGAAGTCTCCAACCCAGATCTACCCTGGCTCGGGCTCCTAGGCCCTTCAGCAATAACGCTTGTGCTCCGCAGTTAGTGCTTTCCCTCATGAAAGCAGCACCCCAATGTCATCTCTCTTCTAATCCTTCCACCCTTGAATTTATGCTTCCAACTTCTCCTCAGACTAACCATTGCCTCTAAGCATATTAAATGAGGCAAGAGGATGTCTGGGTGTCACTGCCCCACCAGTTTGTTAGATAAAACCTGGACGGATACAACCTAGACATGGATTCTGAGTGCCTGTTGTAGTGTGTCAGAGGCTCTTGGAACAGCCTATTCCAGTAATTCTTGGAAATGCACCTTGACTTTCGGGCAGGGATCTCCAAACTTTTTGTGAGTTAAAATGGCACTTTTTCCCCACTACAGCCATATTACTATTGGGTCAAGAGGGAAATATGCATGAAGAGGGCTAAAATCCTTGAGCAAGTTGTGTTTTACATGACTCCTGCGTGTGTGTGTGTGTGTCTCTGTGTATGATATTGACCCACATATACATTGGTGCAAGATTGGAAAATTAGAACGGAAGCCCCTGATAGCTTCACTCTTTTCCCTTCTGGAAATTCCAGCACACATTGGTGTCCAGGTTGGGAGTAGATCATGGCAGTTTGGCTAAGGACAGTAACCAGTTTCCAGAGCAACTGGTTGGAGCTTTGGCATCTACCCTGAAGGAGTTTCCGTGCTGGACATGTAGGCTGTGTTGGGGGACCAGCTCCCAACCAGAAGAAAACTCAAAGTTCAGTTTTCAGGTAGACAAATAATTGTTTGGACAAATATCTATGTCAGTGAGATGCTTGACTGAAAGTTTCCTGGGTTTTTCCCTAGTTTTCAAAATACAACCAAACCTTTCCCTTGAATTTTTCTAGGAGGCAGTTACTTCTATTCTCACAAGTTAACCCAATTAAAAAATTAATGAATGCAAAAAATATTAACAAACAAGCCTGCATGGGAAGGAAGAGGGGAAGGTGGGGGGAAGGAAAGAAAATGGAACAGGTTTGGGAGACCACGGCCACAGGCTTTGTCATTAACTATTCAATTGACACAATGCTAGTGGGGTTCCCTGTGTCTCAAGGACTTCACCACTAAAATAAGAGTTAGATTAGCTGTTCTTTAAGGCAAATGTTCTCTGACGATGCTCTCTCCCTCTCCCTTTCCCTTCCTCTTCCATTTCTCCCTTCTTGCCCTCTTTCTCCTTGCTGTCTCCTTTCACTCTTCTTTTTCCTTTTCTCTTGTGTCTGTTGCTTTTATTCCCAGACCTTTACACAGGCTCTTTTATTTTCATCGCCCAGCCATTTGTGCCAACGAGTGTGATGCAAATAAAGTTAGACAGGATTTTGGTTCTGACTGAATAAGAATTGCTCCACTTGAATTTTAAAAAAACAACCCAGTTCCTCTTAACTGATTCTATTCAAAATTTCTTGGCCTCTAAATTTAAAGAACAAGTTGTTCTTGTGGGAAGTTAATTATAAAATGTTTGGTCCACCCCCTTCCCCATTAGTGACTGACACATGAGATGAATCCCCAGAAAAGTGTGCAAACTCAGACAGTCTTCCAAAGTGAGGACTTTCCCCTCACCACCTAGATCAGTGAACTCAAGTTCAAAATTTAAAAATTCTATGCAGCCAATCTATCTGATGATACAAGTTAAGGATTCTCGTGAACTTTTAGTACTTTCTGGCACACACACACAAGGCTTTGACTACTGCTGTCAAAACAGACTGGAATTAGCAACTCGGACTTTCTAAATGGTCTCTCTTGCTTATGAAAACAAGCGACCAGAGTTGGGTAGTGGAATTGGGAGGAATAAGAAAAACCACTGAAAAATGAAGAATCTTGAACTTTCTAGTATGGATTAGTGGGGGAATAGGATCCAGTACTTGAGATGGATGACGTAATATGAACAAATGATGAGAATAAGATATACTCTTCCTTTTTTTCACCATTTTTATTAAGCAGAAGGAAAATTCAAGTTGAAACAAATGGGATAAACAATACCTTGGTGCCTAAAGCCCAAAATAGGTGAGGAGAAGTAGGCTGCTAGTTGCCCAGCTGAATTACCTCCCAGGTGGTTAAGATTGTCATACCATCGTTGCAGATGTTGCTGATGCTTTGCCTCATGCACCTGGGACCCACCTGAATTTGCAGCTAAGCTGAACAGTTCCAGCATGCTGCTGGCCTCCCACCTCAAGCACCCCAGACTCCCTTCTCTGTGTGACGGCTTTCACTGTCTCCACTTGGACGTTGCTTGAGTGCTTTCAGGCCCAACCCAGAAAGTAGGAGGGGACTTAATGCCCCCAGAGGCAAGTCTCAACCAGTGGGGAACGGGAGCCAGTGATAGATGCTGCAACTTTCCCATCCTCCAGGGAGCGGCTCGTAAGTCACGGTCCACATAGCTGCTCAGGATGGGGCCGCAGTTGCCCACTGCTGGCACCTGCTCCTCAGCGCTCCCTTGCATTGGTGGTTTGCTTTCCCAGTCTGTCTTTCCCCATTTCCTCACTTCAGCTTCCTGGCTTCACCTCCCAAATAAACAACCTAAACCCAAGTTCTTGTCTCAAAATTTGCTTTTCTGGGAACTCAAACTAAGGCTCCGCTATGTAATCTTTTTTTTTATTGTGGTAAAAAAAAGTACATAACATAACATTTACCATTTTAACCATTTTTGAGTGTACTATTATTCAGTGGCATGAAGTACATTCACATTGTTGTACAACTATCACCACCCTCCACCTGCAGAACTTTTCACCTTCCCAGATGGAAACTCTGTACCATTAAACACTATCTCCTCATTCATCCCTCCTCCCGGCCCCTGGTAACCTCCATTCTACTTTCTGTCTCTGGGAGTTTGACTACTCCAGGTACCTCATATAAGTGAAATCATACAACATTTGTCTTTCTGTGACTGGCTTATTTCACTTAGCATAATGTTCTCAAGGTTCATTCATGTTGTAGCATGTGTCAAAATTGCATTCCTTTTTTTAAAAAGAATTCATATTGATTGAGGTATAATCTGCATATAGTAACATTCACCCTTTGGAAGTACACAGTTCAATGGGTTTTGACAAATGGACACAGTTGTGGAACTGCCACCATAAATCAAGATGTAGAACATTTGCTTCACCTCAAAAAGTCCCCTTGTGTTCTGGGATGGTTCAACATCTGCAAATCAATCAATGTGATACAAGGCATTAACAAAATGAGGAATAAAAACCACATGATCATCTCAATAGATGCAGAGAAAGCATTTGACAAGATCCAACATCTGTTTATGATAAAAACTCTCAATAAAAGGGGTATAGAAGGAAAGTACCCCAACATAATATAGGCCATATATGACAAACCCACAGCCAACATCATACTCAATGGGGAAAAACTGAAAGCCACCCTTCTGAGAACAGGAACAAGACAAGGGTGCCCACTCTCACCACTCTTATTCAACATAGTACTGAAGGTTTTAGCCAGAGCAATTAGGTAAGAAAAAGAAATAAAAGTAATCCAAATAGGCAATGAAGTAAAACTCTCACTGTTTGCAGACGACATGATTTCATATATAGAAAACCCTAAAGAATCCATCAGAAAACTATTAGAAATAATCAACAACTACAGCAAAGTTGCAGGGTACAAAATCAACCTACAAAAATCAGTTGCATTTTTATACTCTAATAATGAACTAACAGAAAGAGAACTCAGGGATACAATCCTATTTACAATCGCAACAAAAAGAATAAAATATCTAGGAAAAAATTTAACCAAGGAGGTGAAAGACATATACAATGAAAACTATAAGACATTATTGAGAGAAATCAATGATGACATAAAGAAATGGAAAGATATTCCATGCACACAGATTGGAAGAATAAATATAGTTAAAATGTCCATACCACATAAAGCAATCTGCAGATTTAATGCAATCCCAATCAGAATCCCAAGGACATTCTTCACAGAAATAGAACAAAGAATCCTAAAATTCATATGGGGCAATACAAGACCCTGAATAACTAAAGCAATCCTGAGAAAAAAGAACAAAGCTGGAGGCATCACAATCCCTGACTTCAAAATATACTACAAAGCCAGAGTGATCAAAACAGCATGGTACTAGTACAAAAACAGACACACAGATCCATGGAACAGAATTGAAAGCCCAGAAATAAAACCACACATCTAGGGACAGCGAATCTTTGACAAAGGAGCTCAGAACACACAATGGAGAAAGGAAAGTCTCTTCAATAAATGGTGTTGGGAAAACTGGACAGTCACATGAAAAGAATGAAAGTAGACCTTTATCTTTCACTAAGCACAAAAACAAACTCAAAATGGATTAAAGACTTGAAGGTAAGACCTGAAACCATAAAACTTCTAGAAGAAAACATAGGTAATACACTCTTTGACATTGGTCTTAGAAGGATCTTTTTGTATACCATGTCTGCTAGGACAAAGGAAACAAAAGAAAAAATAAACAAATGGACTTCATCAGACTAAAGGGCTTCTGCAAGGCAAAGGAAACTAGGAACAAAATGAAAAGACAACCCATCAACTGGGACAAAATATTTGCAAATCATATATCTGACAAAGGGTTAATCTTCAAAATATATAAAGAACTCACACAACTCAACAACAACAAAATAACCAACCCAATCTAAAAATGGGCAGAGGAGGGGCCAGCCTGGTGGCGTAGTGGTTAAGTTCACATACTTTGCTTCAGTGGCCCGGGGTTTGTGGGTTTGGATCCTAGGCACAGACCTACACACAGCTCATCAAGCCATGCTGTGGCAGGGTCCCACATACAAAATGGAGGAAGATTAGCAAAGATGTTAGCGCAGCGACAACAACAGATATTAGCTGAGGGCCAGTCTTCCTCACCAAAAAAAAAAGTGAATGGGGGGGGGGGGAGCAGAGGACATGAACAGACATTTTTCCAAAGAAGATATACAGATGGTCAATAAGCACATGAAAAGATCATCAACATTGCTAATCATCAGGGAAATGCAAATCGAAACTACACTAGGATATCACCTTACACCCATTACAATGGCTATAATCACCAGGACAAAAAATAACAAATGTTGGAGAGGATGTGGAGAAAGGGGAACCCTCAGACACTACTGGGGGGAATGCAAACTGCTGCAGCCACGATGGAAAACAGTATGGGGATTTCTCAAAAAATTAAAAATAGAAATACCATAGGACCCAGCTATCCCACTACTGGGTATTTGTCCAAAGAACTTGACGTTAGCAATTCAAAGAGACTCATGCACCCCTATGTTCATTGCAGCACTATTCACAATAGCCAAGACGTGAAAGCAACCCAAGTGCCCATTGACTGATGATTGGATAAAGAAGATGTGGTATATATATACAGTGGAATACTACTCAACCATAAAAAAGACAAAATCATCCCATTTGCAACAATATGGATGGACCTTGAGGGTAATGTTAAGCGAAATAAACCAGAGAAAGACAAACACTGTATGATTTCACTCACAGGTGGAAGATAAACTAACATACAGACAAAAAGAACAATTTAGTGGTTACCAGAGGGGAAGGGGGGTCGGGGAGAGAGCACAAGGGGTGAAGAGACACATATACGGTGACTGACGAAAAATAATGTACAACTGAAATTTCACAATGTTATAAACTACTATGACCTCAGTAGGTAAAAAAAATACATATATATTGATTTGGGAAAAAAAAAAGCTCCACTGTGTTCAAATGGCCAACAAGTATGTGAAAAGATGCTTGACATCACTAATCATCAAGGAAATGCAAATCAAAACCACAATGAGATATCACCTCACACCTGTTAGAATGGCTATCATCAAAAAGAATTTCATTCCCTTTTAAAGATGAATAAATTCCATTGTCTGTATATACTATTTGAAATCTTTAGGAATTCATGAAGAACACTGGAAATGCTGAAAGTCTGCAATGGACTAGTTTTGTCCACTTATCAAAAAGGAGAGCATATTTTGCTACACAGCAAACAACCTCAGCATCTCAGTGGCTTACGATAACTAACGTTAATTTTTCTCACTCCAGATGTGCAGGTCACCTGGGGCAGCTGTGCTTCAGGCTGAGTCTGCTTCGAGTCAGCTCCATGTGTCTCTCATTCTCTTGGGACCAGCAATCCCTGGGATAGGGGATTTTCATGGTGAATGGCAGAAGTACCTGAGGAGTGAGTGGACGTATAATGCCTCTTAAGCCCTGGGTCTGCGCCTACCCGTGTCTTCCTCCTGCCTTCCCCCACTGGCCTGAGCAACCACATGGCTATGCCCAACGTCAATGCTGTGAAGGGAACAGAATCTACCAGCTCCAACGGGAATCCTGCAACTTCACAAAGCAAAAGACAAGGATGTAGTATTCTAATACTGGTAAATGGAGAATTAGTACCAACAATCCAATTTACCACGGAGAGTTGATTATGGAAAATATAGGGGAGTTGATCCCAGTAAATTCCAAAAGGGATTATTTAATGGATGATGTGTGAATACTGTGCCTTAGAAAAGAAAATGATGGGTATAAAGAGCCAGCACAATTTCATTAAGAATAAGTCATGTCAGTCTAATTTCAGATCTTTTCTCACCTTTAGATTTAGTTTGTAACTAAACCAAGGGATATGGCAGTCATACTTTATTTGCCTCTAAAAGAGGCACTTTAAATTTTTTCCATGATATTCTTGAAGACAAAATGGAGAAATACAGATCATGAAACGGTATGGTTAGGTAAAGGTGCAGATGTTTATACAACTATTCTTAAATACTTTTGATTAATCAGTCATGTGTCGTTCTTGAAGGAATCTTTTGCAGCACGTTACAAAGCTAAAGCTCTGCCTGGCCACCACGCTACATCCGGGATTTGTGTGAAGATAGGGATCGGAGTGAAGCAAGCACAGACTGGAATTAGAGATAAAAACCAAAAGCTTGAAACTTAACAGGGATAAATGCCAACTAGTCTGCTTAGACATTTTAAAAAATACCAGACAAACAAAAATTCAATACGGGATGAGGAATCCCATGAGAATGACATGGGAGAATGAAGGAAAGTTTAAAACTCTCCTGGAGATCACAAAGGAAGTCTTGACTAAACGGAAAGTATAACCAATTCTTACACAGGGAGACTCAGTATTACAAAGATGTCAATTCTCCCCCCAAATGATGTATATTTTAATAAATGAATTTAACTCATTCATATCTTGTGGAATTACTGATATGCCCGGAATCCTTTCTACTGGCTCTTTTAATTAGGAAGAAACATGTAGGGGCTTCTAGGGTACTGGCAATGTTCTATTTGTGGACCTGGATGGTGTTGCATAAAGGAAATATTCCTGTCTCTCTCCTTTACCCCCGACTGATACCAGATGTGTAGGTTTTCCATACATCAGGCAATTCTCCAACACCAGCTGGGTGTCCTACAGTTTAACTCAATTCTGACACTATCTACCTGGAAATAGCGTCAGTTCCTACAGGTTAAGGGTTCAGTCTCACATGACCGCCACCCCCACCCCTCCACATATGTGCACTTCAGATGCCAATAGCAAGTCCCATGTTGTCATCTGTACCTCTGTCTGACTGGCTATAAATCAGGGTTCCCACAACTTCCTTCTTAGGTTTGATAATTTGCTAGAATGGTTCACAGAATCCAGAGAAATACTTATGTTTACCAGTTTATTATGTTAAAAAGGACATGATAAAGGATACAGATGAACAGCTAGATGAAGAGATACTTAGGGCAAGATCTGGAAGGGTCCCAAGTGCAGGAGCTTCCATCCTCTTGGATGACATATCCCAAGGTGTGTCATCCTCCCGGCACATACATATGTTCAGCCAGAAGCTCTCCAAACCCTGTACTATTGGGATTTTTATGAAGCCTTCATCACGTAGGCATGATTGATCATAAACTCAATCTCCAGCCCTTATCCCCTTCCCAGAGGATGAGGGGTGATGCTGAAAGTTGCAAGCTTCTAAACATGGCTTAGTTTTTCTGGTGACCAGTCCCCATCCAGAAGTTATTCAGGAGCCCACCAAGAGCTGCCTCATTAGAACAAGACATGCCCAACACCCAAGAAATCAGAAGGGATTTATGAGCTCTGCATCAGAAACTGGGGGCAGAGACCAATATATATTTTCCATTTTTCCACATGATGCCAGGGCATTTGCTTTAGAATAATGCATTATGTTTTGCATTTGTTTTGTGCCTTTCCAATCACAACCACCTTCCTGTTCCCAAATGTGGCCACCATCCAACTTTTATAGTAACAAATTCCTAGCACTTTATTTGTATGTCTGAATAAGACAGTGTAGTTTTGCCTATTTTTGAACTTAATATAAATGGAATGAAATGGTATATCTTCTTTTATGTCTAGCTTCTTTTGCTCAAAATTGTTTTTAAGACTCATCCACAATAGTTCACCTTTATTGCTATTTAGCATTTCCATTGTTTAAATATAATGCAATGTGTTTTGTGTTTTACTGTTGATTATTTTGGTGTTTCTACTTTTGAATATTAAGAACATTGCTACTATGAACCTTTTTGTGTATGTTTCCTGGTGCATATATACTCGAGTTTCTCTTGTATATTTACCTAGAAGTAAAAGTGCTTGGTTACAGGGTATGAGAATCTTCAATTTTAGTAGATAATGCCAACTGTTTTTCAAAGTGATTGTAATAATGTATACTACCCCTAAAAGTGTTGAGCATTCTTGTCCCTCCACATCATTGTCAACTCTTTGTATTGTCAGACTTTAAACTTTTAGCCAATGTGGTAGGTATGATTATCCCTAAAGTTGTCACATGCTTACTTAAGTGTATATTGTTCTCAAAAATGCTCAAATTAGTCAGTATATCTTTTCCTTTGACATGACAAGAGTAGTAGTGTACTTTTGCTTCCCACTGCTCCCCTGCCACCCCTGCAAACTTATATATACCTACTCATGTAGTTGTCATCTAGAATCTTAGACTTAATATCTTTTAAAATAATATTTTTATAAGCCATACTTGTTAAATGTTTTACTTTTTGTCTATGTATCATGACTTCTTCCATTTCTTTACTTTTTTCTGGGTTCACTTTCTTTCTTAATGGAGAACATTCTTTGGTAGGTCTTTCAGTGAGGGTCTGTGGGTAGTAAACTTTCTGAGTCTTGAAATGTCTGTATTTTGTGAAAATCGTACACAATAAGGTGTCATGTCATATCACTGGAGAAAAGATGGATTATTGAGTCAATGATGGTTTAAAATTAGATCCTGACTTCACTTTTTACAGTTAGATAATTTACAGATGGAGTCAAGATTTAAGTGTGCAAAATGGATGTGATCAAGCTGGCTTCACCTGAAACCACTGATCAATCTTAGCATCATGAAAAGTAGCATCGCATCCAGTCAGTAAGTGTCTCCTAATTTGGTGTAATAGGACATACAGAGTACCTCCTCTGAAGTAATCTTGCCCCTCCCAAACTGAGCCTAATTCTAGCCCCGTTCTAGATCTACCAGAGAAATACAAGAGATAGTGGTACACATTCAGAAATACCACAAAGACACAATCAGTTAAGGCTTTTCTTGGGAAAATTGGGAAATTCTTCAAAAAGCTGCCCTGTTTATTAAAAATTAAATGGTGCATGCTAAAAAAGAGGACGCTACTGTGAATTAAAAGAGACAAGATATAAGAACAAAATGCAATTTATGGACTTTATTTGGATCCTACATTGAAAGATATTTTTTGCCACAATCAGGAATACTTGATCGTGGACTGAGCTTTAGATGATATTGAGGAATTATTGTGAATTTCATTGGTTGTGACAGGGTTTCATGGTTTTTTTAAAAAGTTCTTACCTCTTAGAAATACACACTGAAGTATTTATGGATGAAATTATATGATGTCTAGAATCTACTTTAAAACAATTCATTAAAAATGTTGGAGGGAATGCATGAAAAAAGAATAACAGAAGTGTGATGTTTTTGTACAAGGGGGTATCCTACTTTTGTGTTAGAAATTTTCCATAATGAAAAGTTAAAAGAATTTAAAAAGGCAGACCGTGTAAAGCATTCTCCTCTGCTCCTAGGAAACACGCAAACACATTAGTTATAACCACAAGCATAAAATGTTAGAAAAATATTCTACTAATTTTTATACTGACAAAGTTAATGAAAGACATTGAGGTTGAGAATATTGATGTCATTTGTGTTACTGTATACCTTAACTGGGAGAAACAGAGTGAATTAAGTAAAGGCTCTGATTCCCAACTTAGCATATTTACTAATGTCTCAAATACTGCATATAAATAAGTTCTTGGACTGTGATTAAGAAACTTAAAAAAATAAAATTCTCAAGTTAGCAGTTTAAGTTTCCTTAGTTTAATATTTCTAGATGACAGTTTATTCCTGGCATTTCCTGCTTAAATAATATCTTCCTTTTTCTCATTAATATTCTCACACTTTCAAAACTCAGCATAAGAAAGAACATTAAATTAACAGAAATTTCCTTTTCAAATTGTCATTATGAGACAAAAAGCAAAGTGTCTCGTGTGACAAATGAATGAGGTCTGATTTTTTCACTCTTTTGGGCTCATTTCACACTTACTCTCTCAGTGTACAATTAACTCAATTGATTAGTACCTAATAGGTTGGGAGGGTTCATTACATTTTGAAGAGCGTTTGCCAAGCAAGGCAAAAAGAAAATTCCTTGTATTCTTCCTCCTCACATGTAGGTCCTATAACAAGGTAAGGGTAAAGAAGCCATGTTGAAATAACCCTGTGGTCCACTGATCCCAGATGCAGTCTCTGGAAATACTTTCATGTCCTGGGGGCCATACGTGAACCTGACAACCTTAGAGATGCTCAAGGTAATCACTGACTTCCAACTTTTTGAGTATAAAAACCTTCTGGTACTCCTTGATATTTTGAGAAGATAATACTGCATGGAAGGAAGGAAATGCTTTTCAAAATTGCAGCTGGCTTCAAGGAGAGCAGATGCCCTGAAAGTCTGACATAGCAGAGTCTTTGCCAGTCTTCCATGCTAATATGCTAATGAGCCCTATTTTTCAACTGAGCACCATGAAGACTTTTGATCTGGGCCTGGTGCTGGGTTAAGGAATAGGGGCTGAAGAGAATTGAAGTGCAGGTCTTAATAAATAACAAGAATTCGTAGTTCCTGGGGACAGTATTAGGGAGAGGGGAAAAGAGATAAAGGGGAAAGAGGGAGCCAGCTAGTCAGCACAAGACCTTGTATGTAGGGAGTCTGGCCAGTGAAACATCTGGTGGCACAGTGGCCAAAATGACCTTTAGGAAGAGAGATTTTAAATTGCTTGTATTTCTGCAGTGTAAATACCTTTGGTTTTCCCAAACATTGCTATACAAACAAAGGCTTTTATGATCGGACTATGTTTCTTGTTGTTCTCTTGGTAGAAGAAGGATGAAGGAAATAAAAAGAAAACCAGATTAATTCCCTATCAGGGTAGATCCAGTATGGAATAGTGTGAAGTTCATAAACTCAAGGAATTCACCAGAACAAAGAAATTAGAGCCATAAGTGACCATGAAAACACAAGCCTGTGGGAATTTGCAAAATTTGGGGTAAGAGCTTAGATTTTCTACAAGTGGTAGAGTGGGCGTTTGAGTGAAACTCTTCTAGCTCTTAAGAGGCAGGGCTACCTCGGCTGACAAGGAATCACAGGATACTGCTGTACGTGCTCGTCCTAAAACGACATTGCCCAAACTCCAAGGAGGTCATTTATACTTGCTAATATTGAAATGAAAGCTAAGTTCCTTTTATCAGTCCCCTTCAATCTGTTCCCTTTGAGCCTAAGTAGTTATAATCATTTCAGTCTACCTTTGTATGAAAGTGGTTCAATCTCCATAAGCATTTTAGTTGAACTTCTCTGATTCACTTCTGTTATGACTTCTTTCTTGTGTAAGGCTGTGTTTAAAACAAATATTTTCCAAACTCAATGCTTCTAACGATTACTACTGGCATCAGGAGAGTTGAGTGTGCCCTGGATTTGGTTGTCTCAGCAACGAGAGGACTCCAGACCAGGGTGCGAAGTTCCACGTTTGGGTCTCAGTTCTGTCACTTAACAGCAGTGTGACCTTGACCCTTCAATTTCCTTATCTGCAAAGTAGGATGACAAACCTTCACAGCTCACCTCATAAGACAGTTGAGAAGATTAGAGGAGATAACTTATATCAATGATCTCATTCAGAGTACAGCATTATGCAGATAAGGGTTAATAATGGGGCTGATGATATTTAGACAATAAAGACAAATGTATTTTCCTTTGTTAAGGCCTATTTGGTTTAGCAATGTACCTGAGGAAGTGTTCTGAATGTTCTTTATTTCTTAATGGGTGATCTGGCAATGGTCTATATAAACACAAAATTGGGAACTCCTTTCAGCCTTCCTAGTTGTTAATTTTCCTTCAAGCATTCACATGGGCCAACAACCCAGCTAACTTCCAGTTTCTCTCCAGTGAACGAACTCTGCACAGAGAACTTGAGCCAAACTTAATTCAGCAGTTACTACCCCGAGGCCCTTGAAGTTACGGAGGTCTTTCTCTGTAAACCCAGAATCAGATCTTTAGAGAGGGCCAATCTCAATGAAATAGCCCCAGGGCCGGAGTGCTTCAACCGAGTAAGTGAAACACCTTACCCAATAGTGTCTTCCAGCTATCCTGCTGGCTCACGTCCTTGCAGCTGTCTTTCTTTGCTATTATTGCTCCGGTAGAATTCTCCTTCTTGTTCTAGGGAACAAGGTTGAAGAACCTCCAGTACTCAACTCAGCACGTTTTTCAGACTTACGTAACCGGCACAGATCTTTTTATGGCAGAGTGGAGAAAGTCACTATCATGACACAGTAAAAATGCAAACTAATTAGGGCAGTGAAAATACTCTGTATGATATTATTGTGATGGATACATGTCATTATACATATGTCCAAACACATAGAATGGGTGAACCCTAATGTAAACTATGGACTTTGGGAGACAATGGTATGTCAATGTAGCTTTCTCAGATGTAACAAATATACCACTCTAATGGGGGGTGTTGAGAGTGGGGGAGGCTATGAATGTATGGAGGCATGGGGTATTGGGAAATCTCTGTACTTTTCTCACAATTTTGCTATGAACCAGAAACTGTTCTAAAAAATAAAGTTTTTACAAAAAACAACAACAAAACTCTAATAACCTAAATAAATATGCTCTTAATGCTGGTATTAATACATCCTTTCACAGTGTAAGCCTTATATTAAAGTTCTTGGTACACAACACACAAAAAATGCAAAGTAATTTCAGAGCAAGCTTCTAACCCATCTCCCAAGGCACTTACTGGTTCCGGGTGAGTGGCTGAGCCTGGGGGCCACATGCTGGCTCTTGGCTCCACTGTGGTTTCCCAGTCTCTTATTCTTGAACATCCAGCAGTTACTGTGTGACAGTGATGGCCATGCACTCCCCAAGCAGAGCCCTGCTCTTTGTTCTTCATTTCTTTTTTCCTTTGATGTATCCTTTCCTCGGGCTTACCCTCTTTTCTCCTCCTCTTTCTATTCCTAACAAGACTAACAGTGACCTATTTATCCATTTCTTTATTGCCTGAATATCATCAGCCCAATTATTAATCGTATACTCCATCTGCTACACAAAGCAAGTCAATCAAGGAGCAACAGATTGCATTGTGGTCACTCCAAAAATGTGTAGTTGGGAAAATGAACAGTTGGGAGAAATTATAAGGCTTTTTAAAACAATGACTTTTTCTTTTTGTAAAATAAATTTTCATTATAGAACTTGGCGAAAAATATGAATAGCCTTGAAACCGTTTTGTTGGAGATGTCTGCTTGTGTATTTGGCTATGGGACCCAGACGTAGGTGAGTGCTGCCTTAGCCCCGAACACCTTCCTCTTCCACGGTACCCACAGGAGAAAAGCGCGCAAAGAAAGCAAGGCAAGGAAAGGTAACTCCTTACTATTAGGAGGAGCTCTGAATCCAAGTCCAGTATTAGAACTCCCATACCTGTGCTAGGTCACATGGAGTGCTCCTTTTACTGAATATAATTGGGCTTAAATGGCCTTGAACCAAAGCAGGCTCTAAGCTGCTCCATCCAGACTCCAGTCTCGAGCCCCAGGGGAGCGACAACTGTCCTGCTGGAGCCAAGGGAAGAGAGGAGTCAGAACAGGGGCCACCGAGGCTCTGCTCTAACCCTTCTCTGGTGGGCAGTGTCCCTGGGCCCAGCCGCAGGCGGAGACAGCAGCTCTGGAGAGAGAAAGGGAGGACCTGGATCCGTATGGCACCCCAGTCCAGCCACATGTGCTGGCTCAGAAAGCAAGGCCCCTTGGTGACCCAGAATCTGACAGTGCAGATCTCTTTTGACCTCCTTGGGGTGGGATGAGGGGAGCGTGGCGGGGAGGGGTGGAGAGATAAGGGGAGAGGTATTCTTCCCCAGAGACCTTCACCTTTGACCCTAAAACCCACTCCAGGGATATTATCTAAGGAAATAATCAGGTCCACGTGAAAAGATTTGGCTATAAGAATGGTCATTACAGCATTGCTCATGATAGTTAAAATAATTCAGATGTTGGGGCTGGCCCCGTGGCCGAGTGGTTAAGTTCGCGCGCTCTGCTGCAGGCGGCCCAGTGTTTCGTTGGTTCGAATCCTGGGCGCGGACATGGCACTGCTCATCAAACCACGCTGAGACAGCGTCCCACATGCCACAACTAGAAGGACCCACAAGGAAGAATATACAACTATGTACTGGGGGGCTTTGGGGAGAAAAAGGAAAAAAATAAAAAAATCTTAAAACAAAAATAATAATTCAGATGTTAAGTGTTGAATTATGACAACTAAACTATGAGGCTTCTAAAGGTAGACCCTACGTGTGAAAGTTAGAATCCATCACCCAACCAAAGCCGTCTGCTGATGTCAAAGACTTTTTCAAGGAGTTCAGCTCATAGCTCAAGAATACTTATTTTTCTAAATTTCACGTGATTAATCCATTTTCCCCGTAAGTAAAACATCAGAAAAAAAGACAGTGAAATGCCTTTCGAAGATCAAAAGAGTAGTGTAAAAGCCAAAAATAATACTCACAGACATTTGGAGCTGGACAGGAATTTAGAGGTAATGTAGGCTAACACCTCTCATTGTACAGATAATGAAACTCGAGTCCCAGGGAGGGGAAGTGATCTACCGAGATGAGGTCAGGACAAGAATCCTGTTTCTTTGACTCCGAAACCCAGGGCTCCTTTTGCTGCCCCTTTGCATTCTGGGAGGCTGCAGGGCCCTTTGTGTTCTGGGAGAGATTTGGATCAGATCCTTCCAATTGATGTAATCTCTGATTAAAATTGGCATTCAAATAGAGTTGCTCAATTCAGTATATACAGATACAGAACACTCAGTAAAATTTGAATGTCAGATAAACAACAAAAATTTTTTATTATAAGTATGTCCCATGCATGTGCATATATATGCTAAAAATTTATTTGTTTATATATATTTATAAACATATATGTTAGTATATATATATATGTAGTGTATATGTACACGAACTAAAAATTGTTGTTTATCTGACATTCAAATTTTACTGGGCATATATTTTTTTTAAATTGGGTATATTTTTATTTGCTAAATCTGGCAATCCTCCATTCAAAAAGAGATAAGAGTCAAAGATGGTTAGCATAAGAAAAGATTATCTATTTTAATTTCCTGATTTTTACAGATGGAAAACCGATAAGCAGAGAGCACCTGTGACTTGCCCAGAATTCCATAGCTGATTGGTGACCAAACTGAGACTAGAACTCAGAGCAGATGACTCTCAGGGCCCCTTCTAACACACTAGTGTTTGTGCCTTCCCTCACGATATTAAAAAAAAAAATCTGTGAATCTTTTAAAGAGTGAAATTCTAAAGAGATGGCCTCATGTTCAGTCAGTCCCCCTCCACACCTTCCTTAGGCTACAGCATCACAGTGAGAGTTTCCCATGCTGCCGAAACAACTTAGTGCAACAGAGCGTACTTCGAGATCTTTTAGAAGCCTGGTTCTCAGACTCCAGCGTGCATCAGAATCACCGAGAGGATTTCACAGACCTCTGGGCCCCATCTCCAATATTTCTGATGCTGGAGGTCTGGGGTGGGGCTCCAGACTTTGCATTACCAACAGGTTTCCGGGTGATGCTGATGCTGCTGGTCCAGGAACTACACTGGAGAACTGCTGGTTTGGCTAATGCAGCCATGCCTGTTCTATACAAGTTCCCTGACTAAACAAGAAAAAAAATCCTTGTGTTGGGTAATAATGTAGTAAGTCATAGAAAATCTTATCCCGTGTGTTATTTAAGACATTGATCTTAGGGGCAAAATCAGTCTAACTAAATTTGCTGAGCGGAGACCAGTGAGACTGAACTATCGCAATGAATTATATGATTATGAGTCAAATTTAGCTAGGAAAGGAAAGAGGGAATAAGGAACAATAATTGGTCTCAGGAATGGAGAACCATGTGAACAATTTGAAAGTGCACTGCACTGAAAATGTTCTGTGACTATTTTATACCTTTTATTTTTTCCCCCCAAACTTAGCTATCCAATTATGTGGCTAATTGCAGTTGAATGAGACATTTTATTGAGATTATTAAGGCCGAGATGCAAAGTTTTGAGGCCTTTGTTTAATCACTTTTGTGGGAACTTGGTGCCCTATTTCCACTCATCAAAGCTGGAGGCTCCAATACGGTTTCCTACTCCTGATTCCTGCTCCCTGCACGTCACTGTGGCCTCTTGGACTGCCCTTAAACAACGACAGAGCATTGTCATACCTCTCTTAGCTACTGAAGGAAACCACCAAAGTAAAGTTTTCAAATCTCTCCTTCTCATCCTTTTCCTCTTTCAACTGGCCCCACTGCAGCCCTGAGACCCAAGGCTGAGAAGTCCCGTCCATGTGTCAGCATCTCGCCTCATGCTAGGCGTGTAGCAATGTACATATGCAATGATTACTTGACCTTGCACCAAATGGCATGGCTCGAATCTAAGATCACTAAAAGATGCTATAATAAAATCAAATTATACCTCCAAACTGAGGGTCTGATGGATACATTCCCATGGAAAGAGCAGTCTTTTCTGGGAAACTCAGGTGACCATGGTGTAATTCCATGGATGAAGCTTAATTGGAAAATATCCAGGGCCATAAATAAAGAGCGAAGGGGAAAAAGCCCTACCAGCTGGCAGCTGAAGTGGAGAGTGGCCCTGCTTAAAGCTTATGGATCCCCAGGAGCCCATTCCCAGCTCGCCTGAAGGCAGAGGCAAGTGGCCCGATGAAGTCGGGAGCTAAAAGCAAAGGAAAATGGTTCTCTAAATGTGACTGCAGCTCAGCAGCCTTACCAGGTAGCAAGAATGGTACCTTACTTCCACGGAAAGTGCAGGAAAGCAGACTTCAAAATTTAGCTGGATGTTAGGAAAATGGAAATTAGGATGAACTCCAGGAATGCCAGCATGGTAGTCAATTTAATACAGGATTCCGGTTTCCTCTCTACCTCCCAAATACCATGCCTATGACTTTCCGCAGGGAACCCAGTGGAGGTCTGGAATAAAGAATTGTAACATTCTCCTAATAAGTGAGACCATAACAAGATGCAGCATTGGTGTGCAGGATTACAGCAGTGAAGTGTGAGGCAGGCTGGTCCTCCAGACTTTCTTGCAGCCATGTATCAGAGTCTTCATGGAGCTGGGCAGATACATTCTTGGGGAAGGGTTGGGCCAAGGCATGCTATTCTGAAGGCCATTATTACTTGTTGGTTAAGTTGATCTGCAAGAATGAACTGCCTTGGAGCAGAGAGGTTGAACGACTCATCGCATGGTAAGGAGACATTTTTACCTCTTCCTGAAGTAAGAGGCTGAGGAAGTTGAATATCTTACTGAAGATTCAGTAGCTCTAAGTGGTAGAGCTCAGATCTCAATGAGGTGTTCTGTCTTCCCATCCCAGCTGTGGTCCACACCAGCCCACTGTCATGTAGCAAAGAGTGCTTTGATACAGAAAAAAATAGGCAAGAGAAAAGAGCTGATCCCTGGACTCACAATTAATGAAGAGGATCAGAATCAAGTCCTTCCAAGAGTGATTGGGCAGAAGATACTCTGGACAGAGCAAGTGAATGAGAGAGCACACGTAGAAGGAAATAGAGTAGCATAGAACAGAAGAGAAGGCACAAAGTAAAGGAAAGAAAGAGGGAGAAAGGATGAGTAAAAATCATAGCAAATATACAGACATGTATGTGCGTTTGCTATGTGATAGACACCCTTCTAAGGGCTTTACCTACGTAAGGTATTTACATTTCATAATCTTGTGAGGTAGATAGGTGGTCACTTATCATCATCACTTTACAAATGAGGAAACCAAAGCACAGAGAAGGCAATTAGCTTGTCCAAGGTCACATTGCTCAGTCACACTGCCAATAAATAGAGCTTGGATTTGAACCTATGGAGTTTGGTTCCACCCTCTGTGCACTTAACCTCTATGGTACCCTAGCTGTCCCAATGAGTAAGTCAGCTTTGAGAATACCATAGATGTGGAAAGAGCACCGAGGTTTATGAGGGTGGGACAGATTGTCAAAGAGTGGAAGTACAGGATGAGCTCAGCTGGTGGAAGAGCAGAGTGATGCCTCTCCTTAACCAAACCTTGGAGCAAAGCATGAAATAGGTGTCTCCATATAGCAGCTGAGCAGACACGCATGGTGTCAGACATAGCAGGGAGCCCCCACACTGGATCCAACAGGTCACGATCTTGGCTACACTGATCAAGGCTTATCAACGGTTTCTTGTGAGAAAGAGCTGGAGAGTGGCATCAGAACTCATGGTTCTCTTCATAGTCACTTTTTATGTAGTCATATCAAAATCTATGTATCAATCTATCTGCGCATAAACATATGCTCTTCAAAGACTGTGGGTTCCATCTTTTTGATGTCAAGCTTCGAGTTAAAGAAACCACCAGGAATGTTGTCTCTAGGTGTCTGGACTTGGTGAGCCCTATTACAGTCACTATTCTTTGCCTGGAGTGTCTAAAACAGGCAAGTGGCACCGCATAAAAACTCTATATTGATAAGATTTATTTATTTAGTGTTATTACATAACATTAGAATGTTATATGCAAAGCTCTTACAATAGTGTTTTGCCCCGAATAGGCACTTTCTACGAGTAAACCTCTCAGGCAGCATCATTTCCTGAGTGCCTTGGGTCTACTGATGACTGTATTTGGCTTGACAGAGATTATAAAAGGAAACTGGGCAGACTAACCACAGCTGATCACACGTAGTTATCAATGGCTTCCTAGGGTGATCAGAAAAGGGGAGCCCAGTGAAGTTCATCAAAGAGGATATTTTGTCAATGAAGTGTGAGTGGGAGGCTGTGAACTGATGGAAAAGGAAGGACTGAGGTTAACAGAATGGGATATGTATCTGTTCAGGACACATATCCTGAATTCTGGCAGAGGTAAGAGAGAGAATAAAACAGTAACACACAATGTTAGCTAGATAAGAAAACAGTGTCTTTGGGGAAGTAGCTAGAACATATGGGTGGAGTGTGTGGTCGGGGTGGTCAGTTAATAGACAAAGAGAGCTCCAGCAGGATCAGGAATAATCTGTGCCTTAAACAGAGCAGGAAGATGGGTTTCCCGCCAAAGCTGTGATATGCAGAAGAATGACAAACATTTCCTTGGGAGAAATGAGGACGAGTCAGAGAAGGAGCAGAGCAAGGACTCCTAGAAGACTCTGCACAGGACAAGAGCAGCATTGGGGCAGATGGAGTGTCCCTGATTACAATAAAGCCCAGCATGCACTGTGACCAGATGACGTCATGGGAAAACAGAGCTGTGTGTGTGTGTGTGTGTGTGTGTGTGTGATGCTTACTCCTGCTGGATGTTCTGGAGGCAGCGGTGGATATTGGGTTTTTACTGGAGCACCAGTGTCCAGCCAGATAGCTTTGGCCATGAGAACCAAGACAGACAAACACATAGATAAGGAAGAAAAAGCAGTACAAAGCAGGATTGAATCCAGTGAGTGGTGCACAGAGGGTGAGCCCAAAGGAAGCAGTCAGGACAAGAAGCAAGAGGAAGCAGTGTGTGACCCAGCTTTTGAAGGAAGGGCAGGAAAATGGGCAAAGAAGAGAATGTCATTCTGCTTGATGTCTCAACTCTTTAAACCAGTGGGTCTTGAACTTGAACATGTATCAGAATCACCTAGACGACTTATTAAAACACAGATTTCTGGACTCCAACCCCAGAATTTCTGATTTAGTAGATCTGGGATGGGGCCTGAGAATTTGCATTTCTAGAGAATTCTCAGATGACAATGATGCTGATGGTCTGGGGACCACACTTTGAGGACCATTGATCCAACCAATGGTAAGGAAGAGTTTGAAGCTTTATTTTGCAAGCTTCACACATCAGTGCCCTTCACAAAGACCAGAATTAGGCTTGGTCTGGGACAGGAATAAGGAAAGGTCAGAAACCAGGATGGTGTTGGGGGAGGAAGGAGCTAAGAGATCCAAATCCCAAACTAACTCAAGAAGCAGAGAGAGGAGGACCAGAAGGCCCTGCCTCTCCATCAGCTAGGAAGACCAGGCAGACACAGAGGGTCTGCTTATGCATTTGGAGTCAAGGGACATCAAGAAAGGGCCCCTGAAACCAGAGATTTCTTCCGTTGCCTTGTCACAGGTGTCTGAAATGCTAATATTAAGATTCCATTTTAAACAAAAACAAAACCTCCAGGCACTTTGAACTTTGTAATGAATTCAACCAGAGGAGGCAGTCAGAGTCTAAACCTTTGTCCGACTCCAATTCTGCTTTGCTCTGGCGGATTCTGTCCTCCTTCAGCTCACACCCTCGTTGTTAGGGTCTGAGCTCCTGACTCATCTGAGGGCCTTGGAAGCTGAGAGTTTTAAAATAGTTAGCAGTTGTTAAATATGAATAGTTAATAGTTGTTAAATTTAAAAAATATACAGAGAACTCTTTTTCATGAGACAATCTGATTTTAAACTGTTTTATGCACACATGTGTGCGGTACTGTTTCATGCATAGCAGGCTGAACCTGAAGCTGCAATTTGGCTTCCAGGCCCAGCTCTGGCCCTGAGAAGCTGGGCAGCCTTCGCCTTGCTCAGGTTCTTCGATCCCCCATCAGTCACCTGAGACACCTGCCCAGTCTGTCTCTAGGATCGTGCAGAAGAGGATCCAGTGAGACAGTTGAAAAGCGGTTTTAAACTCCTAGGAATGCTATGAATACTAAGGCTTCTATAGATATGACTTCTCTCCATTGTTCCGTTTGGTGTGAATTCTTGGCTGTTTAACTTTGATCCAGACATTGGATGACAAAGGCATAAGACAGAGGTACTCCTGCCTTGTCCTTGAGATAGGAAATCAACTCATTTTTAAGCTCTTCAGGGAAACACAGGATGTGAATTGAGATCAGGTCGCAGATCCCTTGATGTCTGATGATAAAATTAATAGACTCAGATTAAAGAGGGAGCAGAGGTCACGCAACATTGAGATCATCATCCAATAGTAGCGCTTGCTACGAGGATCCTTTCAGAATGAGGCAAATGGTTATTAACTCCTAAGAGGTTTAGAGTGCCACTCCAGCAAAACCACTTCTTTCTTGTGTTATAGATGTGCAGCTGGTTTTTCAGACCAAAGTACAGGACCTTATATTTGTCACTGTTTAATTTTACTAAATTTTGCCCTTTGGTAAGTATAGACAAATATGGGGTTTGGTGCAAGGACAACTAAATTTAATGGTGACAGTTTGGGGACAGGAGTAGGCTGAAGCAAGAGCCCTGAGGAATGTCTCCAGGACTCTGTCTCGGGGTGGTGATGGTGCAGATATTTTTTCATGGATGCTCTTGGTGTTCATAATGCCCAATACTTTGAGGAAACCCAGATGCACCACATGCTATAAAATCCTCTTTCCCAGCCCAGAATCCCTACTAAGAAAGGGAATGAAGTTAGGGGTTCCATTCGGGTCCCATGATCACTTCCTCCTTTACATTCAATTTAATCATCTGAATTGATGTCATACTCAGCCTGCTTCCAATCTTCTGACACCTCTTCCTTTCTCCAAGGTCCTCAGAAGTCATGGCCTAGGCTGATCCATCTCCTTTACCGGTCCTCTCGTTTCCCCAGGATGCAGCCTACCTGGGCTGGGAGGCTCAAGGCACTTGGACCAGCTTGTCGCTTTGCAGACATGCTCTTCACTCATCTCTGACCGCCTGGCCTCACCCATGTTTGTTCTGCCCTTTGCAATCTGAGGCTTGTTCTTGATGGAGAAAACCTGAGCACATAGGAAAGCGGTAGGAGTCTATTTGCTCAGTGTCATTCCCAGCACATCATTTTTAGTTGCAGACAGCTTATGGAAATAATTCCTCAGTATTCCTCCCTGATATCTGTTTTCAGCAAGAAATACAGAAGGTGCCAGACTCTCAGAAAACCTGTGAGGGAGTGAAGGGTGTCTTTAGCCTCCCTCCATCTCCTATATCAGCTCCCACTTCTCCCTCTGGTGCTTGGTCTCAGCGAGTTTTCTGTCCCACCTTTGAGGGTCCTGCCTGGCACGCACTGAAGCTAAAATAACAGCCGGGTCTTTGTAATGGAACTAGAGGCAGAGTAGGAAACAGACATTCTCTTCAGGATTATAATGTCCAGGAAATAAGTTGGCAGGGAGTTAACACTGGCAGGATAACAGATCTGACTGCTTACCCATAACTCTCCCTGAAGTGGGATCATAATGAAGGTCTGTCACCTCTCCCCTCCCCCACTCACCTCTCCGCACTGCTGGACCCACCTAGCTGTGAAATTGGATGAAGTTGAATGATTGACAACTGACACTGGCAACCTACCACAAAAAGACAGGGGACTCCGGGGTGGACTGGGGGTGGACGAGGACTGTGGGAGTAACAAAGGAATTAAAAATGACTCAGAGGATGTGGGAAAGAGGAGAGAAACAGGAGGGATTATAGGACCAAATGTTTCTCTGCCCCCTCGAAGAGGGTGGCCACTTGGGATACCTGAGACTCTAGAAAAAAGACCCTGAATTTCTTGGTCTAGAGGGCCCAGTTGAACAGAATGGATGATCCACTCCTTAAATTCCACTATCTGGGAATGCTGTGTGTTGTAATAGGCTACTGAAACGAGAAGTGAAAGATGGCTCATACATAGTTCTTCTGCGATCCTGAGTATGCTTGGCTGGCTCAGAATAGGACTCCTCGGAGATGCATGCGCCATCCTCTCTCCCAGGACACCACCCTGCTCCTGCGATAGGAGCATAGAGTTCGCAGCACACCTGGGCAGCATTCTTTCTCTGGCAGGTTGCCAATTCATTCTTACTAAGGTCCCAACTGATTAGTAGGGTACTATCCGGTGAGACCTAATTACATTCCATAATAGCAAGTCCACAAATATGTATTAACCCCCTACCATACCCATGGCAGTGTGATTGGTGCTGGGGCTAGAGCATTGAACAAGGCAGTGTCTGCCCTCATGGGTCTCACATTTTAGTGAGGGAGTCAGACATTGAGCAATGGATCACAGAAATTGTAAGAGTAAGATACACCATAAAAGAGGAGCCCTGGGCACTTAGCCCACACAGGGGAACTTACCCAAGCCTGGGAGGGCCAGGAAGATTTTGCTTAGGAAGTGACATTTCATCTAAGCTCTGAAAATGGGTAGGACTGGGTAAGTGCAGGGAGGAGAGGACATAGAATGTTCTAGGAAGAGATGAGCATGTATATGACTGCCCTGAGGTAGAGAGAAACATCCATGATGAGAGTGTCGTGACTCAGTGGGGAGGCTGGAGGGGTAGGCAGGAGCCAGGTGACACAGGGCCTTGCAAACCATTTCAATGCTTGAGGATTTTACTTTAAGAGCAATGGGAAGCCAATTAAAAGCTTTAAATGGGGGAGTGAAATAATTAGATTTGCATTTTAAAAATGCAAATGAATAGAGTAGGGGAATAGACTGAAAAGGGTCAACAGAGCATGTGATGAAACCAGTTGGGAGTCTATTATAACAGTACAAATAAGAAATGGTGGCCTATTGAATGAAGGTGGTGACAGTGGTGATGAAGAGAAGTAAATCGATTTGAAAGCCATTTGGGAGGTTAAATATCCAGACATGGGGATTAACTGGATAGTCTGTGAGGGAGCTGTCCAAAATGGCATGGGGAAATGCCCTTTGCTGATGTAGAATGATGGAGGGAGACAAATATGGGAAGAAATCAGGGTTGTGTTTTGGAAATGTTGCATTTGGAGGATGCTGGAAGAAACCACGCACTTCATGTGACAATCTGAACCTGACATCAGGACCCATGGCAAGTGCCATCCAGAAATAGACTTCCAATTACAGACCAGCTTACATAATGATCCTGGCAGACCTGGAATTACTGAGGTGTGTGTGTAAAGGCAAAAGAAGAATTTCTGAGAAAAGCTGCAAAATTTGAAGGAAAGCCCCAGCATATTGCTTAAAAATCCATTTTGCAATGAGTCTTTTTTTTGAGGTAAAATTCATGTAAGATAAAATTCATCATTTTAATGTGTACAATACAGTGGGTTCCAGTATATTCACGATGTTGTGCAACCATCACTCCTATCTAATTCCAGAGCACTTCATCATCCCTGAAAGAACCCCGTGCCCATTAAGCAATCACTCTCTATTTTCTCTTCCCCGGGTTTATTTGCATGCTTCATACTTTTTGTGGAAAACTAGACATTTTGAATGTTATAATGTGTCACCTCTGGAAATCAGACTTTCCTCCCTCTTCAGGGTTGGTGGTTGATGCTTGTGACTACTGTTTGTTTGGTTAGTGACTTTTCTGAACTAATTTTAAAAATCTGTATTCTTTGTCATGTGTGGCCACTGAAGTCTCTCTCTTTATCTCTCTTTTTTTTGTGAGGAAAATTAGCCCTGAGCTAACATCCATGCCAATCTTCCTCTACTTTGTATGTGGGATGCCTGCACAGCATAGCTGATGAGCAGAGTGGGTCTGCACCCAGGATCCAAACCCACAAACCCAGGTGCCAAAGTGGAGCACGTGAAACTTTGAGCACGTGAAACTTTAACCACTCGGCCATGGGGCCAGCCCTGAAGTCTCTCTTTGATTAGCTTAATTGTCAGCTGGTGATTCAACAGAGATGTCCTGAAATGCCTAGAACCAAAACCAGAAAAATATCCAAGTCTTCATAGATGGGCTGTTTGTGTGTGTGTGTCTGTGTGTGTGTGTGAGTTTTGGGGCATGCCTTCAACACTTGGCTGGACAGTTTACAACTCTACCTTAGCCTTCACTTCCTGCTCATGCAGAGCCTGAAAGTCAGCCAGGAGTGAAAGCCTAGAGCCTTCTCAGGTTTTTCTGAGCATACGCCCTGCTTGGACAAGTGTTTGGCTGTCTACATTCCCAGGAATATGTGGGAGCTTTTCAAAGTCCTAATTCCTAAAGCATCTCACTCCCCATCCTTTCCTCTCAAGCTTTTTGGCATATCTGTTGTGTGCCCCAGCTGTTATCCCTTGCTCTGTGAGCAGTGGCTAATACACTTGCCTTTAAAAGTTTCTGACAAATGCCCCCCAGGGTAGCTGCCTCTCCACTCTTCAAGAGTTCTAGGCTAGGCAAAATAAAAGCAAGCCCTTTGTGCCAGTTCAGGGAGCCACCAGAGAAGTCAAACCAAATGACCACTATTGTCTGAGAACAAGATCTGCTCTATTTCCTCAGCACCAGACACCCACACTGGCAATGTGGGTTCCGTTTTCACAACTGCTGCCAATCCAGGAAGGTGAGGATGGGGCCATGATAAGCTAAAATGTCACAGAGATTTCCCACCAAGAGTCAGTCTCTTGTTTCTTGATTAAGCATTCATCTGGTTGCTGTAAGCTTTTGACTAATTTCCAGAATTCCAATAAAATTGATTTTGGAGTGATGTCAGCATCATTGCAGAGTGAGTTCTATGGCAATCTCTCCCCTCCACCATACAGCGAAAAAGACATTCATGCTCCAACAGAGGACATCCACACAACACAAGAGACGTCTGAGAAATCCACACAGCCATATGACGGAGGGTGGAGAGGCTGGAGCCCTGCTCAGACGAGGTGGAATGGGGTAAGAGAAAACTTTGCTCCCTCCCCAAAACACTATGATCTGCAACTGCCTGAGGCTTCCAAGAGGGAAGGAAGTGGGGAGGGGATGCTCATTTGGGGGAACATCAAAGATCCCTGAGATCCCTTGCAGCCTATGTGGAAGCCCCCTACAGGGGTGAAAACTATGGTGGGGGGTGACCTCATCAAGCCAACATCCCAGGAGAGCAGATAGTGAGAGCAGAGTGAGTAAGCCCGTGAGATCATGCTGAAGAAAGTGCCCCTCTCCCCGACGCACCCGGCACCAGCTCCAGCACCTAGGATCAGAGGGCTCAGAAAGTGTGGACCTTGACACCCACCCAGTGGCGATAGGTGGTAACTGCAACAAAATAACACAAGGGTATGAAAGAATAAAGCCATGCCCTCTGGCAATATCAAACATTATATTATATCTCCAGACCAGAGAGAATGACAAGTACCCAGAAATCAGTCCTGAAGACACAGAAATATGTAATCTAAATGACAGAGAATTCAAATTTTGATGATAGCTATCATCCAAAAACTCGAGTTAAAGTAGAATGTAGAGAAACAATTCAATGAGTTCAGGAGCTACTTCACAGAAGAGATTGAAACCATAAAGAAGAATAAATCAGAAATATTGGAGATGAAAGACACAATCAATGAGATAAAACAAAATATGTATTCCCTGAACACTTGAGCAGACACCATAGAGGAGCAAATCAGCATAATCAAGGATAGACATATTGAAATGCTCCAGATAGAGGAGGAGAGAGAACTAAGACTAAAAAGAAATGAAGAAAGTCTCTGAGAAATATCTGACTCAATTAGGAAATGCAACATAGGAATTATAGATATTCAAGAGGGAGAAGAGAAGGAGAATGGAGCAGAAAGCTTGTTCAAGGAAATAATAGCAGAGAACGTCCCAAACCTAGGGAAAGAGATGGAAATCCAAGTGGAAGAGGCTATCAGATCTCCTAAATATGTCAATGTAAAAAGACCTACTGCAAGGCATATAGTAGTGAAACTGGCAAAAATGAATGACAAAGAAAAAATACTAAGAGCAGCAAAGCAGAAGAAAATAACCTACAAAGGAACCTCTATCAGGCTTTCAGCAGATTTCTCTGCAGAAACCTTACATTCTAGGAGAGACTGGAATGACATACTCAAATCTTTGAAGGACAAAAACTTTCAGCCAAGAATACTCTATCCAGTGAAAATATCCTTCAGATATGATGGAGAAGTAAAAACTTTCCCAGATAAACAAAAGCTAAGGGAGTTAATAGTCACGAGACCTCCAGTACAAGAAATCCTCAAGAAGGTCCTCATATCTAAAAAAAAAAAAAAAAAAAAGGAGAAAGCGGTTACAAAGCATGAAGTAAGGAGAGAAATAGGTAGACAAAATCAGAAAATTGTGGCTATACATCAGAACAGGTTAGCAAATACTCAAGTATAACATTAAAGATAAAGGGAAGGAAAACACTAAAAACAAAGATAATCTTGTCATTTTAACCACAAAATCATAACACAAGATGGAGTAAGATGTGAGAAAAACAGTGTAGGAGGGGAAGAGGAAAGGAACTGAATCGGTTTAGTCTAAGGAAATAAGAAGCCGTCAGAAAATGAACTATCTTATCTACAAGATTTTGAATACAAGCCTCATGGAAACCACTAAACAAAAAAGCAGAACAGATTCACAAACAATAAATAAGGGGGAAAAAAACCCATAAAAAACTACATAACTCAATTGGTAGACCAAACCACATGGGATGAGAAACAAAGGAAATGCAGGAGAACCAGAAAATGAATGACAAAATGGCAGAATTAAGCCCTCATATATGGATAATCACCCTAAATATAAATGAATTGAATTCTCCAAAAAAGAAAAAAAAAGACACAGAATGGCAAGATGCCTTAAAGAACAAGACCCAACAATATGCTGCCTCCAGGAAACACATGTCAGCTCCAATGACAAACACAGGCTCAGAGTGAAGGGATGGAAGATGATACTCCAAGCTAATGGCAAACAAAAGAAAGCAGGTTCTGCCATACTTATATCAGACAAAGTAGACTTCAAGACAGGTAAAGAGAGATGAAGAGGGGCAATATATAATGATCAAAGGGACACTCCATCAAGAAGGCATAACACAAATATCTATGCACCCAACACAGGAGCACTAAAGTACAAAAAGCAACTAGTAACAAATCTAAAAGGAGATATTGATAATAACAGAATAATAGTAGGGGATCTCAACACTCCAGTCACAGCAACGGATAGATCATCCAGACAGAAAATCAACAAGGAAACAATAGAATTAAAGGCAAAGCTAGACCAGTTGGACTTAATAGACATATATAGAACATTCCATTCAAAAAGAGCAGAATACGCATTCTTCTCAAGTGCACACGGAACATTCTCAAGGATAGACCATATGTTGGGAAACAAGGCAAGCCTCAATAAACTTAAGAAGATTGAAATAATAACAAGCACAACTATCATTGCAGACAGTTGTATGGGACAGTGCTGGGCTAGGGCATGGAAAACCAACTCAGAATGCAGTTTACTCCCTTCGAGAAACTCACAACTCCTTGAACAAAATCATATACTGCAGCCATGAACAATAAAAGGGTAGCATTAAATGTATGTTCTGTTAGGTCAAGATAATGTCTTTACACCTTTGTGACGTGGACTCCTTGAAGGTCTTCCTCAAATTTTTCATGAGAGATGGAGCTGTCACCCAGGGAAGAACTCCTCCTGAGGGTGAAGGCCAAGCACACAACTGGCTCAGTAACAATGCCTTGGCTATCAAGGGGAGGGGCGATTCTGGGTTTTCCAAGAGTCTGTCCCTCAGATTTATCCTAAATCCCATAAATTCACAACTAAGCCTTAGAGAGAAGGCTCATGTGGATAAAATGGAGAAAAATATTTTTGCTCACATTTCTGGGACACATGGCAGTGATGAGAACTTAACTATAAGATCTTAACAATATTGAATTTTCCCGTCAATGAACATGGTATGTCTCTCTCCATTTATTTAGCAATATTTTAAAGTTTTTAGTGTAAAGGCCATGCACATCTTTTGCTAAGCTTATTCCTAAGTATTTTAGGCTTTTTGATGATATTATAAGTGGTGTTTTTAGAGATTTTGTTCTCCAATTGTTTGTTGCTATTATATAGAAATAGATTTTTTTTTTTTTTTTTTTTTTTGCTGAGGAAGAGTTACCCTGAGCTAACACCTGCTGCCAATCTTCTTCTTTTTCTATGTGAGCCCCCACCAAAGCATGGCCACTGACAGATGAGCGGTGTAGGTCTGCACCCAGGAACCAAACCTGGGCCACTGAGGTGGAGTGCGCCAAATTTAATCACTAGGCCACCAGGGCTGGCCCAAAATACAATTGTTTTTATATTGATCTTGTATTCTGCAACCTTGATAAATTAACTTTTACTATTTCTTCTAAGTTTTGTAGATGCCTTTGGATTCTCTGTCTACACCAGCATACATGTTGACTGAAAAATGCCTTTGCTTCCAGTTGTGTCTCTGCTACTAAAATGAGGAGTTACTTCGGTTTCTATAAGGTTATTCTTGGAAATGCAGAAGCTCTACCCTGCTCTGCACCTACTTCTTTTTATTTAACACATCTTGAAATATTTCCATATCAGTCGATGGAACTTCCCCTCATTCTTTTTTTTAAAGTTACATGCTCTCCCTTGGGTAGATGTATCATAGTTTAGTTAACCAGTGCCTTTTGAATGGACTTGAGTTGTTTCCAATCTTTTGCTATCATAAACCAGGCTGCAATGAGCCCCTTTGATATCCATTATTTCACATGTGTATAAGATTAACTTTAGATGAATTCCCGGAAGAGAAATTATCGGGGCAAAGTGTATATCCACGTGTAATTTTGGCAGGTATTACCTCGTTTTCTTCCATAGGCTTGTACCACTTTGAACTCCCTCAGCAATATGGGAGTATCTTTTCCCACAGGCTTGCCAACAAGGGTTTGTTAAACATTTGGATATTTTTCACAATGATGGGGGAGAAATGCTGTCTTGGCATCAACTGTTCAGGAGTCACATGGAAATTGAGCCCACAACTGCAGGCGAACGGGTGTCCTTTCGAGGGGGTCTCCAATGCTGCCTCAGCTGGGGTGGCTGTCTTCCTGTTGCTATCCAGAGGGATTCCCTTCAGTAGCAGCCAGCGCACCCCCTCTACCCAACTGAGCTCTGAGACTCTGCTCAGTCCTGATTTTGCCTACCTCACACTATCCTCCCACACCCCCTTTCAAGTAGTTGCCAAGATGGTGATGGTGTGGGGTGGAAGGGAGAGGCACCTCCCCCCACTCGCACCTGTACTTGTGTGGGACTAAATAGAAACAGCTTGAAATCTCCTTTTGATCCTGAAGAATGATAAAACACCCCTGTTATTGCCCAAAAGAGAACAGATCAAGAGGTAAACAGAGGATCAAGAACCTGCATCAACCACAAACATATTAAACCATCTCTGAAAAGTTGAGTTCATGACACTTTGGTCAACATCTCTTCCTGCTGGGTGTGCCCATTTCCTAACCATTGGAAACCATGGAGCAAGACTTCCAGGGACAAGAAGACAAAAATTCCCTATGGCTTATTTTCGACTGGCAATTATTTTCCTAATCTGCTGAGCTTGCAAGTGCAGAGACCGTGAGAAATTACCTCAGACCTCTTATTTCAGTGCCCCTCACCCAAACCCCTTGAAGAGAGCACTGTTTGGGTGTTTTGTAAGTTCCTTCCCTTGTAGATCTCCCTTCCTCATATTCCTGCCTACAGTTGCTCATGTAGCATTTGCTGTTCCCACTGACTACTGCTGTGTGACACGCACTGGATGCTCCGGGGGCTGCCCCAGCAGCTGCTTTTCATGTGTGGTTTGTTGAGTTGATTCTGTGGCCCAAAGCAGGCATAATGTCCCCTGCTCCACTGGCATGAACACACAGGATTAATCTCAGTGGCATTTCAAAACCCTTTCCAGGATGCAATCAAGACCTAATTTATTTCTCTAACCTTGATTTCCATTATGGCCCCACACAAAGGCTTTACTAGAGTAAGGTGATCCCTTTTGCTGCCTCCACATCCCATAATCATTCCTACCTCCCTGCCTTTGCTCACGCTGCCTCCCCCTCTCACACCCAAATCTGGGTTGTCCCTCTCTTCTGACTGTTCAATCTCTGAGCATCCTTCAAGTTTGAGTCCAGCTTGCACTTCCTGAACAAAAGCTTCCCCTGACCTCTAGCCCCAGATCATCTCTTGCTCTCTCAACTTCTAGCACGTGTTAAGATCCTCACCTGTGACTTGTCTCCTACGGCCTTGTGACCTCATCATTCTCCTGTGTCTAATGATTTAACTTCTCTCCCCTACCAGCTTGTAAGTGCCTTTAGGGCGAAAACCACAAATGGTAGATGGCTTTATTACGTTCACTCCCATGTCTAGAATTTTCTATGTACATGGTAAAGTCCTGTTGAATGAATGAGCAATTAACTCCTGCTCTTCTCAAGACTTGGTGACCATTTTGGTGAATACAGAAGGTCATTGGCACGTTAGTTTAGACTCCAAGCAAGGCTTTTATGCACTCTTTCCTCTCTTATGAGGTTTCAGAGCTTCCCTGATTCATTCATGTCCAGCCAGCAATTGGGTCCCATTTGCTCTTTTTCAGTAACCATCATCCTTTCGGCAATGGCAGCTCTAGGACAGTGCTATTGTTCCTGTCATAGACCACCACAGTCCATGGTCTGGGCTCACTCTCCGAGGCTTTTCCTCTCAGAGGTTCTGATATCAAGCTACTGAGTGGAGCAGCCTTGCTCCCCAGACATGCCTGCCCTTCGTAGAGGGCTTGCTGCCCCGACCAGACCTCAAGGTTCATGACATCCTAGTGAACACCAACCGATAGTAGTGGAATTTACACAGCTATTTCAACAAATATTTTCTGAGGGCCTAAGCTAAACTGTGGCAAGAGAGATTCCTTCTGAACACCCCCATTTGTCCTCTCTCTTTTCTTTATATGGAAACCATCATTTAATCTTTCTTTAGCCCTACTGCAGGCATTTTCAGAGACCAAATAAGAGATTTCCATTTTCAATGGTAATCTTGGGGCAAGCCATTTGCTGAAATAAATTGAAAGCAATAGCCAGGTTTTAGGATCAGTTCTTTGCGTGAGAGTTTTCTCAATGAGCTGGAGTCAAGAAAAGAAATGAGACAGAATATCTATGTTAGACTGGCTCTTACCTGGAGTAATAATAACAACAATGACTTACATTCACACAGCTTCTCATAGTTTTACAAAGTGTTTGCATATTATAATTTTATTTGACTTTCATAACCATTCTGTGAGGTACACACGGAAAGGTTTGTTATGTGAGGAAGTGGGGAAGACTCCAGGCGTGGGTGCTGGGCTCCTTCCCCATGCTGCATGGAATGTCACGACACGGCTCATATGTGCCTACAGAAGAATCGATTTAAATGTAGGATGGCTGACAGTCTAATAACTGTGTTCCTCATTCGTTGTTAAGGAAAGCCAGAGAATGTTCTAGAATGAAATCTATCTGGAGGAAAATAACTGTTTTATCATTGGTCATGAGCCTTGAGGACCTCCTAAGGCCCAAGTCACCTAACCTGAGGTGTAAGAACCTGGACCCGTGAAGGGCAGGCGGGAAGATGGCTAGGGAACGTGGACTGCATGAGTGTTGGTGAAGCAGCCTCTTCCTGGTAATCTTCAGAGTTACCTTCTGCTTGTCTGCTCCTGAGAGACCAGCCTCCTCCATGGCCAGGCTGTCATGATGCTGCCACAGATGTAACAAGAGCAGGCATCTGGGTACATTCATGAGAGAGTCTCGCCTCTCCTTTTCCCGGTTTGATATCATACCATGTGCTCCGAGTAGATGGGGATGAACTGTCCGTCTGCTGTGGTGTGTTGTTTCCAGTCCACGTAAAGGTCTCTGATCCTAGTCTAGCCACGAGGGATATTTGCTGTCTCTTACCTGTGTCTCTTGGCCAAAGGGGCTTTGGGCCACTGTGGGAGGCCGTGACACTTGGGTTAAATTATTCAACATGCCTTGGTATCTTTTCAGATGAAGAAACTGAGGTCCAAGAAAGGGGATAAACCAAATATGCAAAGAACAGGGAATAATATACTTGTAACTAAACATCAAATTTTTTTCCAAGGTTCCTGGCAGCCTGATCTCAGAGGAAGACATAACATATTGAACAGACTTTATTTTTGGACATTAAAAATACTTACTAATAGGAAATTTAAAACACCTACTAGTTCTTCAGGTCCATGCCCTTCTTCTGCCAACCCCATATTCACTACTCTCTTTTCCTTCATAGCAAATTTCACTGCTTTTTCAAAATAAAGTTTCCCGATTATAAAAATAATAAGTGCTAATTCTGAAACATAGAGGAAAATACAAATTTAAGAGGTTCTCCTATAAATTTTGATATTTTTATGTATTTCTTTCCTGCCTTTTTCTTTGCATACAAATAATACACATAATTTATAACCATATTTTTATAACCTGCTTTTTTGTGTGATCCATTATGAATATTATTCCATGCCATTAAAAAATTGTTTCAAAATACCATATATATTTACTGGAACAATATTCCATCATGAAGACATCCATAATTTATTTAACAATTTCTGTGTTTTTTTGGTATTTATGTTGTTTGCCAACATTTCTCTATTATAGATAAAGCTGCAATGATCACCTTTGTGGCTAAATTTTTGTCAGTACTTTTAATTATCTCCTCTGGATA